>NC_037334.1:89188904-89507966 GCF_002263795.3 Bos taurus | reverse complement strand
AAAGACAACAATTTCCTCCTTCGGCACATTCTCTTTTTACTTAAACATTTGTGAAAGTGAGAATGTGTCTGTGCTTGGAGCATCAAGCTTCAGTCGTGATGGCTTCATGCTCTAAGAACCTGCTCCAAAACCTGCTCTCTGTGTAGCAGCTCAGATGGAAAGATGGAAAGTGTGTGTCTCTGCTGGTTCAGTTGCAGGGCAACAGTGCTCAGCCACCCCCTGCTGCAGAAGATTTCAGACTGCGACCTAACGCCCGCCTCAGGGATCACCGGGGTTCCGAAGACCGGTTGCCGTGATTCTGGGCTAGAATTAAAGCTTATGTTTGGACATGTCACAGATGTCTCCCCCCACCTCTCTGCTTCTCCCCGCCCCCGCCTTCTTTCTCTTTTATACACACACACACACGCATGTGCGCACACACACACATATTTAAAATTTTTCTTATGAGATATTATCTTCTGGAAAGAGAGTAGGGAGTTGTTCAAGGTATATTTTTTCACATTCTATGAACAGCAGCTCTGACTTAAATTATACTCAGAAGTAATCCTAGGCTGATAATACCCCACCTAATTCTGAGAATCTGCAAAGCCTTGTTTGTCCTGAAACATGGAATATCTTGACCATACTGTCTTTTCTCCTCCTTGGTTGCTTTTTTTTTTTTTTCTTTTTCATTTTTACATTTTATTAGCACATTTATTTGAGGAAAAGAGTGAAGAGAGCAAGTACAGACCTCTATATTTTTTTTAAAAAGCCTTATATAAGTCCATGCATGGTTGATTGTTGGTTATTTTAGAAATGTAAAATGGGATTAAAATTAATGTCTAGCATAATTGTTCGGAGACACTAGATTTCAAAATAGAGAGTTGGCTGTATGTATTATTATTTCAAAGAAAACAACTGAAGAAGTACTTTACTTTCAAATGTGATGTTGATACTTTTACCCTACATAACTATCTGGGATGCCATTTCCACAATTACTGTTCACATAAACACCAAATAGTGTCCTCTGGATCCTTAAGATTTCTTACTGATTTGTCCTCTACTTAAGTCTCCCATGTCCCATACCTCACTTTACTGCTTCTGTAATTCACATGTCAGGCCTAAATAAGTGATGAATGTGGCTCTGGGTATGTGATTCCAAAGAAATTTCAATCAGCCCGCGTTCTCTTCCTGACACATACTAGGCAAACTATTTTCCCCAGTAAATATATTTGCTCCTGTAACTTAGAGAATTTCAAGTAGGTGGGGTTTGTTGCTATTACATCAGGTCCTTGCAGGGCATTCTTGGCTATACTGACTCCTCAGGTATTAATATGATGACAGCCTGAAGATCTACAAGAGCTCAGCCCTGCCTAAACCCCATGCTTGTCTGATGGTCCTCGTAAATGTAACATGTCTGAAAGGGAACTCCCATTTCCTCACTCCCACATTTCAGATGAAAACTTTTCTTGTTTCTTCCTCATGTCAGCAAATAGCACCACTGTTTGTCATCTTTGGCTATTGCCTTTTCCTCCACGCTCACATGCGATACACTGGCAGGTCCTTTTGATTCTACCTACAGAGGATATTTAGATATGCCTACTTCATTTCTTTTACCACCACCCTGGTCCAAGCCTGTCTTCCGTCTCCAGACAGAAGAAGCGCTCGAACAAGTATCCCTATTGTTTTTCTTTTTTTGCAGTTCTCTCATTTAATTTTCTTCAAAGATAAATCATGGTATTTCTCATCCAGCAAACTCCCATTATTTCTAAGATAAAACTAGCTCCTTCCCATGGTCCTCCAAGTCCTTCATGGCTTAGCTCTTTCCAATCTTTTCTATTCCGTGTCCTCTAACACTGAGGTCTTTTCGGTGTTTAACAACATTGCCTTCTTTTCCCAGAATATTCCTTCCCTGCTCTTCATGTGGCTGGTTCCTTCTCTCATCGTTTGTGAATCACTTTGAAAGCCTCACCTTAGAGATTATTTCATGCCCACCTATCTAAAGCACCATCCAAAGGCTCCAATCAAACCTCTTGTCTCAGTGTCAGCTTCTATCATTTCATTTTACCATTTTCTTTTCTCTTTGATCCTTATACAATCTCTTGTTAAGTATAGCTTCCTGTCTACCTCCTTCAAATACTGTAAGCTTCATAATAACTAGGACTTTGTCTTTTCACCACTGAATATCCAGTGCCATGAACAGTGTCTGTCACAAAGCAGAGACTGAGTACTTGTTGAATTAATGATTTTATAATGAGTAAATGTTAGTCAGTTGTGTCTGACTCTTTGTGACCCCAGGTACTATAGCCTACTAGGCTCCTCTGTCTATGGGACTTCACAGGCAAGAATACTGGAGCGCGTTGCCATTCCCTTCTCCAGGGGATCTTTCCAACCCAGGAATCGAACCTGCATTGTAGGCAGGTTCTTTACCATCTTAGCTACCAGGGAATGGCAACCCACTCCAGTACTCTTGTCTGGAGAATTTCATGGTCAGAGGAGCCTGGTGGGTTACAGTTCTTGGAGTCTCAAAGAGTAGGACACAACTGAGTGACTAACACATACACACACACACACAATAAGTTAAGTTTCACATTTTGTATTATAGCAATGAAATTTATGAAGACATTTGTTTTCATATAGTTTTGAAAAAATTCTACAAAACTGATAATACAAAATATTTAAAAAGACAAATATAATAATTCTGTAAGTATAGTAACACTGGCTTCTGTGTGCAAGTAAAATAGAAAAACTGATCAAACTCCATCATTCGATTGTGGAATGTAAGAATAAAACAATAATTATTTTTCCATTTTAAAGGACTTAATTAGTACACAAATTTATTAAGCTTGGAGTATTCAAGCTTTCTGTATTCAATAATTCAGAAATCTCAACAAATACCAAGTTGAGTGCATGTGAACTCAAAGTTCACTAATCATATTAGTAAGAAGTAATATTCACCCAGTTCTTTCTGTATTAAATGTTTAACATCTGTTTTTCACTTGAATTTCACAAAATTCTATAAGTTGTGCATTATTTTCATTTTGCAGATGAGAGCACTGAGGCTCAGGGGGGTTAGGAAATCAACTAAAGATGACTAGGCTCATAAGTAGAAGCTTGAAAAGGTTGAAACCCAACGTTCATGTGAAAAAGTCTGAGCTCTTCGTCTGCCCCTTTGATGTCTTTTTTTTCCCCCATCCTGCACATCTTTCTGGTGAGAGAAAACTTGCTGATAAAATGAAGCCTCAACTTGGCTTTTTTAAAACAATATTAAAATATGCTTAAGTTTGCACTTAAGATTCAGGGAACAAGTCTTGGCAGCACATCAGAACACACTCCTACTTCATTCCCCAGTTGTGGCTTATTCCGCCTATCTTAGAGGCTGGAATTTTGATCAAACTGGATGATAGGAAAAACATATATCCTTCAATAATTGGTCAGAATAATAAATGTCCAGACCTGGCATGGACCCTGTGGAGGAGACACCATAAATTTCGTGCCGAATCAGCCTAAGAAGGCAAGCTGAGGCCAAAGAATCACAGCTGTCATTTGGCTGTGGGAAAGAGTTCAGAGGTCCCTTCCACTGTTCATTCCCATGAACTTAAGGTTCTCAGAGGGGCACTCCGGGAGGTGACGCTCCATTTTCTGTAGTAATGTGACCCAGAACATGACAGATTGCTAGTAGTGAATCAACAGGTTATGATAAAAGTCCAAACCTGATTTATTTCTTTTGCCTGAGATTGACTTTCTTTTCTCATACATCCAAATACGTGTTTGCAGCCTAGCAGGTCTAACAGAAGCCAGTCCAAACTATCAAAATGAGATTTCCAACTAATATTTTATTCTCTAGAAAATTTATTGAAATTATGAAACATAATTAAATATTTCAGGTTTCCCAACAGAAGTGACCTCTACCCACAAATGTAATTTTTATTTATGTGGTACAAAATTTATGTTAAGATTGGAAAAAGTAATTTAGGAGAAATTTCTTTTGTCATGGAAAGATGCTGCTTAATTCAAATATGGAATATTAAAGATGATTGTGAGAATTGAGCACTTCCATATCTGTCATTACTGTCAAGACCTCTTTGGACTTCTTTTTTTAAAATACTTGATACATTTGGGAATATTGTGATGGACAATTTGTGATAAAACTTTTGTGTTGTGAAATTTGATGAAAGTAAGAATGATTATATTAAAGATAAAACAATAACAATTATGAAGTCTTAATGCATGCCCTGCATTGTTCCGTGTTATGTACTTACTTAAAATTTCTTATAACAACCCTATAGCGTAGGAGATATTATTATCTCGATTTCATAGGTATATATTGAAGCAAAGGACAAATTAAGTAATTTGTCCAAGTTCAAACAGCTAATTTGTAATTACATAAGTTATTTGGTGATAAAGGTGATGAAGAAAATGAGTTTTGCTATTATTCCATCAGGGAAAGAGTTGTGGGAGGGCATGGTTAACTGAGAAAGAAAGTTAGGAATGCTAATTTTGCTACTAGATTTACTGAACAGCTGATATCCTTTATGCCAGAAGACAAGTGTACAGAAAGTATAAAGTAACAAACACTTTTCCACATTTTATTGCCCTTTTGTTAAGTCCGTTAGGTCTTGATATAATGTATCAAATATATAAATATACCTTATATTTACATTATGTTTTGTGGCCCATTTTGGCATTTGATCTACCATTTTTCAAAAGATCTGGTAGAACCAAGATCTTGTTGATTTGGGGAGGAACACAAGGTGAGGAGCGCACCAAATTCTCCCTGGTAATTGTTGATTTACTTTGACTGTTGTCTTCCTACCAGCATACTTTTTTGGGTACTATCTCAGAATTAAAGCATCAGACAAAGGTTGACTTTTTAAAGATTCTCAAACAGAAGAGCGTGTAACATCAAAAATTAGAGTATAGTTTCTAGCAAACAGCTGAAAAGTCTAGTGCAGTGTCAAATGATAACAAACTGCTTGATCTTTGAATTAGAACAATATTGAGAGTCAGAAACAGCTGTAGCACTGCAGAAAGGAGAAATACTCAGCTGTGGTGCAGAAGATGATGGTGAACTGTAAAAAAAAAAATTGTCATTGGATTTTATTATGTGCTAGCTAATTAATGATAATGAATATTTCCTTTGAACATTTTAAACCTATATCAAGGTGAACAGGCAGACTACTGGAAGAGCTTTGTTCATGTGTGCATATCTGTTAACCCTGGCATCTGAAAGAGTTCCTTTTTTATTCTGTAAAACTCTTCTTTTTAAGCCAATAACTTGGTTTGTAAGTTGGCTCTTACCATTACTATTTAATTCCCCCATCACAGAAAACTTTTCATTTTACACTGTGATTGTCAGTAACTCTATTGTGGAACTAAGAAATCAAAGTGAAGAGACTTTATACTCTGTGTGCTCAGTAGCTCAGTTGTGTCTGACTCTGCAACCCCATGGACTGTAGCCTGCCAGGCTCCTCTGTCCATGGAATTTTCCAGGCAAGAATACTGGAGCAGGTTGCCATTTCCTACTCCAGGGGGTCTTCCCAATCTGGGGATCAAACCTGAGTGTCTCATCTCTTGCATTGGCAGGTGGGTTCTTTACCACTGTGCCACCTGGGGAGCCCATTCTCTACTTGATGACTAGATACTCATTGTAGAATTTAAATAAATGTTGGCTGCATTGTTCCAACCACACATGGTAAACATGATTTCTCCCTGTCTCTCCTTAGCTAAGAAGCCGGTCTCTGTGTTTTATTTGTATGTTTATTTATTTGTATTTTTATATTTATGTCTCTAGCTAAACAGGTCTTGGAACAGCAAACAGTCAACTGGTATTTCAGGACAGCATTCATTGAAAATGTTGTGGGGCTGTTTTTGCTGTACTTTTATACACACGTTGAATATATGGTTGGGAATACATGCAGCTTTCTAATTTCAGAAACCACTTATAGGGGAGTGGGCATGGTGGTCAAGATAGACACCCAAGAGTCATTAATTGTGTAGCTTTTTCTCTGGTGGCAGGGCTATTCATGTTTATGGTAGAGATGACATGACTTCATTTAGTAAGATACAGAAAGCTTTTACTTTCCTGGACTTCTCCAGCAAACCCACAATGATACCTTAGAAGGAGACAGCCCCCGCACCCTCACCTCAGCTGCTCTTTTATTCACCACAGCCTCAGAGACACCCTTGACTCCTTCTGCTCATCAAGACAAAGGTGTAATTCTTCTTGTTTACTTACCTTTTGAAAAACATTAAGGAGTTTCTCTAGATAAACAAACTCAAAAGCTAGTCTATAAAATGCCTCAGATGCATTATGGACTGTCTTGGTAAAACAGGTTAAGTGGAACTATATTTAGTCTTTAGATTGGCACCGTGATATAGAAAAAGTAACATTTGGGGGTTGATGTGCAATTAAGGGTTAAAGGAAGAAGAAAGAATCACCAAAGTTAGGCAGAAGTCAGAGAAAAACATTTCAGGGAGTAACTGACAAGTGATTCTTTCTTTTCCTTTCAACTCCCAGGATCATTTAAATTTCACGTGGACCGGAAGGACTTTGACATTCCTTTGCCCCTTGGCTTCTGAGGTTGAATACTTCTAAATCATTTCAAGTCACAAACCACACTTAACTCTGTCAGCTGGTCTCTGAAATAGGTTATTTATTTATTCATTCATTTTTCATTTATTCATTTCCGTTCTGCTTCCATGAAGATAAATCTCTATAAGCTTCATGATTGGTAAGGATTTTAAAATAGAGTAAAGCCAAGATCAATTATTGATAAAGATGGTATATGAAAGGTAGTAACATGTATATGTAGGATAGAAATTATTTCCATGACATAATTATAATGATTGGAAGAAAATTGGGACATTAAAAATATTGCCAACAAAAATAAACTAGTACTGAACAATGTAGTGATATCATGAATGTGATGGTTGTAGTAGAATTGAGTAATAATTGAATCCTTTAATAACAGCCATGAAATTAAAAGATGCTTACTCCTTGGAAGGAAAGTTATGACCAACCTAGATAGCATATTCAAAAGCAGAGACATTACTTTGCCAACAAAGTTTCGTCTAGTCAAGGCTATGGTTTTTCCTGTGGTCATGTATGGATGTGAGAGTTGGACTGTAAAGAAGGCTGAGTGCCGAAGAATTGGTGCTTTTGAACTGTGGTGTTGGAGAAGACTCTTGAGAGTCCCTTGGACTGCAAGGAGATCCAACTAGTCCATGCTGAAGGAGATCAGCCCTGGGATTTCTTTGGAAGGAATGCTGCTAAAGCTGAAACTCCAGTACTTTGGCCACCTCATGCGAAGAGTTGACTCATTGGAAAAGACTGATGGTGGGAGGGATTGGGGGCAGGAGGAGAAGGGGATGACAGAGGATGAGATGGCTGGATGGCATCACCGACTCGATGGACATGAGTCTGAGTGAACTCCGGGAGTTGGTGATGGACAGGGAGGCCTGGCATGCTGCGATTCATGGGGTCTCAAAGAGTCAGACATGACTGAGCGACTGAACTGAACTGAACTGAATAACTCCTGTAAATCAGGACCTTGTGATCATTTGGCTGGGGACTAGATGATCTCCACTTTTCCTAAGCAAGAGGTAATGGGAGTTAATAGTATTTACAAATTTTGGAGATAGATATAATCCTCATATTGACTGGAAATAAAGTGTTTTCAAGCACACTTATAAATTTAGTAGCATCTTTTGACATAAAAAGAGTTTCATGATGTTAATTATAACTTATTCCTATCCATTTGATTTTAAAAAATCCACTAAGGGAGCTGAGTAGATATTTGTTAAAATGAGAAATGTGCATTTAGATTTAGATTTTACTGCATAGAGTAATCACTTAGTTGCTAGGGAAAGATTAGCTGTTCATTAAAAAATACTTTTGATAATTCTGTACAAAAGGTAGTTAGTTATTAACAACCCAAATGCTGTGAATTTTAAATGAAAAACCATCTGAAAAGTGAATGTTATAATAAATGCAAGAAACTAATGCTTATAACGCTATCATCTTTTGCAATACTTTTCTTAATATTCCATATATAATTAATTCCTGTATTGCTTATATTATAAAAATTTCCCTTGATTTAAAAATATCTTTATTTTAGAAAAATTGGAAAATAGAGAAGACAGAAGAAATAATTTTAAAATGATGTATTTTTTCCTTCATTAGCATAATCACCTCTGTCACTTGTGAAACTTCTAACATTCTTATACTCTCTCTCATGTGTCCCTATGTGTATCTATATTCATATACACGTCTCTATGTATTGTTCACGTAGTTCACCTTACATTGTATATGAGAGCTGTTCTTTTAAATTAAAAAACACCTTCCCAGGCATTTTTTACCTTTTCTTATTTCAGTAAATAAAATCTAGTAAGATTAGTAGATCAGGAGCCAATAAGACCAAAGAATTGAAAAAATTTTCCAAACACACACACACACACACACACACACACACACACACATATAGTAACCACCCCTCCAGTTTGTTGTGATAGATTCTTTTGTCATTCCTTGGACATTATATTGGTGTTTCTTCTTCCAACTTCTGCCTGTGGTAGGATGCCATGGACTCTGATCATAGGACTCTTTGGATTCTGATAAGTGTGGGTTGCAGTGGAGCTAAGAACAAATAAGTAAAAAATTGATTTTACAAAGGAGCAAAGATTGTGCTAATATGTATGGCCAGTGCAATAATTACAGCTTGTGCTTTTGACCCAGTAATTGTTCTCCACTTTTGTCTTGTTTTTAGTGTAAATCCTGCCAATGAAAATGAAGTTTCATATCATCTACAATGGCGCTGCTGCTGCTAAGTCGCTTCAGTCAACTTCAGCCAACTTCAGCGTCCGACTCTGTGTGACCCCATGGACGGCAGCCCGATAGTTTTATAATTTATGACAAAAATGTGCCCAGTGAGTTCCTAAGTACCCTATCTATGTACATAGGGATCTGTAAAAAGTCAGAAATACATTTATTAAATGGGACTAGAAGGCTGCACTGACATAATAAATAAATCCTGAAAATGAGGTTAAAACAGCTGAGCCTGAATAGAAGGTAGGTTTGTTTCTCGTTCTTATAAAATCTGATGCAGTTCTGAGGATACTTCAACTCTGTGGCTTAGGGATACAGTCTACTTTTGACTATGGCTTTACTGTCTTAGCATGTGGCCTTCAAGGTTGCCATGGAAAAAGGAGAGACAAAGAAGGCACACCAATTACATATTTTAGCTGCCTCAGTTTGCAAGTGGCATACATCCATTCTAAATTCTTAGTCCTTTTGCCAAATTAGCCACATAGCTTCAACCTAGTTGTAAGGGAGGTTGGAAAAATTTTGTGTCTGTTAGGATTCAACTAGAGAAGTGGAATCAGTAGGAGATAGATGTATTAAGAGATTCACTACAAGGAATTGGTTTATAAAATTACTGAGGCTGATAGGCAAGTCTGAAATCTGAAGGGGGCACCCAAGAAGCAGAGACCATGAGCAGGCTGGAGTTTATAGGCATGGGTTGCAGCTACTCTACTTAGCAGGACTTTCCTTCTTGTCTCAGGGAAGTCACCTATCTGTTTTGGAGGCCTTTCAACTGATAGAATCAGGCCCACCCAAATTATCCAGAGTAACCTTCCTTAAAGTCAGTTGATGTATCTTTTTAATTACATCTGCAAACTCCTTTCATAGCAACACCTATCTTAGTATTTGATTGAAGTACAATAGCTAGCCAAGTTGACACACGAAAAAAACAAGCACATAAGGGCACATATAGAATAATAGGTGAGCTCTAATGTTCTCTGCCAGAATGTGAGACCATATTAGGACTCATGAAGGATTACTGTTTAATGACTTGGTACTCTGTCATGTCCGTCTCTTTGTGACTGCATGGATTATATGTAGCCTGCCAGGCTCCTCCATCCATGGAATTTTCCAGGCAAGAATACTGGAGTGGATTGCCATTTCCTACTCCAGGGGATCTTCCTGATTCAGGGATGGAACCTGTGTCTCCTGCATTTCCTGCATTGGCAGCCATGTTCATTACCACTGCACCAGCTGGGAAGCCCCCATTAATGACTATAACAACAAAAGAAAAAGATGTGAATGGAATGAACAATGACATCTGTGGCCCTAAGGGTTGATGTGTATGAAGGAAGAGAACCAATATTTAATTATATAATATGTACATTTCATCATATAGGCTGAATTAATAGATAATTGAAAATACTTAATCTAGAACAATTTTTTCCAGTTCTTAGAATCCTGCCAGGAGCCAGCAAAATACCTTATTATACTAACTTATCCTAGCAGAGATTGTTTTGATATTTTGTTTAGTTGTAATACTAACTATATTTTTACTCATATTGTTCTTATTTTTCCATTGCATCTATTTTGCTATGCTATTCTGTTGTTCTTATTGCCTAAGCATTCCAAGCATATTTGTTAAATTCTTATTATTAGTCAGTCCAACTGGCCTGCATCCTTAAACTTAATACTACAGACTTTTGATTTTACTAGGAGCTTAAATGCTGTCTCTTAATTATCTTCCTTCCTTGTCTTATGCCTCTTGGCAATGCCTTTGTATTCCTCTTTTGCTTCTCATTAGCAGCCCACTGAGCTGCATCTTCTTCTCACAGCGGCAATGAACAAGATAGTTTTAGTTTGGTAACTTCACATTACTTCCAGCCAGTTGGTCCTCCCCATTGCCCAAGTCACAGCTTCCATTTCTGTTGTTGGTGTCACCTGGTAATAGCTGTAATAGCTGATGGTGTTTCACATGTCTCACTGTGCTCTGAAAATAATATTTGCCAAGAGTTGGCCAGACGCTGTAGTGGACAGAATCAAGCAAATCTTCCATCTGCTACCTGCTTTTTGCTCTCTGAATGTACCTGTATATTACCTGAGCAGAAAAAGAGACTTGCTCCTATAGACATCCATTCTGCCAGGTGAAGGAGCCAAAAGCAAGCCCTTTCTGGCTAAGCTGTGTTAAGCCTTTCTCTGTTGGAAGTTTCTCTTTGCCAATCAGGCAATAAGTCAGAACTGAAAGCTGCAGGAGACAGACAAGCGATGCAGAATTAATGAACTTCTTTGTGCCAAGGAACAGAAATAATATTTGGGCAGTAAACATTTTAGTTTTAAGGTCAAAGTTATTCTACCTAGGGACCGCTATTAGATTAACAAATGGTTTATCAGTCACAGACAGAGCTGTTCTTAGTGGCCCTAAAGTGAAGTGGTTGTGCTTACTAAGCTGCAGTGTATACTTTTCCTTTATTATCTACTGGGTCAAGATCTCACCTTATTGTAACTTACCTAAATATGATTTTCACTGCAGAATATCATTAGTGCATGGTCTGAGTAAGCAATATGCATTTAAAAAATTGTCTAAACACCTCTTTACATGCCAACTCTGGCGATAATTACCAAATGTCTATATCTAGAAAAACAGGCAATTCAGAAATATCAATTTGTGCTATTATTTATGATACACATGTGCTAGTTTTCCCTAAATATAGATGTTTGGTAATTATCACTGGGACTATTTGTTACAATTCCAAAGTAGATACCAATGAAATAAAACTATAACTTATTTGGTAAAAATGTAAATGCTGAAAAATTCTCATTATCTTTTTGCAGAGTACAGTTCTTAGTTTCCTATTCATATTTCATGTAATAATTTTGGATTAGCCATCTGGTTTGTTGAGGGTTGAAAATCTGTTTAACACCAACGCAGAATTTTTGTTAAAAAATAAAACAAGTCACACAGAAATCACAAATGTTTTTCAGGTATTTCACGATGCTAATAATGAATAACTTTTAGGAGATGACATGTAAATTTACACTTTAACACCTTCCTTTTTTCATTTGTGCAATTTAGACTCACCTGCATCATGCTTTTGAAAACTATCTTTCAGGGAAGTATCAATTTAAATGGTTGAGATATAACCGTTCTTATAAAAATTTTATGTTGGCCCACCCACATTATTTTAGTACCTCTCTTTCCCTTGTTCAAATGGTTAGCTCTATGGATTAGAAAGAACATTTTCTCAATGATTCCAAGTCTGTATCCCTGAGACTGAATTACCTCCTCCATGCCCATGTCTGCAAATAAACTCCAACCTCTATTATTCATCCTGGATGGATGTGGTTGATTCACACCAGGAGACTGAGAAACAGTGTGAATTTATCAGTACAGATTCATTGAGTAATGCGCCCAAATACCTTGAAGTGTGTGCTGCATAAAAAGTGGGTATCCAGTGTCACGTCTGGCAGACAACATTCTCACTAGCAAGTCCTCTTCCATCTATGACAGGAAACAAGCTGCTCCTTCTGAATGTGGGGGTATAACTCCACCCCAAATCTGTGACCCCTAGTGTATCATGCTGAATTATTTTTGTAGCCATTCATCTCACCCATGGTGTTAGAACATCTGGATAGAGCATTTCATTCTTCATATATCAGGCAGTGAAGATGTGGGTTGATATGTCTCTGGTACTGGACTCTGAAGGTTAAAATTTGGCTTCCATGGTTTATCCGAATATGCTAGTAGGAAATATCCTTTGGAGGGAAAGCATATTCAGGGCCTTTCAACACAGATGTGTAGTTCTGTTACATACGACTACGTGTGTGCACAGCTATGTCTGGCTCCCTGCAACCCCATGGACTGTAGCCTGCTGGGCCTCTCTGTCCATAGGATTTTGCAGGCAAGGATACCAGAGTGGGTTGCCATTTCCCTCTCCAAGGGATCTTCCTGACCCAGGGATTGAACCCACATCTCTTGTGTCTCCTGCATCGGCAGACGGGTTCTTTACCACTAGGGCCATCTTACAGACTCCTTCAAAAAACATCTAGAAGAAATGCAGCTTTGAAAAACAAGTCTTAATGGAATTTGAGAAGATTTCCTCTTTCCCTGGTAGGACAAGGTCCATACCTGCCTGAGTTAACCACAGGAAACGTGCTTCCAACTGAGAGGAAGCAATAGGCTAGCTTCCCACAAGGTTTCAAAATAATGCCTGATTTCATTTTTACTGGGAGAAGAATGGTCAGTTTGCTCCATGTTCTCTTATTTATTACCTAACCTTTGATGAAGAGAAGGCCAGGGAGTTTCTTTATCCTTAAAGAAGTACTCTAAGTTGCAAGGGTGTAAGTTTTGAGAAAATGTGTAAATAGGTATGCACTGCATTAAAAAAGAGGCTTAGCATACAGACCTAGGTAACTCTCAGTCTTCTGAATTCTTCATTTCTTCTGTAAACATTTAAATGTGGAAAGTGATGAAAAGTTATTCACACATTACTTATAGGGCAACACTTAGGGTGCTCCCAGTAACAATTCATTTTTGTTTTTATTTTAATTTGGCTAAAGTGAAAAATAAAGAGTATAGATAAGTGAAAAGGCTAATAAACAGATACATGTGCAGACCAAGCATCCATACCCAAAGCTACACACAGGTAGTGAGGTGTTGCAGACAACACTGACTGATGACAATGCTAAGCAATTAGCACTAAATTAGTCTCTGGCTACAGATAGACACATAATGTTCCATAGACATATTAAAGTCACACAGTCCAGTGTAGCAGAAAAATACCATGGACTAGCCTTTGTCATATCAGAGAGGAATCCTGTAATCAAATATCTATACATATTCTCATTTCTTTTCACAAGAAAAATGATTTTTGTCTCCATTGATTTTCTTGGGGGGTAATTCCTGTCACTAATTGATTAGGATGATAAAAGTAGTTTCTATGATATGGTCAAGCCTTATCAAACCTCAGGTAGTACTTGAAATATACTTGGTGATAGATCTGAAATGGATTCTGTCCTTCATTCTTGTCCATTTGTTCCCAAAGGATTTGGTGTGGGTAACAAACACTTCTGTATTTGTTTCTGGAAGATGATGGCATTCCCTAACCTAAGTGATGGAAGAACTGCAGGAGAAAGGAAACCGCTGATGGAAGCTACATGTATGCTCTCGGGCAGTATAATTACAATTTGGAACAGTGTAATATAGTTTTCCTGGGCCCAATTTCAAGATTTGACCCCTAGCTCAGTCATGTCTGACTCTTTGGGACCCCATGGACTATAGCCTGCCACCAGGCTCCCCTGTCCACGGAATTCTCCAGGCAGGTTGTGTGGGTTGAGTGGGTTGCCATTTCCTTCTCCCGGGGATCTTCCTGACCCAAGGATCAAACTCAGGTCTCCTACATTGCAGGCAGATTCTTTACCATCTGAGCCACTGGGATTTTCCTGGGCCCAATAATTTCCAAATAATAATTTGAAGGGTAAATTACAAGATCTGGTCTTAAAGAAAATGATTTAGTGATTCTGTCTTCTGCATATTCTTTAATGTGTTATCCTTCTTTTCCACCCTGTCTTTGCCCTTCTTCAAATAAAAGTATAGTATTTTGAACACTGCAGATACTCTGTACATTCTGGTTTGTGTAGAATCACACAAGAGTTTTATTTGTAGACTTAAAGATTAGGTCACTCTGTTACCCAGTCCAGGCTTAATTTTGTGTAACTCTTCCAATTTGACTCTAGTATATGTCATTTTTGTGGTCTTGTAATTTCTACATTCAGTTGGTTCTCTAGGGGCAAGAATACCTGAGCAAAGTAGTTGTCCCTACAGATTTTGCCAGGTTAAGTACAGGCAGTAAGCTATTGAGAGTCTAGCAGGAGAAAATCCTTAGACGTATCTGTATGCCAAAATATATATTTAATACTCATTCTATTTATAATCTATAATCCTTCATCTCAAGGCTCTTAGACACTGCCCTCTTTGAAAACTGTCCTTTTGAGTGCCAATCTTAGAACCAAGTCTCAAAGCATCATAGAAGCCTCTCTTTTCCCTAGCTGCAAGCTTTAGGGTTAGTTTTAATAGTGTGCCAATTGCAAAGCATCACTACCTACTGCAGGCTATGGTAATTCAAAGCACTGCATAGGATTGGGAATTCGTTTGGTGTGATTATATCCTTAAGCCACAATTGTCTAGCTTCACACACTCCTGTGCTTAATATTGGTGTTAACAATAATAAAAATCATAATTCCTTTTTCACAAAAAATGCAAAGCTCTTTATTAGCTTCCCTGTGAAGCATTCCTAGAAAATACCTTCATCTGAATTTCCCCAACTGAAGGCACTGATCTTCACTGAATCAAAACAAGACAAGTTCCCAGAAGTCAAAGTTTTCAACTCTGGGATGAAGGTTCCTTCATTCCCTCATAGAGCAACTCCTAAGAGCAACTAAAGGAGAATTAGATAAAAACACAATCACATAATCCTGTTATTCTAATATTATAATCACTTTTATATTACTGGCAGATTCCTTTTCTAAAAAGAAATGCTCTCTTTTTTCCCTAAATCTGTTTGTGTTAAAAACTAAAATTTAAACATAGTCTTATAGCAAAGCCTAGCTTAACCTTGAATAATACTAATGTATTGTTTTAATCAGGTACAAATGCTCTTTAATTTTTATCTGGCTTGTCTCCATTTTAGAGATAAAGTTCTATCTCTCTATGATTGAAATTGTCAATTCTTAGAGCTGCTCAGGCAGGTTATAATACAATAAGAAGATTCCTTTGAGGAGTGGCCATGTTCAGACCAAATTGTCAGAATGTTCTTTATCCTTGGTGGCATCTTTAAATTGAGTACTTTTAATGCCTAGAATTAAGACCCTCAAGAGGCAGCCTGCACTAGATAGAGATTCTGCTCCCAAGGTACTGCATGATTATGTTGTGAGATATTTGCAGAGAGGTTTATTTTGGGCTGGGTGAAATTAGCATCTTTGTTTACAAGAATACCATCTCACTGATCAAGTTAAAGTACATGCCTAATAACCAACATTTCTTAAGCTTTTATGTTGCCCTTAATTAGACTCTTCAAAGTTAATTAGGGGAACAAATGGTACTTTTTGTTCTTTTAAGTCCCCTTTAACAGCTTTCTCACACTTAAAACGTTCCCACATTTATAGGTGGGTTGGCTTCTGCTTTAAACCCTCTGGTTAACTGCTCATTGGTTAACTCCTCCTTCATTCACAGTGTTCAATCCATCCTGTTTTCCTGGGTGCCTTTGATCCCATTTTCTTTTTTCCTCCAATTTCAACCATTAATACGATTTATTTTTAGATACAAAATTATTCATTAATATTTTTGTTGTTCCTGTTTGGGAACAACGTTTCGCTCAAGGCTTAGAAAATGGCAAAACTAGATTCATGGCATGCTGGCACCTGCAGGAAGACTAGGGCAGCTTTTGCCTCAGAAAACTGCACAGAAAATGGAGTTTCCACACCTCTATGCCAGGCTTGGGGAGTGGTGGTGGGAGACGACATTCTCCTGAGTTGAATTAAACACTACTGACCTCGTTCTGATACCTATTATATGTTTGAATATTTTTCTTTATAAAAGTGTTTTTGATTATTTTTATTTTTTAACAAAGGGTTTTTATGTACAAAAAGCTGGCACTCAATAAACTAATCCCAAGGATGTGAAATTTTTCCGCCATGGTGTCTGTCTGCTCTCTGCCACTAATGGTAATAGAAGACCATTAGAAGTGAGCTGAGCAAATGAGAAATAGTCTCTGCATTAGAGCAGGAGCCTGTCACTCTTCTGGCAACCCTGCCGAGAGCTACACATCAAAGCCACCACACTGTGCTAATAGTGTCACTTATCCCACAGCCTTTACACTGTCCCATATGCAGCTGCTATGCAGGGGGTGTGCGCACGAGGGTGAGAGGGGAGTTGACAATGTGCTAGAAGAAACCGTAGGAGATAAACTGAATGTGATTTATCACCTCCAGTCCTTGCAATGGAAAACATTTAGGAAGAGCAAATAATTGAGGCCTTTCAAAAATATGTTTCTATCGGGGGGAAAAAAAACCCTGAATTAATTAGAAACTTAAAAAGGAAGGAATAAAATAATTTTTTCAAGAAGTCTGGAGAAAATCTTCAATATGTTCATATAATTAGAAGAAAGAAATTGCACTTTAAAACAATCTCCTGAAGACTGTTTACTTTGGATTATATGCCTGAAAGAATGTTACATAAAAGCCTTCATGGTTGTTTTTGTATATGGCAGTCACAATCACAGATATCTACATTACTCAAGTTGCTGATATAATATTTCTATTAAGCTGAAAGCAGTCATCCTGTGTCTATACATTATTGCTGTCTTCCTTACCCGGCTAATATTGTTTTTGTTGTATCTGATTTTTGTCATTGTTGTTTGTACATTTAGTAATCACTGAATGGTACCAGATTGACAGGTTGGGAGGGTGAGAAGCACGCAGACAGCTCAAGGAGAGTCAGAGACATTCCCTCCCAGCGCAGCTGTGGTAGCTGAAGCTACGCCTCCTGTGTGGGTTATAGAGCTCTGCAGAGGACTGGCCGGTATTTACTCTTTCTGGGCCTTGGCTGAGTACACCAGCTTTCTTCCTAGGTCAGTCTACCTGGTGGTTCTCTCAGGGCCTGAGCTAGCTGTAAATGCTTCTTCTGGAGTCCTTAAAATGATCCAAAGCATTTGGGAGAAATGGGAGGGAGAAATTTAAATGGCTGAGCTGTAGCTTGCCTTTATATTTCAAACATGCACAGAGTTGGTATAAAAGATATTTCCAACAGGGCTCCTGTTGATCTAGGAGAATAAAAACTAGGCATTTTTATGGAGGAGAAAAGTCCGTCGTCAGAAGGATTAAAGACAAAAGAACATCCTTACTTCTTCAAATTACCCCAAGGCCTTCTTTGCAGATGTTGGGAATTATACCTCTTATTTGGAGATCTGATCTGACAGTGTCAGCTCATTGGGATGGGACTTTTAAGAAATCATAGCAGTGGTGTCCTGAAGTTTTCATAATTGATCTGGAGGAGCCACCGAGTCCATTTTCAGTCCTTGTTTAATATTTTAACTGTAACATAGAGGATGTTTTGATTTACAGTCCGTTTTGGGGCTTTGACAACAAAAATATGAGACAAGTGCTAATCTCTTAACAAAGACCAGAAACTGTTTAAAAAGGAGAAAAAGTAAAAATTGCAAAATTTGATGAGTCTTTCTGGGTAGGCCAGGAATGCTGCAGTCTGCCACTGTGCTTCCACGTAGGACGGTATCATCGGAATGACGTGAATTTTGTCAAATTCAGATAACCTGTTCCTCTCCTCATCGTCTCACCTCAGTTAACAACCCTGCAATCTACTGCATCTGGAAACCTCGGCGTCATACTTAGACCTTCCTTTGCCTTACCCCCTCTTCCTTTGCCAAGTAGCCAAGTTCTCCCAGTTCTCCCTCTTAAGTATTTCCTCATCTTAGGTCCCTGTTCTTGTTGCAACTGTTCATATTTTGGAAGTAACTAGGCTTTTGAGACCTTTCTCTTTCTTCTTCTTGTTCCTGACCCCGTAGCATAAGTGAGACACAGAGAAGAATGTTTGTGATGACAAAGGCCTTATGTTCCACTATTTTCTGGGTGTAACTGCCTCTCAGCTGGTCTCTCCAGTTCTTTTCTGTCCACACTGCCGTAGGTCCTTTCTGAAATCACAAGGTTGATGCCTCAGAGTCTGCTACCATTTATATAAGCGCCAGTGCCTCTGGGAGAACCGCAGTCTTCATGATCAAAGCCTTCCCAATCTTCCCTCCACAAACCCTGCCACCCTCATCTCTCCTCATCTCCCACATGCCCCCTACGCCTCAGCCACAAGTAACTTCTCACCACTCTCTGAATATGCCACTCTTTCAAACTCTTGTTTTTCCCCATATGCTGTTTCTTTTCCTGGAGTGCCCTTCCCTCCTTTCTCTACGTGGGAAACTCCCACTCACGCTGTAAGACCCAGCTCAAATGCCATCTCTCGTCTGAAAACTTCCTCACTCCTGGAAAGAAGAACTCCCATTCGGGGTTCCATTGCCCTTTTATGAATACCTTGTTTAAGATAACTATAGTTACTACCACCCCCAGGCCTAGGAAAGAGTGAACCTGATTTAAAGGTCTCCGACCCTCCTCCATTTGTGGGAGATCCATGTGGTCAAAGGGATGTGCTATCCAAAGTCCTAATCTCCCCCTTTGAAGTTATTCTCTGAATATATGGTGCCATAAAGCTCTACTAATAGCCCAAGTCTTAGCCCTCGAACTACTGAAAGTCTTTTCTTTGGGTCTTTGCATCTGAAAACAGCCCATGCTGATGATGTGAGCACCACATCATCAGCATGGGATGTGGAACTTGGTTTCTGGGTTTGTTTTCAGCCTAGTCAAGTGAACCGTTTATTTGAGCACTATCTTAATGAGACAAATGCTTCAAATGCAAATTGGAGCTTTGTTAGAAATGTTTTTTATCATGCTGTATTTCAGGGACCTACTCTTTGTTTGGAAGGCATTGGAAATCACCACCTATACTTCAAACTCCTACAAGCCAGGCCAGGCTCCTCACCCCTGGGTGCATCCCCTTCAGGTTACAGCTAAGACACCCTAGAGAAATTGTGCACAGGCATATTTTCAGTTAGGACATCTCCTTCATAGAGGAAAGAGAAGCTAGCTTCTAGAATTGTGGCTGATGGGACTGGGTAGGGAAAGCCTTTTCTCTGTTCCTTTACAGTATCTACTAGGTTCTGATGGGGTAAAATCCATTTTAGACAAGGGTTGATTTATTAATCTCTAAATGCTGGCCTTTCTGGCTTCACTGCTAAGCTTGTCTTTGCCAAGCAGCAACTTTCTATGGAGAAAAATGAGAGACATAGAGAAGGATGGAAAGCATATTCTAAGGACAGCCCAGGGTTACCATAGAACACATATTCCATTGGGGTGTCCACATACATGTTCTCTGTTGCTGCTGCTAAGTCACTTCAGTCATGTCCAACTCTGTGCGACCCCTGAGACGGCAGCCCACCAGGCTCCCCCGTCCCTGGGATTCTCCAGGCCAGAACACTGGAGTGGGTTGCCATTTCCTTCTCCAATGCATGAAAGTGAAAAGTGAAAGTGAAGTCGCTCAGTTGTGTCTGACTCTAAGCAACCCCATAGACCGCAGGCCACCAGGCTCCTCCGTCCATGGGATTTTCCAGGCAAGAATACTGGAGTGGGGTGCCATTGCCTTCTCCAGGCCCCTCAAAATAAAAGACAGAGCTGAGGGCGGGGCAGTGAAAGAAGAGAGGAGAGCTACAGGTCTGCAGCCAAAAGGCAACTTCTTTGATGACATTAGTTTTCAGCCTGGAATTTTGAGTAATCCAGGGATTCTAAACTTCAACCTGATAGTCTCTGTTGTTAAGAAGGTATATTTGCCAAGGTAGAAAAACAATTTTTTTATTCAACCGTTTGTAGCTTAACTTAAATTTTTTTTTGAATAGTTAGACATCTGGTATGCAGGCCTCCATTATACCCTTGCGCAGGTCCAATAAGTCTTAGGAATGGGCCTTATTATAACGTAATTATTTTTTTACTTCCTAATTTTCTTAACTAAGCTGTGAGTTCAGGGAGGGTTAGGATTCTCTTTTGCTTTATTTTACCTTTATTTTTTAAATTAATTTTTGCAAGAGTATAGTTGATTTACAGTGTTGAATTAGTGTCTGCTGTACAGCAAAGTTAGTCACTTCTGTTGCTGTTCATTGTTCAGTCATTCAGTTGTGTCCAACTCTTTGTGACCCCATGGCCTGTAGCACGCCAGGCTTTCCTGTCCTTCATTATTTCCTGGAGTTTGTTCAGACCCATGTCCGTTGAGTCGATGATGCCTTCTAATCATCTCATCCTCTATTGCCCCCTTCTTCTCCTGCCCTATATCTTTCCCAGCATCAGCGTCTTTTCCAATGAGTCTACTCTTCGCATCCTTGGATGCAAAGTATTGGAGCTTAAGCTTCAGCATCAGTTCTTCCAATGAATTTTCAGGGTTGATTTCCTTTAGGATTGACTTGTTTGACCTCCTTGCTGTCCAAGGGAGTCTCAAGAGTCTTCTCCAACACCACAATTCAAAAGCATCAATTCTTTGGTGCTCAGCTTTCTTTATGGTCCAACTCTCACGTGACTACTGGAAAAGCCATAACTTTGACTATACAGACTTTTGTACACTCTTTTTAAAATTCTGTTCCCATATAGGTCATTACAGAGTAGTTCCTGTACTACCAGTAGGTTCTTGTTAGTTACCTGTTTTATGTATAGTTATGTGCATATGTCAATCCCAATTTCACAGTTCACCTCTCCCCTACCTCACTCTTGGTAACTGTAAATTTGTTTTCTACATCTGTGACTCTTATTTCTGTTTTGTAAATAAGATCATTTGTATCATTTTTTAGATGTCCACGTATAAGCAATATCATCCAATATTTATCTTTCTCTGACTTAACTTGACTCAGTATGACAATCTCTGGTTCCATCCACATCACTGCAAATAACATTATTTCATTCTTTTTTATAACTGAATTATATTCTATTGTATATATGTACCACATCTTCTTATCGGTTCCTCTGATGGTTGGCATTTAAGTTGCTTCAATATCCTGGTTATTATTAATAGTGCTTGGTGAACATTGAGGTACTTATATCTTTTTGAATTATGGTTTTCTCTGGATATATGCCTAGGGGTGGGAATTCTGGATCATGTGGTAACTCTGTTTTTAATTTTTTAAAGATTCTCTGTCCTGCTGTCCATAGTGGCTCTACCAACTTACATTTCTACCAACAGTGTAGGAAGGTTCCCTTTGCTCCACAGCCTCTCCACAATTTATTGTTTGTAGATTTTTTTTTTTTTGATAATAGTCATTTTGACTGGTGTGAGATGTTACTTCATTGTAGTTTTGATTTGCATATCTCTAATAATTAGTGATATCAAACACCTTTTCATGTGCCTCCTAGCCATCAGTATGTCTTGTTTGTAGAAATATCTGTTTAGATCTTTTGCCCATTTTTTTTTGATTGGCTTGTTGGTGTTTTTGATATTGAGCTGCATGAGCTCTTTGTATATGTGGGAGATTAATCCCTTGTCAGCTACAACATTTGCAAATAGTTTCTCCCATTCTATGGATTTTATTCTCATTTTGTTTATGGTTTCATTTGCTAAGAAAAAGCTTTTAAGTTTAATTAGGTCTCATTTTTTAAATTTTGTTTTTATTTTTACTTGTCTAGGTTGTGGACCAAAAAAAAGATCTTGGTGCTATTTTTGTCATAGACTGTTCTGTCTGTTTTCCTGTAGAAGTTATATAGTATTCAGTTTTATTTTTAGGTCTCTAATCCATTTTGAATTTATTTGCATATACGGTATGAGAGACTATTCTAATTAAATTCTTTTACATGTAGCTGTCCACTTTTCACACCCCCACTTACTGAAGAAACTATTTTTTCTCCACTGTGTATTCTTGCCACCTTTGTCATAGATTAGTTGAACAGAGATGCATGGGTTAATGTTTGGATTTTGTAACCAAACTGGAAAATAAGTAAAACTGTAACTGTTTGCAGATAAAATAATACTGTACCTACAAAATTCCTAAAGATGTTACCAGAAAACTATGAGAGCTCATCAGTGAATTTGGTAAAGTTGCAGGATAAAAAATTAATATAAAAAATCTGTTCCATTTCTAAACACTGGCAATGAATATAATACAGAGAAATTAAGGAAATAATCCCATTTACTATTGCATCAAAAAGAACAAAATACTTAGGAATAAACCTACCTAAGGAGTCAAAAGACCTATACTCATAAAACTGTAAGATACTGATGAAAGAAATCAAAGATGACACAGATGGAGGGATATACCATGTTCTTGGGTTGGAAGAATCAATACTGTCAAAATGACTATATTATCCAATTACTATAGATTCAATACAACCTCTGACAAATTTCCAATATCATTTTTCACAGAACTAGAACAAAATATTTTACAATTTTATGGAAATACATAAGACCCTGAGTAGCTAACGCAATCTTGGGAATAAAAAAATGGAGCTATAAGAATCAGGCTCTCTGACTTAAGACTATACTTCAAAACTATAGTAACCAAAACAGTAAGGTGCCTATGTGCTCAGATGTGTCTGACTCTTTGTGACCCAATGGACTATAGCCCGCCAGGCTTCTCTGTCCATGGAATTTTCCAGGTACGAATACTGGAATGGGTTCCATTTTCCTTCACCAAAAACAGTAAGGTGCTGACACAAAAACAGAAATATAGTTTTTCTTAATCTTTTTTATTTCAATAGTTCAGCAACTTGCTTTAAATGTATTTGTTGATATAAAAATTATATTCCTAATACTTGGTCTGTGAAGGCAGGAACATGTATAACATACTTCAAAGAAGAGTATAAAAATTGGTGAAAGCAAAAGAAAAATCAAATTCTGTCTGGCCGAGAAGCAGATTCATTAGCTTTATGTAATCAGTCCCTAACAGTATTAAAAAATGGCAACAAGGCAAGGATGCTTTAGAACTCCTCTCCCTCCCAGAGATATACCAGATATCTAGCTATACACAGGGAAAATCCCTCTGAGAGAAATTCAGAGACTAGCTGAGTGATGGCTACACATTGGGCAAATGAGAAAATACCCTCCCTAAAACAGAGGGTATTGCAGGACAGCTGCAATACATTCTTGGCACACACCCCACCCTTATCATAGTGCCATATGATTGAGAGGGAACCCCCAACTCCCAGATTGTCCCTGAGGAGTGAAGCATTTGGACTGCATTATCTAGTGCTTCAGCTTTTAAGACCCCACTCTGTTTAGGCTTCCAAATACCTATTTCTGAAACCTAAGAGGGCTTTCCTCTACAAGAAACATGGGACTACAGTAAGCAGAGAAACAGTTTTTAATAGTTACATAAGCACTCCCCCACAACCACAACTTCCAGTGCTCAGGGCAGAGGGAGCAGGCAATAACGCCCATCTCCCAGTCTTTCCAAGAAGGGGTTTGAAGACATCATTTAAAGCTGGCGTCTGAAGGTCTACCTTCTAATTTGTGTCTAGAGGCTAGCTTTGATGCTCCTCAGAGACCAGGGCAACCAGTGGACACTTCCCCTGCCTTCTCCCTCTGGTTCACTTCAACAGTAAAACCAAACCACCATTACGAGGTTGTCCACACATCTAGAATACCAACTTTTGTGGCTGCCACCAGGGTATAGGTCCCTAAATCACCTGATAGCCAATGTGACTGGCATTCATGAGTCCCACAGGACTAGAGTGAAAAAGAAACAGTTTTTAACTGGGAAGAGGAATTCTCTCTACCTTTGCCCCCCCTACATCTGTACACCTGGGATCAGCGGAGAGGAGCTGGCAAAAACTCCTATCTCCCAGTTTCTCTCTGGAAGGTGCTTCACAATATACTTGCCCAGCTTCAGTCTGAGAGTTTGGCTTCTAATCAGCCTGCGTATGTGTTGGCTGAGATCCTCCCTTTTGTGACACTGATGGCTCTTGACATACCCTCACCTACCTAACAATTTAAAATAGACTGTTGCAGCTATATGATAGTATATGTGTGCTTCATGGTAACCATGAAGTAGAAGCCTATATATATGCACAAAGGATAAAGAGAAGGAATCTAAGTATACTACTGTGTGAAATCGTTAGATCACAAAGGAAAAGAGCAGGAGAGGAAAAAGGGAACAAAGGAAGTATAAGACAACCAAAAACAGTGAATGAAATGGCAATAGTAAGACTATGCTTTTCAATGATTACTTCAAATGTAAAAGGACTAAATTCTCCAACCAAAAGACACCAAGTGGCTGAATGGATTAAAAAACCCACAAGACCCAACTATATGCCTATAAGAAAATCACTTTAGGTTTAAAGATATGCATAGAATGAAAGTGACAGGATGGAAAAAGGTATTCCATACAAATGGAAATGAAAAGAAGGCATGGGTAGCTATTTGTATAACAGACAAAATAGACTTTAAGCTAAAGACTGTAACAAGAGATAGAGAAGGTCATTATATAATGACAAAGTGGTCAATTCATCAAGAAGATATAAACATTGTAAGTATTTATGCACCCAGCTTCAGAGCACTTAAATATTTAAACAAATATTAACAGATCTGAAGTGAGAAATAGACTTGAAAGACAAAAGAAAAGATCAGTAAATTAAGAGCTTTTTTTTTTTTTAAAGATAAGCATAATTGACAAAACTTTAGCTAAGCTAGTCAAGATCCAAAGAGAGAAGAATAAAATCAGAAATGAAAGAGGAAATATTACAACCAATACCACAGAAATTCAAAAGATTATGAGACTACCCTGAATGATTATATATCACCAAAACTAGACAAACTAGAAGAAATGGATAAGTTCCTGGAACCCTAAACCTAACAAGACTGAACCATGAATAAAGAGAAAATCTGAAGAGACCATTTATTAATAATGATATTGAATCAGTAATTGAAAACCTCCCAACAAATTCCAGGACCAGGTGGCTTCATTAGTGAATTCTACCACACATTTAAGGAATCTTTCTTAAACTCTTTCAAAAAATAAAAGAGTAGGAGTTACTTTTGTATTCATTTTATGAGGCCAGCATAACTCTGAGACAAAAACCAGATAAATATACTAAAAGAAAAGAAAACCAAGGCCATTATCCTTGATGAATGTGGATGCAGAGTTTCTGAACATAATATGCAAACTAAATTCAACAATACTTTAGAAAGATCATACACCATGATCAAGTATTCCAGAAATGCAAGGATGATTCAATATATGCAAACAATCAATGTAATATACCATTTTGAAAAAATGAAAAACAAAAATCATATGGTTGTCTCAATAGATGTAGAAAAAATATTTGACAAGATTCAACATTATTTCAATGACCTGGGTGTAGAGGAAATGTACTTCAACATAATAAAGGCCATATATCAGAATCCAACAAGTAACATCATACTCACCAGTGAAAAGCTAAACTTTTTTTAAGATCAGGAACAAGACAAGGATGTCCATCCATTCTTGCCACATTTATTCAGCATAGTACTGGAAGTGCTAGCCAGAGGCAAGAAAAATAAATAAAAGGCATTCAGATCAGAAAGGACTAAATAAAACTGTCTCTGTTTGCCAATAACATGATATTATGTGTAAAAAAATCCCTAAGGGCTCTATCATAAGACTGCTAGAACTAAAAATGAATTCAATAAAGTTTCAGGGTACAAAATCAATACATGGAAATCAGTAAGTTTGTATGTATCAAAAACAAATTGTCAGAGAAATTAAGAAAGTAATCTCATTTGCATTAACATAAAAATAATAAAATAATTAGTAATCAATTTAACCAAGGAAATTGCTTTTGTTGCCTTTGCTTTAGTATTATTTGAAAAAATTCGCTGCCAAGACCAATGTCAAGGAATTCACTTCCCATGTTATTTTACAGAAGTTCTTGGTTATATGTCCTGTGTTACCATCTTCAATCCATTTTGAGTTATTTTTGTGTATGGTGTAGGACAAAATTTTTTGTGCTTGACACTAAAGCATAGGCAACAAAAATAAAAATAAATAAGATTTCATCAAATGCAAAAGTTTCTACATAGAAAAGAAAACCAGCAAAATGAAAAAGCAATCTATGGAATGGGAGAAAATATTTGCAAACCACACATCTGCTACAAGGTTGATATCCAATATGTATAAGGAACTCATACAACTCAATAGCAAAACTAACAAATACACAGTCAAAAAGTGGGCAAAGGACCTGAATAGATATATTTCCAAAGAAGACATGCAGATGACCAACAGATACATGAAACATTTCTCCACATCATTACTTATCAGGAAAATGCAAATCAAAACCACAATAAATGCCTCCTCACACCTGTTAGGAGGTCTGTTATAAAAAATGCAAGATATAAAAATACTGTTGAGAATGTGGAGAGGAGAGAACACTTGTACACTATTGGGGGAAATATAAACTGGTATAGCCACAGAAAAATGATATGGAGGTTCTTTAAGAAGCTAAAAATGAAACAATAGTATGATCCAGCAATCATCCTTCTGCATATATATACAAAGGAAATGAAATCACTATCTCAAAGAGATATGTGTACCCACATGTTCATTGCAGCATTATTCATAATAGCCAAGGCAACCTAAGTGTCCTTCATTGATGGCCAAAGAAGTTGTGATATAAATATATATGTATATCCATATCCATATACACACAGTGGAGTATTATTCAACTATAAAAAATGAGGCCTTAGTCCTCACAAAGTCAGCTTTCAGCAAAGAATCTGAAACTGATATTAATAGTAGCTTTATTTATTTGCTTATTCACTCATTTTTATCCTTTTATAACACATTTGTATTTGACTAAGGTTCAAACTACAGAAATTCCATCCCAGAAGAGGAATTTAGACAATTTCCAATGTGAGCTGCAGAAGTTAAAGTAATGAAGACAAGCAAAGAAACTAGTTTAAGAGGTAGGTGAATCTGTGACATCTTGGTATCCCAAGGCTTAAATGGCTTACTATGTTGCCCAAGAGCTTCCCAGGTGGCTTGGTGGTAAAAGAATCCACCTGCAATACAGGAGATATGGGTTCGATTCCTGGGTTGGGAAGATTCCCCTGGAGTAGGAAATGGCAACCCACTCCAGTATTCTTGCCTGGGAAGTCCCATGGACAAAAGAACCTGAATGTCTACAGTCCTGCAAAGAGTCAGACACACTGAGTGAATGAACATATATGCATGCATATTGCCCAAGGAGAAGGTATGCTATGTATACCAGACCATCCTGTTATCTTTAATGTTACATGGTCATTCACAAGCAAAGAGTCTTAGGAGTATGAAGTTTCAACATATTATATCTTTGAGAAAGAAATGATATTTCAAATTATTTTAAATGTTAGTAGTCACACAAAGGGATCAAAGCAATTAAAAGTTGTAATATTTCACCTTCATTGTACAATGTGCAATGCCAGTAATAAGTCTTTAAGGAATTTTGTCAATAAATGTGAGAAAAAATTCTTCTACTTACTAGATACCTAAAAGCTAAAGAAAAGAATGAAAGGCATATTTTATTGGTATGAGATTGAAGAGAGAAGTAAAAAAAATCTTATTCATTTCTTAAATCTGTCTCCTCAAATGTATTTACAAATAAACTTTCCTATCTCTATAATTTTAGAGTCAACATAATTCAAACTTTGATGATTGAGGATATCATGGTATTCAAAATTACCACTGAGAATATGAAATTATCCTGATCAAGGGGAGGAGCTATATTTGCAGCAGGGCTAAGAGGTTGAATGGACTGATTATTGACACAGAAGCATACCTGGAAATTATGTGCAGATATCATTTGGTTTTATCATTATTTGCCCCTTTCTTATAAAAAATAGAATGCTGAGGCATGAAGATGGCTTATAATTATAGGTGCTAATTAATAGTCAAATACTTGAGAAACTGATATGCACATGTATATATCTATGTATGTATATATTTCTTTCATACAGCACCTAGCTTGGTGTTCTATATATAATACACAAGCAAATTGTTGTTTCCTGAAAGATCTGTGTTGTTCCATCAATGTGAACTCAATTCTCGATACAAAGGTGCTAAAGGCCTCAAATCTTGATGATTCCCAGTGTCCAAAGCAAATTCATTTTAATAATCCCTGCTTTTGACAAGCTTTTTGAAAAACAACTAGCCCGCCTTTAGACCTGGGTTCAAATTTTAGTTCTGCTGCTAAGTCGCTTCAGTTGTGTCCGACTCTGTGTGACCCCTGAGACGGCAGCCCACCAGGCTCCCCCGTCCCTGGGATTCTCCAGGCAAGAACACTGGAGTGGGCTGCCATTTCCTTCTCCAATGCATGAAAGTGAAAAGTGAAAGTGAAGTCGCTCAGTCGTGTCCGACTCTTAGTGACCCCATGGACTGTAGCCCACCAGGCTCCTCCATCCATGGGATTTTCCAGGCAAGAGTACTGGAGTGGGGTGCCATTGCCTTCTCCGAAGTTTTTTTTTTTTTTAGAATCTTAGTTCTACTATTTATTCATTTGTGGCCTTGGATATGTTCCTGAAATCCACTGAATCTCAATGCTCTCTCATCTATAAAATGGGGTGAATAGTATCCTGAGGACTAACTTAATAAAATAGCATGTGTGAAATGACTGAAATAGTGTATCTCCTGGAGATGTTTAACTGCTGTTAACTTATTTCTCCCTTTTTTTCTTCCATTGAGAAGGCTGAAAGCATCATGGCCCTTATTCATGATACACCATAGCAAGTTTAAGGCAATAAAGCATTCAAGGTGCATAGGATTTGTGTCAGAGCTAATTGCATTGCATTTGTTTTTATTCTCACTCTTTAAATCATGTATTGATCTTGCATTATCAGAGAAAAACCATGTCATTCATAATTTCTTAAAGTTATCATAAAAACTTTTTTTTTCTTTTTTAAGCTATATCAGGGTGAGTGAGTGAGTCTCTTGGTTGTGTCTGACTCTTTGCAACCCCAAGAGTTCTCCAGGCCAGAATACTGGAGTGGGTAGCCGTTCCCTTCTCCAGGGAATCTTCCCAACCCAGGGATTGGACCCAGGTCTCCCACATTGCAGGCAGATTCTTTACCAGCTGAGCCACCAGGGAAGCCCATATTGGGGTACACTTGACAAATCAAATTGTAATATATTTCAGGGATACAACATGATGATGTGGTATACATTTACATTGTGTAAGGATTACCACCATCAAATTAATTAATCGCCTCCTATATTTACCTTTTTTAAAAATGAGAACACAAGTTCTACTCTATCAGTGAATCTCAATTATACAATATAGTATTATCAGCTATACTCACTATATGATACATTAGATCCTCAGACCTTACTCATAACTGAAAGTTGTACCAGTTTCTTTTTATTTCCTTGACTCTCCAGCTCTGGCATCTACCATTCTACTCTGGTTTCTACTTTTTTTTTTTTTAATTCACATATAAGTGATATCAAGCAGTATTTCTCTCTCTCTCTCTTTTTTTTGGTTAGGCTTATTTCACTTAGCATTATACCCTCCATTTTCATTCACGTAATTGCAAAACAGCAGGATTTCCTTTTTTTGTTTTAACAGAATTAATCTTGTTGGTGAAATAAAATATCATGAAGTCAGACTCAGAGAGAAGGGAGAAAATTCTAGGGGAAGTGGAGTCACAGAAAGGATAGTTTGTGGATTATTTGAGACTTATCTCACTAATTATTCAATTTTTCAAAAGCTTTGACCTATTTCATGTATGATTATAGGTCAAAAAATTTGGCAAATATATACCATTTCTTTAGGGGGGAAGGGGTATTTTCTGGATGGGAAAAGACTCAAGCATCAGCCTCCTGGATTAGGACACTTATCCTTTACTAAATCCAATGTCTCTGTACCTAATTTCTATTGCTCCTTTACCAGAAACATATGGAATCCTTTGACATTTATTTCTGTCTTGGGTCTAGAAGGGAATATGTTGAAGGGAAAAAGTACAAAATGGAGTCCTTGTATTGTCGTCATCTCCAAGTTTCTTCTCAACTTCCTTTTGCTCCCTTCCCCCTTGTCTTTTTAAATAGAATTTGTAAAGAGCCTTTCAGTCTCTCTCATGCCTTCTTTTTCTCTCAAAGAAACAAAAGCCCTCAAAGGCTTCCGGGTTTAAGTTCTTTTAACAGATGGCCTTTCTCATCCGATAGATCATCAGCATTGCGTGTGCACTCAGTTGTGTCCAACTCTCTGAGACCCCGTGGACTGTAGCCCACCAGGCTCCTCTGTCCACGGGATTTTTCAGGCAAGAGTACTGGAGTGGGCTGCTATTTTCTCCTCCGGGGGATCTTCCCGACCCAGGGATCAAACCTACATCTCCTGCGTTGGCAGGCAGATTCTTTACCACCGGGCCACCCGGGGATAAATCATTGAACAATGTATCAAATGAATGTGTCTTAGTTTGGTCTGTTATCACAAAATACCATAGACTGAATGGCTTCAACAACAGACATTGGTCATTTATATTTCACAGTTCTGGATCTGAGATGTCCAAGATAAAGGTGAGTAGATCTTGTTTAGATTCTCTTCCTGACATGCAGATAGTCGCCTTCTCATTTTATCCTCACGGGGTGGTGAGAGGAAGCTCTGGTATCTCTTTCTCATAAGAGCATTAATGCCATTATGAAGGCTCAACCCTCATGACCTCTTTTAAACCCAGTTATCTTCCAAAGGTCCCATCACCTACCATCGTCATGTTAGAGGTGAGGGCCTCAACATATTAATTTGGCGGGGGGCAGGGGGGGACAGGGGTGGGGGCAACACCATCATTTATCTGTAACAGAACGTAAGTCCTGAATTCTTTTGGTCATGAAGTCACTTATATCCTGAGAAATGTCTCATTTTACATTACTCTTGCTATTATTATTAGGACATCTTTGTTTTCCAAGTGTTGCACTATATGGACTTCCTCTTTTCTTTTTTCTGCTCTCAGCATCCAGGGGTTATTTTGAGTACTTACAGAATAATACTGCTCTACAAATTTTGTTTTTACTTCATTTTCCTAGCCCTTTTCATTTTTTCTTTTCAAAATCTTTTCTTCCCATTTTGCCTTTTCTTTTCTATTTTTACCTGAAAGCTATTTTACATTTGGGACAGTGTCAGTCTTGACAAGTATTTGGCTTAATACAGTGTTACTAAAGCATATTGAGTCATGGATATGGATTTATTATCCAAGGATCTATGTCAAATCTTCTTTGAATTTTTAATATCAAATGTAACATCTCAAATAGATTTTAGAAATCATCAGTTCAATATGAGGACAGTTCAAGATGAGGACACTGAAACAGAGAAATAAAATGATTTTCTAGTCAACATATACCAGTACTGGCTTTGTTTTACTGGTTCCAGGGCAATACTCTGCCTAATCATTCATCATATCTGACTTTTTGCAACCCCATGGTCTGCACCACGTCAGACCTCCCTGTCCATCACCAACTCCCGGAGTTTACTCAGATTCATGTCCATCGAGTCAGTGATGCCATCCAACCATCTCATTCTCTGTCATCCCCTTCTCCTCCCACCTTCAATCGTTCCCATCATCAGGGTCTTTTCAAATGAGTCAGCTCTTCGCATCAGGTGGCCAAAGTATTGGAGTTTCAGCTTCAGCATCAGTCCTTCCAGTGAATATTCAAGACTGATATCCTTCAGAATGGACTGGTTGGATCTCCTTGCAGTCCAAGGGACTCTCCAGAGTCTTCTCCAATACCACAGTTCAAAAGCATCAATTCTTCGGCACTCAGCTTTCTTTATACTCCAATAGTATTTATAGTCCATCAGTATTTTGTTTCTGTAAAACTTTTTTTTTTTTCTTCCAAAGTTGGAAGCTCCCACTTCTGTTAGGAAGCCCTGAATTAAGTCTGAGGTTTAGGTGCAGTTCTGCCTGGGTAGATCAGTTTGGATTGAACTACATTAGTGATGAAAATTAGTACTTGTGTGTGTGCCTTGAACTTAAAATAAGTCAAGGCTAATGGAAATCATCCAGTGGACCAAAAAGCAATTTAGCATTCCTTTCTGTTTTTGCTTTGGTTTTAAAAAGAATCTGTATAAGTGAGGAATTCTGAGTTTCATTTCAGAAATACATGCTTAGGACATCTTGGTACAGCAATGGATTAGAACCTAATAGATTTTATAGAGTGCTTATGCATATGGCTATCTCTCCAGTGGTAGGAGATGAATGGAAAAGTTGCTTGATTAATACCTTTTTTCCTTTCCTTTATTGCTGACCGGATTTTCTCCCTCGCCCCTCGCGTTAACCTCACTCTGTATGTATTGGCCTTCTTGCGGGCCTTCCCCTCTCTGGAACACGGTTCCCCTGCAAGGTTGCAGGTCTGTACTCTCACTTTTTTAGGTGTCCAAAAGTCACTTCCTGAAAGAAGTCTTTGCTCTCTAAAGCAGCACACCAACACTAATTTATTCCTTCCAGCTTTATGTTTTATTCCATAGCATTTTCACTACCAAGTTTTAATATATTGGCTTGTTCATTTGTTTTTATCTGTCTTTCCAGTAAATTTATATGTTCCATGAGAATGGGGACTTTGCTTGTTCCCCGCTAGTGTCCAGGGCCCAGAACAGTGCTTTTACTAAGCCCGCCTGCCAGAAGACATTGTTTACACAGATGAATGATTTCATGTGTTTGTATGATCCAGTTCACCTTCATAAAGCACCTGCCACCCGTGAGGACATGTGCCTTTAAGCAGTGTGAGGTTTAAGTTGAGATATCCATTCTTTTTCCAAAACTTCTTTTTCTTTCAAAGAAGTTGAATCTGAAGAATTTTGTAACTTTGGATTCAGTTTTTTACTATCAAATTAAAGCTAAAAATGCTGCCAGGAAGGAGGGAAAGCCAGATTGGAGGGGGAGGAGGCGAGAGGTAGAAGAAGGGGAAGCAGAGAGTAGGGGGAGGAGAGAGCTGAAAGATCCAGGAAACCTGAGGAGAGGCAACAAAAACCAATTAAAGTTAATGAACTACAGCTAAGCTTTTTATTTTAGCTGTCCCCCCCTCCCCTACAGTATACCAGCCTAAACTTGGAACTATTTTTCTTGGAGAGACACTTTTAAAAAGTAGATTATTTCCTCCCTACCCCCACGCTCAGAAAAAAAAAAAAAAAAAAAACTAATATGACGCTTTAATCAACCAAGGCATGAGGCTGTGTTGTGTGAAGTCAGTGGATTTGCCCCTTGGCCTTCAGCCTTGGTTCTACCACCCACTGAATCCTGGCAAAATCCCAGGATGTCACGAATCTTGTTCTCCTCTGTCTTCACATAAGCGGAAAGAAAGTCAGCCCTACCGAGTAGTTATCTGGAGACAGGAGGCGGAGGTCCAATTGTAGTATCTAATATTAGAAATAGAGACGCCTCCAATGGTTTTTGGCAGACTGAGCCTCGAAAGAGTGGCTCTGGCTCTCCCACTCGAACATCTTAAATAGTTTATATATCTGTTTGATTAATTTGGCTGGAAACCTGATTGCAGTTAATGTATTAGGTATAAAAGTTTAGAGGAAGATTTTCATCTTGATTATACCCATTCTCTAGAATAACTTATTCCATCAAGCCGGCCATGTTTAACTGATGAGTGCTAATAATAATGAAATAGTGTCATGTCTACTGAGTGTTCTTTATTATCCACAGCCCCTCCTCCTCCCATTGAATATGAATGAAGTACACTTCACTAACATTTTCTGTTCATTCAACATTTTGGTCAGATATCACATTAAAATTTATGGTTCCATTCTAAAACACAAAAAGTGGTATAAACTAATCTGTGTGACTTCAGAAGTCATTTAGACTCGGAGCTTCTAACCCTCAGGCTTCTCAAGTATGCTTTCAGATGCTCTGGTTTACACAATAATCTATTCTTCAATCTATTGCCTGCACCTCAGACTTGAAATAACGTTTTTTTCTATTTCTCAGCTTTCGTTTCATCTGCTTATTCCTTTTTGGGTTCCTAAATGGTAATAAGCTTGTCTTCTTTCATAGAAGTTAAGAATTGTAGAAATAAGAGTGGCTTTACTGAGTATCTGGCTAACTCATGCTAACTCAGTCTCCATGTCACCCCAGTTTCCTCTCCTCCATACTCAAAAATCCTGAGGTGCTCACTGCTGCTTGAGGTGGCCCACCCTTTGATGGTAAAATCTAATGATTAGAAAGGTAATTCTTGTGTTGACTGAGCCATATATATTGGAACCTCTATTCATTTTAGGTGATCAATTTTGGCCATTTGCTCAGTTTTGCTTATTTGGTCATTCATTCATTTATTCACTCATTTATTCCTGTACTCAATAATTGGTGGCTCATTTGGTAAAGAATCCACCTGCAATGCAGGAGACCCGATTTTGATCCCTGGGTCGGGAAGATCTCCTGAAGGAGGAAATAGAAACACACTCCAGTATTCTTACCTGGGAAATTGCATGGACAGAGGAGTCTGGTGGGCTACAGTCCATGGGGTCGCAAGAGTGGGACAAGGCTTAAGAGAGTAAACCACCACCATAGAGGCAGTCTTAGCTCAGGGCCCTGTAGCACCACATTAGTCTATTCTGGTACACACTCTTTTTTTATGGTTGAAAGAGGAAAACAACATTTGTAAATATAAATATCCTCCCTTCTAATTTTGCTGACAATATAATTTTAAATTCTATTTCTGGTCACTGTCTTCTTGAAAAGTCTTGTCAGTATCACTCTTAAGTGTGAATTCAAATTTTAGGGGTGTTTTATACATTTAAAAATCAGTAGAATTGTTATCCCACATTTGAACACGTAATTTCCCTTAATATTGCTTTCTTCTTTATATATATTTAGTGTTGGTTATTATTTGCATATTATCTGAAAGCCTTTTTGTTTTTTGAAATAGAGTTGTAGTACAATTAAGTCAGGAATCTTCCATCTTGTGTTTGGATTTGTATGTGTGTGTATGAGAGAGAGAAAGATTGACTTATCTTTTTATTTTTATATTTTTCCCATGTAAGGTTTATCTATTAAAGATTTATTCTTTATATTTTACTACCTATCTAAAGAGTGTTTGCAAATAATGTAAACAAGGTGAACATTCTACTTACCAATAGAATAAATATACTACAGACAACAAAAAAGAATGATAATGTCTAATGAACATATAAAAATTCAGTCCCAACTTGTAAAAAAATGCAAATTAAAATCTCAATAAAATTTTATCCATCAAATTGCCAAATGTCAGTTGGTTTGTTTTCAAATTTTAATTTAATACTCATGGTAAGGAAAATACACACATTCATTTATTACTTGTTTGGGTATAAATAGTTACAATCTTTGCAGAAGCCAATTGGAAACTATTGAGAAAGAGTTATCATCATATGATCCAGGAAATGTTACATGGGAAATAAATGAGAAATGGGATTAATGATTTATGCACAAAAATATTCAGTGTTATTTATGACAACAAAATTTGAAATTAGACTTTCAACAATAGGGAAGTAGTTAAATGCCTCATAATAGCACTAATGAAACATTGCACAGTTATTTACTGCTATTTAAAAATATTTAATGGCATAAAAATGCTTTCATTGTAATTTTAAGTGAAAAAATATTCAATTATATGTAGATTATAACTTGCATGAGTTAAAAAGTTACTGTCTTTTATTTATAGTTGATTTTCTGCAGTATCAGGGCTTCCCTGGTAGCTGAGCTGGAGAAGGGATAGCCTACCCACTCCAGTATTCTTATGCTTGCCTGGCGGCTCAGACAGTAAAGGATTTACCTGTACTGCGGGAGACCTGGGTTCAGTCCCTGGGTTGGGAAGATTCCCTGGAGAAAGAGAATGGCTACCCACTCCGGTATTCTGGCCTGGAGAACTTCATGGACTGTAGCGTGCTGGGGTCACAAAGAGTCGGACACAGCTGACTTTCACTTTCCCCAGTGCCTAGGTTAGTGCCAGGCATTGGCAAACATGCTGTTTGCTAAATGAAGTAATAAATGAATATGCAGTGTATTTCCACTTAAAAGTACACATACATACATATACACACAATTAAGAAGAAGAATCAGTATACTAGCAATATCAGTCTCTGTGTGTTGGCCATTATAATACATTTTACTTTTATGTTTTCACTAATTTCCAAATTATGCATCTTAAAACCTGATGAAATTTACTGAACTAATAGCCTTGTTATGTCAAACAGTAATTCCAACTTGTGGAAATTTTCTTCATTTCTGCTTCTGTAGTTTGATTCTGAAGCCATGCCCAATAAATTTGGCAATATTTGCCTTTCAAGCATGGAGTCCTTTATAGTATGAAGTTATTCTTTCCAGTTTGAACACCATTTGAAACAATGATCTGAGTGATTTTAAACCCACTTCCTACCAACTGTATTAGAAAGTGGGATCAGCCCATATCCTTCTATTCTGTTCATGATGATTTGTTGTTGTAAAATGTTACCAGTGATTTCCTGGTAGCAAAATTTGTCATGATTTGCTACTGACATGCATGTCTACTGAGTTTCTCAGAAAAAGGAAGTGAAGTTAGTTTGACTTGGTTTGATCTTAGTGATCCTTGCAGTGATTATCTCTTTTCTTTAAATTGTCATGGCCCGATATTTTAAAATCTGTTCAAGAATTCTGTCTATAATGTCAAAGTTAACTTTCTCTTCTAAGATTTGCATTTTTGAAGATGAGTAAAATATCTGTCTCCTGAGTAGCACTTGAATACATTTTCCTGACTCTAGTCTTGTCAATTTGGCCAAGGATAGATTGAGTCTCATATCTGTAATTGTTGACTAAATTGCTTTTCCCAGATAACTTGACAGATGCCTTTTAATTTGCCATGATGTTTATCTGTTAGATTTAGATGTTTAAATACATTTAAAATGGCAATGTGCTTTCTTACTATCTTTGCATTCTTCATTTTCTAATTCAATACTTATTTTGCATTTCCAGATAGATCATGCACCCTGATAGAGAGGATTAAGGCCTCTTTGTTCTTATTTTCTATGGAACCTGATAATAATACCATTGTCTCCTGAGATTATTCTTTAACCCCCACAGATGAATTTTCTGTACCATCTTCTACATTTCCACCAAATTGAAAGGATATGCTTTCTTGTAACTTTCTATTATAAAATAATTTAAAATTGCAAAAATGTGGAAAAACAAGTAGTACAAATATTTAACCTTTATCTAGCTTCCCTGGGTAGTCAGAGAAATTTTGAGAAGGCTTCCCTGGGTAGGACAGGTAGCTTCCCCATCCTCTACCCCTCACCCTACCATCCCCGCACCCCCACCACATCTTAAACTGAGAGTATGTACAGGTGTGCTGCCTCTTTACATCTAAATGCTTTCATGTGTTTTTATGGAAAAAATTTCTTATATAACCAGAGCATAGTTATATACATCAAGAAATTGGCATTGATACTGATGTTCAGGACAGGCTATCACACGATATATATATTACCTATCTATCTCTCTCTCTATGTATATAAACATATAAAATATATAAATATATATATATATATATTTGGCTTCCCAGGTGGTGCTAGTGGTAAAGAACCCACTTGCCAATGCAGGAGATGTAAGAAACAGAGAAGCAGTTTCCATCCCTGGGTCAGGAATATCCCCTGGAGGAAGTCATGGCAACCCACTCCAGAATTCTTGCATGGAGAATCCCATGGACAGAAGAGCCTGGTGGGCTGTAGTCCATGGGGTTGCAAAGAGTTGGACATGACTGAAGCAATGGAACCTTGGCATACTGAATATCTTAAACTGAAGCAACTGGGGAAGGAGCAGAAGCAGAAAGATCACTCTGAATGCCTCTGCTTCCTTTGGCCCTTCTTCCCGAAAAGGAGATAAATCTCCTGTGAAAGGTTCCCCATGTATCCTGGCAAGAGAGAAGACAGTTTTATCACCAAAGAGTTAATAAATCTTGTTAAACTAAGTATTATCTTCTTAGTTAATTCTTTGCCATTTGCTACCCTAGCACAAAATCCCTTGCATTATCTATTTGTCAAAAATTTATTATTTGTCTAAAAGCTTCAAAAGCTTCCTGCTCTGGTAATTTCTTCAGGTCTCATTCTTTTGAGAAGGCTCCCATATACATGTAAAAATTCAATAAAATCCTTAAGCTTTTCATCTGTTAATCTGTCTTTATCAGTGTATTTTAAGACCCAACCAAGGATTCTATGAGGATTGGGGAAAATTTTTTTCTCTTCCACAGCATAATATAATATTATAATAAAAAGTATATATAAGTAATAGTGAAGAACATGTTCCAAATATTTTCATTTTTTCTAGTAATATTGTTTATAGCAAAATATCATTTTTGTCTGGTCCAGGATTGAATGTTGCATTTAACTGCCATTTCTTTAGTCGCCCCTTTTCTGGAGTAGTTTCCAATATTCCTTTGTCTTTTATGACCCTGGCATTTTGGAAATATGCAGACTAGTTATTTTGTAGCATGTGTCTCCATTTTGGTTTGTCTGACAGTTCTTCATAATTAGAGTCAGGTTATATACTTTGGTAAAAATAGGGCAGAAGTGACGTGTCCTTCTCAGGAGATACATGATGTCCATTTGTTCCATTATTAGTGAATTAGCTTTGATTGTTTGGTTAAGGTGGTGTCTGCCAGGTTTCTCTCATAAAGTTACTCTTTCCCCCTTCATAATTAATAAGTTTCTTGTGGAGATATGCTTTGAGATTTTGTAAATATCCTATCTCATCAAATATTCACCCTCTAGCTTGAGTATCCATTGAAGATTTGTGCCTGAATCAAATATTAGAGTGATTATTTCCACATAGTGAATTTCTAATTCCATCTACTTTTCTACACTCATTAGCTGGCATTTTTATGTAAAGATGGTTTTTTTCATTTCCTCCTTTTAATTATTTATTTACTGATTTATATTAGACTGGTCGCATGAATTCTTTATTATTTATTTTGATGCACAGTTTGTGCCAGTTTGGCCAATAGGAACTTGTTCAAACTGGTGGGTTTTTTTGGTGTATTATTTTGATATGTCCTTTTATGGAGGGGCACTAATTTCTTTATTTCTAGACTCAAAGATATTCCAAGAACTTTTTATCTTTTTTCATCCCTAACCCTGGTTAGCAGCCAATTTTCCAAGAATCTCTGTTCCTTTTTGTGTAGAATAATGTTTAAGAAATCAAAGTATGGTTGCTAGGTGTGGTCTTTCTACTGGAGTATTACCGCTTAGAGGTTGTTTCAGAAGACACATGCACCACATACATTAACACATATATACCTGTGCAAACAAAGCTATGTTTATTTCATTATCTGTTATCTGTCCATCCATCCATATTGATACTTTTAGTTGAAATGCAACAGCAGAGTTCCTTCCTTTAGGTATATGTTGTAATTCTCCCCTCAGACATTGAGAAATCTGGCTGACTATATCTTGATATTCAGAGAAGGCCTGCTTTTCTACTTAAAAAACCTGATAAGGATTTCAGTTACCAATTAAATCATTGGAAACACGGAAAAATAAATGGTAAATTGTAGACAATTATGGTGAATTCTGAATCTTCATATTTCTTCACTTTCTATGAATATATTGTCTCTCTAACCCCTGGTCATACTCTTCATTCATGGAGTTTTAAACATTCACACACTTGGGTTATCTTGAAGATAATCTTCAGATGGTGATCTTTACCACCGAGGGTCTTTGCCTATTGAATTGCTGGTTTGAGTCATTGCACTATTGTGTTGCAAACTCAGAAGTGATGTACCATGGACAGGCCAGTGGAAGCAGTTCAGCTCAGTCACAAGTCACAAGGGGAGGAATGTCTGTAGAGTATTTAAAAACAACAATAAAACCAAATAAAATCAGTGTGATTTATATTATAACCAAATTAAAGCATTTTTAGTGATAAAATACTCTTCCCTACTGGAATGGATGTTTCTCTCTTGTCCCACTGGTATTTCACTCAAGGTTGGTCAAAATAGTTCAACTGATACTGCATGACATTGTCATTATGTTCTATGTGCTTACAAAATAATGTTTCATATTTAAGCTTCCTAGTAGAGTTTGCTTTTTTCCCCAAATTGATCAGATTTAAGGTAGTCAATAAATTGATACGATTACTGTTTCTCAAATGTGAATGATGAATAGATCTTTTTCAAAAGAAAAAGCAATTCTCATAACTCATTTGGAGGTACATCCTGGAACCCTAGTTTGAAAAAGAATGACTTAAGAAAAAGTGAAGTGAAAGTGAAAATCACTCAGTCGTGTCCAACTCTTTGGACCCTATGGACTGTACAGGGGGCCAGTTCCCCAGGCCAAGAATACTGGAGTGCATAGCCTTTCCCTTCTCCAGGGGATCTTCCCAACCCAGGGATCTAACTGGGGTCTCCTGCATTGCAGGTGGATTCTTTACCAACTGAGCTATCAGAGAAGCCCTATGACTTAAGAAATACATGTTTAATCCCTGAAAACAGAGTATTTATTCACTTGTAAATTGTCACTTCAAATAAGCTTCTTTATAATTGATGAGGTATTTTTTTAAGTTTGTCATCAAAATGACAAATATTATACAAAAAAATATTTTTGCAGACCTTCTAATTCTCTAGAATACACTCTGAGATCCCAGTTTGAGAAATCCCAGGCTAGACTTGTAAATTGTTCTCCTGTGTCATTCAAAGAAACATCTCACACGTATTTTTTTTTTTAAGATGCTATTGGATCTGAGAACATCTGCAACAATCAGAAACATGTTTTCCCTAGCATTTTGCTTTAATCCTTCTATAGATATCAGACATTCTCACAAATTCTGTGATACATTAGTTTTACGAACAAACACTATTTATGCCGATGTCTTGAGTAGTGTCAATGTGGACTGAAAACTTTGTTAACATCCTTAAATTCTTCTTTTGAAATTATGAAGAGCCCATAAAAAGATACTGGGTCATGATGTAAATCATGCTACAATAAGTGACTGTGATTATTAAAGTTTCAGAAAATATACACTCAGTTCAGGATAAGAAGCAGGTCCATCTCACTTTAGAAAAGCCCTATGTGAAAAATATCTAGAATCTACTTTCCAGATAGGAAACAAAAAGGAAAGACTGAAGATTTCTTACTTCCTATACTGTAAATTGGAGAATATTTTTAAAAAAATGATTGCCTGGCTTCCCACAAATTTAAGCTTTATTTCTTCTTTATGCTTTTATGAATATAAAATTGTCTGAGACTTTGGCCAACTGATGCAAAGAGCTAACTCATTTGAAAAGACCCTGATGTTGGGAAAGATTGAAGGTGGGAGGAGAAGGGGACGACAGAGGATGAGATGGTTGGATGGCATCGCCGATTCAATGGATGTGAATTTGAATAATCTCTGGGAGTTGGTGGTGGACAGGGAGGCCTGGTGTGCTGCAGTCCATGGGGTTGCAAAGAGTTGGACACGACTGAGCGACTGAACTGAACTGAGACCATTTGGGACACTTGATTGTTTTCCCTTTCAACAGTAGCAAAAATAAATGAGTATTCTGTTTATCCGTAAAATCATCAACCAGGACTTTGAGAATTTATTTAATTTGATTTTGGTCAGAGATAGAGCTTCATTTGAATATCTATTTTAAATCCTTTCTAAGACAGCATTTTTGAATGTTACTTCATTAAAAAATTTTAGAGCTTAAAACATGTTCGGATGCCAGTGGATAGTGTTAAACAAAGTATCTGTATTAATTCTGATCAACTCTGTCTTAGTAACAGCATACGTGTTTTACTACCTGAGATCTAGGTTCTCACCAAGTTGTATTAAATAGCATTGTGAAGTGAACTTATTTAACCTCTTTCACACTCAATTTAATCTTACAAAATGAAAACATGAGTACCTTCACAGTTACTATCGTGATAATATTGAGAGATCAAGTGCGATTAATGCATTTGAAAGTACTTTGTAACTGATGAAGTACTATATAAATGTATTATTTAAATTATCACAAAATATTTTGTTATTGTTCAGCTGCTAAGTTATGTCTGACTCTTTGCAACCCCGTGGACTACGGTACACCAGGCTTCTGTGTCCTTCACTGTCTCCCGGAGTTTTCTCATGTTCTTTGAGTCGGTGATGCAAAATATTTTGTAGCTTTGTTTATATTTGAATTCATTCCATCCTACAAATGATTATCTAGAACAGTGTTTCTAAAACTTGAATGTGCATCAGAATCACCTGGAGGGCTTGTGAAAAGTTTGCTGAGTGTCCTCTTGGAGTTTCTCTGATTTGTTAGAGCTGAGGTGGGGCCTGAGAATTGGCATTTCCAACATGTTCCCAGGAGATGCTGCAATTGCTGGTCCAGAAACCACACTTTAAGAAAACCAATGACCTAAAATTCTAGCTGTGTTTTTCCATGTAGGAAACGTGTGTTTCCCACAGGTATAGCAAATACCTAACAAATAATGCCATTAAAATATTGAAAATAAATAAAAACAAATAAATAAATTTACCACTTTGAATACTTTTATTCTGCTTTCCTCCTCAAGTTTTATCTCCATTTCCAGTAAAAATAATAGCTTCATTGAATCAGACTCAGAAGTGGTAATAGTTTATGATAATTTCAGCAGGTTTAGTGTTGTAATTCTTAGTTCTGATCATGATACCTGTCTCAGTTGAGCAGATTCCATGGCTCAAAGTGCCTCAATAGCTACTGCCATCTGAACACAGTAGTGAGTCTGTAAATATGTACTTTATATCCTTTATGGGTATGTGGATTTTAGTCTTTTCCTAAAAAGTATTTTTTGAATTAAGTTGTTTCAGAATATTTTATCTTTTTGTATTTTGGGGAGGTCATACACATTTTAATAAATCTTTGAAAAAATTATGGTAAATCTGTCTGAAAATAAACTTGTACATGAAAATTTTGATCACAAAGGAAAATGACATATACTTGAGACTATGCATGAAGAAGAGATCTATTTAGGTTATGTAAGTTTCACTGACCTTAAAATTAATTTAAATAAACTCTATTTTCCATAAAATGATCCTAATTGTACTGAGAACAAAATGACTTGTATAGTGACTTTTGTTTAAGTTTTCTATTTAAAAACCAGATTCTAAGATCAAGGCTGTAAGGAAGTTGGCTAAACTGAATGATTTCTTTTTTCATTTTTGTATGTATTGTTTTACCAGGGACAGATTCCTTCTTAAATTAGACTAGTTCTTTTCATACAGTGTCTTCAGGAAGTACAGTTGGACCAAATGGCAAGAAATATCAGCCAGAGAGTTTATGCATGTTGAAATGTATGGCTGAAAGAAAAGTACATCTTGGTTATTTTTGTGGCTCTGAAGGAAAATATCCCTTCCGGTTCTCTACCCTTAGCATGAATCATCAAAGAGAGCTGGAAAAAGTAATGGTCGGAAATATTACAAACGTTCAGAGTAAGTGATTGTCTCTTGAAGGTTATATCAAGTTTGTCGGGCACTTCCAGAGTGCATGACCACCTCATGCAAACATTGTGTGAAACACTTGGAACCTAAAAAACATATTTTTTTAAACAAAGACTGGAGGGATTTAGTTTTGACCTTATTTCAGGAATTGTATTTCTTAGACAAGAGGCCTGGGTTGTTGTAATTTGGGCAATAAAGAAATCCAGCTTTGTTTCTGAGAAATCTCAGACTGCAAAGATTAGATTTTGGAAATCCATTTTTGATAAACCATTTTTGAAGCTATCAAAAAGTACAGTAACTGTAGTACTTTAGGGAGTAGTCACTATACAACAGCAATACATTGTAATTTGAGTTGCAAAATTGTGAAATCCATTCTTCAAAGAAGATTATCCCTCCCCGCTAATTTATGAAATAGAAATTTAATTATTATTGGTCCAAGCCCATAATATCTCTAGATTTCTCCTGCTGATAACTACCCCTTATTCCAAGGCACTCAACTCCATTAAGGTCTGTAGGTGAAATTCAAGAAATGTATTGAAACCCAGGAGAATGAGCCATATTTAGAATGCCAAGCAGAATTACACAAAAGGTACAAACCAAAGAATCCCTGCAGAGTTACAGAGGAGGAGAATCTGGCCTGTGGCTCAGGTTAGAAAGCAGAAAATGAAACAGAAAAATAAATATCATCTGCTGTGCGATAATGAAGAGAGAAGTTATGTAATGGCAGCTGAACGCTGTTTTTATTGTTCTCACTTAGACATTAGGTCCAAGATTCTCAATCTGTTCTTGAATATTTTTCAGAATCAGGTAATAAGTAGGACTTGTGACCCCCTGTTAACTAAATGGCAAGATTTAACAGACATCAATCTTTCCTGGCGGATTCTTGTTTGAATAGAAAAATCTGACGTGAAGTTAAGTTTGACTTAATTGCTTTACATGGCTTTGCAAAACATTTGTAGTATCTCCAGGCACTTATCTGATGCTTAAGTATCTTTAGTTTTTCTTTTCCACAAAGAAATGGTTCTCTTCTACATGTGTGATTAGATATTACATCTTATGACATATCATTTGAAATCTCACAGTTTGAGCATATGTCTGCTATTCCCCTTCTTGGAGTCCCTTTCTTTTCCAAGTAATTTCTTTTTTAGTTTGGATTAAATGCACTATTGCCTAGTTGATAAACCAAATGACTTCTAAAGGCATCTTTCTTGATTACTACATAAAGATGGATAAAGGAAAATGATTTATGCATTTGTATTCTGCTTTTAATGACAGATGTCAAAGGCCCATTTTTTTGTTTTGTTTTTGTTTTTGCTTCCCTCTCCCTGTACTAATGATGATGGCCATCAACTTTCTGTACTTAGAATTAACCTTCAGGGAAATTCATTAGGGGATCAGGGCACCCATTTCCGAGGCCCTATTGATTAAATCACAACCTAATTGGTTTAGGACTTAAGTTCAATTACTTGATAGGTAAAATTTGGTTTAACTCCTTCATGGTGTTTTATATTTATCATCGAGTAGCTATTTAAGAAAAACAAAGTTCAAAAGTTGGTATTTAAATACCTCAACTGTCAGTAGGTCATTTTGCCATGTGGGTCATAAATATTCTAAACATCTATTACATCAAATGTAAATGGGCTTCATTATGTCTATTCTGAACTGACTCTGTAATTTCCATTTCTATCTATACTAAATTGGGTTGATATATACACCTCTGTTCTTCTTCTCATTTAAATTAAATCCCCTAATCACAAAACTTAAAATTAGGCCTGTCCTATTTTTGATTTTAAATGTCAGATTCTTGGGAAGACACTGACCTAATGGGCCAGTTAGTAATCAATCAATCAATACATGTTTGTTCTTAATTTTATTGTGTCAGTTTAGTTCAGAACGTTAGAACTTCTCCACTTCTTTGAGGATCCCGAACCTTTGCAGGGTGTTCTGTATTGATCTGTGCTTTGTTCACCTTCTGTGGCGTTTGAGAGGGACCACCAAGTAGCAATTCGTTTGCAATCTTTCAGCTGTGGTAAGAACGGAATAGGTGTTCACCAACTACGGTTCTCCTGATAATAATTCTCAGAGGGTGGGGCTCATCTTTCGAGGTTTTCTCAGATCCTGCCAATCATTGTCAGAAGCTTTTAAATAGAAACACTTTTCAACACTTCAGAAGCTCTTGAAAAAGACATACATTTTTCTTTTGTTGTCTCTTTAGGTTTCTCTCTGCTAATGACTACTGCCAAGATGTATAAATGGAATGGTTTAGCTAAGAGAAGAGTCTCTCTGAGGTTTGAAAAGTTTCTTGCCCCAAGACAATTTTTCTCTCATTTTGTGATTGAGTAGGGACAGAAAATCCAAGTTAGGCAAGCAGGGAATCTCTTTCAGATAATACAGTTGAGCCACCAGAGAGCAGCTGGCTCCTTAAGACTACTTCCCTGACTGTCTTATAGCTAGAGACCCAGAAATTCAAACACTTTGGGAAAGGGGATTTAGACCTGCTGAGATCAAATGTGAATGTCTGGAATTCTTAAGAGCAGATCATATCTGGCCTCCATAATTTATGGAAATAAAAGGCAAAATCAATTCTTGAATAAGTACCTATATTTTAGAATTTGAAAAGGGCTGAGGTTATCATATTAACATCTGTGAAGGATAGGGTAAGGAACGAATCCTAGTTTGGAAGGACTTTCTTGGTTTAATGCTGAAAGTCCCCTCTCCTGGGAATTCCCTCAGTCCAGGGAAAACTAGAACAATTGGTCACCCGAAAAAGAGATATGGGACTAACAGAGACACTTCATTCACTTTGTTTTATTGGGCTTCCCTTGAAGTAAGTGTTCACTGAACATTTCATTGTCATATGTTTATGAGTGTGGACCTGTATGTTATATTTCCCTTTATTCAATTGATTTTTAAAAAATGGTGTGGTAGATACATCACTGGAGAGGAGAGGAGGTCCATGGATTCTAGCAGCCAATTTCTTGTGTGAACTGAAACAGTTCCCATTCATAGGAGATTTTTGGAATGTAGGTCAAGGCATTCTTAAACAGTGGCACACTGATGCGTCCACACTCCTCCTTAGACTCAGGTATTTTCTTAAAATCAGTGTTCTATAATTTGACCTGCTAGTGGCCAAGGTAGGTGTGAATTTGTCTTGAAAAGAAAAACCACAGAGAGAATAATCCACCTTGAGAGTTCATTTTGTATCTCTATTGACATGGACGATATGTCGTTCTATTTGCAAAGGTTGGCATGTACGCAGAAACTGAGATGGGAATCTGAATCTCTCTGAAATTTTGCTTAGATAAATTTAATAAGATATTCATGAAGATACATTCTCTTTGGAGCTACCAATTGGGATGAACTGGGTTGATGCAGTATACTGTTATAATGCTAGAAGAACTGAGTGATCAATAGTGGGGAAGTCCTGGAGCACTGATATTCAGAGTCCAAAAAGCCAGGACTCGGAAGTAAAACTTCCTTAAATGGTATCTTATGTAATGCTGTCAGCATAAAAATACTGGAGTGCTATTGTGGTACTAAAAGAAGGAAACTTTCCACATATCTATGATGAAAGTGAAGAAGAAAGAAATGAAGAGAGTTGAAACAGAAAGATTACTTAGTACAGTAGACTGATGATGCTACTTCCATATACCAATTTATTCCATCTATGTAAGTTATATTTTTACATTAGCTTTTGCCATCACATAACTCAGAGTTTAGTAGCAATTCAGATAATGCTAAGGCATAACAAAAGTGATTTTAACTAGTACCATAACAAGAAATTTTGATTAGTGCCATAAAAGAGGCTCTGTACCAATTGGTGGGATTGAGAACAGTTTTTCTGAAGATATAACTAATGAGATGAAAGTTTACAGGACAAGTAGACTGTCAGTGGGAAGACAGAATATTTTGACCAAAAGAAATTGTATTGGTAAAAGCCCTGGTTTAGAAGAGCACAAGCAATGATGAGAAATCCAATTTTCTGAAATGTAGGATAAAGGACTGAAGCAATTTAGCATGCATGCATGCATGCATTGGAGAAGGAAATGGCAACCCACTCCAGTATTCTTGCCTGGAGAATCCCAGGGACAGAGGAGCCTGGTGGGCTGCCATGGGGTCGCACAGAGTCAGACACGACTGACGCGATGTAGCAGCAGCAGGATAAAGGTAGGAGAGAAATGGTTACAAAATTAGACTTACGGTGAGGAAGACTTTTAAGTGACAGGATAAAGATATGGTAGACTGGCATTTGGGGAAATCTGATAGATTTCAAGTAAGAAAATAGCATAATTTATATCTTGGTTTTAAAAAATTTAATCTGATAGCAGTGTGAAGACTGCGTTGAGTAAGAGAAGACCCTATGCAGGAAGATTGGTTCAGCAGCTCTTATGAAGATCAGAAAAAGGTGATGAAGGGTTGAAGGACTGATTGAGACTACAGGCAGTGCGAATGGAGAAACGGGATTTGATCAGAGGGTCGCTGATGTACTTGGCACCATATGGTTTCTAGGATAGAGGGAAAAACAATCATTCTGAATTTCATACATGGGTGAATGCGAGAAAGTTTGCTCGTTCAGATCATCAGAAACATTATGAGGATAAATAGTGGAGGGAGAGGTTTTGAATATGTTGAATTTCAAAGGACAGCAGGATGGCCACGGGTAGCTACCCTGAAAGTGGATAAGTCATCGACTGTGCATTTTCTTTTCTGAACAAAAACCCATTCGAGAAAATAATAAAGTGATTTTTGTGGGTAATATATATGTATACACACATACATACACACATACATATACACACATATATACCTATACAGTTATGAAAATATATTTACAACTCAATTATACTTAAACATTCTTTTGTTATTTCTCTATTGTTGCTGGAGGGGTCTTTAAAATTTTTTTTTATTGCATAAACTAGATAACACATTTTGTGAGTTATGACAATTGGTAGTGCAAGGACAAAGGATTTGGAAAATGTGGAAGTGTAAAGTTCTTAATAATTTGGCATGAAAGTTTATCCTCAACCTAAGACCCCAAATATCAATCCCATTAGTAAAAACCAAGGTGTTTGTTAAAATACAGCACAACATTAAAGGCTACTGGTTGAGGAATGGAAGTTCTTTGTTGATTGAATAAAATGTAACATCATGGTCAGAGGTGGAAGGAGCTTATGGACTCAGATTACTATATAAAAGACTGAATGTATATTTTACCCGCGGATGAATATATTACCAAAAGGGAATATGCATGCCGTAGCACTTTTCACAGAGGGGAACAAGTGTGAGGTCCTATTAAAATCTTTACTCCAGGATCTGTTTCTCTTTCCTGTCTTTGCAATGTACTGTGTAATGATTACCAAATGAAACCCTAAAAATATGCTCACCAGCAGTCAGCTTTTTTGTAGCTAACTTTTTTTTTTTTGGTAGAGCTGTTTTCTATCTCTGTCAGTGTTTGAGATGATGGTGGAACTCTTGGTTGGGGAACTGTGTTAGGAAGGATAGGCTAGTCCATGCTGCAGTAACAAATACACCTATTAGTCTCAGTAGCTTACCACAACAAAGCCTGGTGAAGGGCAGCAGAGGTTCTTGCCCAAAGAACAACTTGGAAATTCACGTTCACTTAATTTTGTGCCTCCACCGTCTCAACGTATGGCTTCCAAAAGAGTCATCAAAGGGAAAAAGAGAGATTTAGAGGAGGCGTTGTGCTCTAAACTGTCTCACCCTGTAAGTAATTCATGTCACTTCTGCTTATAACCCTTTGGAGGCCAGAACTAGTCAAATAGTTTTAATTTAACTGTAAAGGAGACTGGGACATGTAGAGGACCATATGGGTATTTGATAAGTTATTGTTTTGTCACAATCTAATCTTCCAGTCACAGATTATCACCTTGCTCCTTTCACCCCACTCAAAGGACACATTCAACCCCTCCCCAGGGAGATAATCTAAAATGTGTTCAATCACTGCATACAATTCAAAGTCTAAGAACTCTAGGTTCAAGATAGCCTCTGAATTAGGTCTAATGGTATCTTCACTTTTCCTCAAGTCCCATGAACTTAAAGACAAATTTTATCTGTCGTCTCTCCCAGATGCCAACAATGCAATATTAGGAAATGGGAAGGATTGGAAATAATCCAGCAGTCCTGCCTTCAAACCAATTGTGAAATCCTGCTGCACAGATAAGGTGAAGCCCCTACCATGAGGGGGTGGAGGGTTGGGCATGGAATGGATGGAAATTTCCTTAATTAGATCATGATTCTCCTCTATTCCTTTGTTTGTTATTCTCAGGGGTCCCCTGTGAAGTAGATGCTGAGGAATGTGCCCTCTTTAACTTTAGCACCTTATTCTCAGCCCATTTCTTGCTCTTGGAAGACTAGGAGGCAGAGTTGTTTTTAAGTTTTCAGCAGACAAATTTTCAACCAGTAATGTAGTTTCTTTGGCAATGCAGTAGCTTTACAAACTTAATAGGTTTCAAGTCTGTTTCTAGTAAGTTTCATGTTCCAGAAGCCCACCCCAAATTCTTCTTTTTACATACTGTCTTTTAATCTGCTGTATGTCTTTGCTCCTAATACTTTTTTCTCTCTCAATTTTATAGTGGCAACCTGGAGGCTATTAGACTTGAATTAAAAGACAATATCCTTAATTTGATCTTTGCAATGAATCACTTTATTAAGTCAAAATGTTTGCCTTGTAATGAATTAGAGGCTATACATGTGTCTTGACATAAGTTTCGGGAGAGATAATGGGTTGAAATCATTTGCATCCAGGGTTCGCAGTGCCTTCTAATGGAATACTGTCTGGGTCTGGATGCAGGTTTTTTTTTTTTGTTTTTTTTTTTTTTTTTTAGTTTTATGTCTACGGAAAGGGGGCGCTAGGGTTAGTGGTGCTTAGTGAATGGAGGCAGTGGTATTGTATGTATGCTAAACATATAATACAGAGGGCAGCTTCACACAGCAAAGGATTTATCTGACTCAAGATGTCAAGAGTGTCAAGGATGAGAGCCCCACCTCTAACACATATAGACATACTCCAGAACCTCCCACCTTCAGTTACTCAAGAATTGTTCAGTAGTTTTTAGATCAATTGACAGAACTTTTTTACCTTCTTCAGGGTTGATATTCTAGAAGATAAAGCCAGTATCCGGTGTTAGTCTATAATCATGGAAGAAACCAACCCAGCTATATTTATTTTATGTATTTTGATATACATGTATGTTATGTGACTTTAGCACAATTCCAAGTCCACAGAAGGCCCCTAACAATATTTCAGAATAAGCTTTTCCCAGTATTTTTCTTTTTTTTTTACCATAAAAAGGAGACTTATCCATTATTTAGAAGAAATAAGAAGTACAAAAACTTGGCCAATTACAATCTCTCTCGAAAGTGAAAATCTTAATGGTAAAATTCTAGAAATCTAGTTGACCAAATGTAGTGGTGCTTATAAGCAAAAGTTAGTGAACAAAACTTGTATATTTTTCTTGAGAGGGAATATAATACTGTCTTCCTGGAAAATGAGTAGCATTTTGAAATACTTTTTTCTGTATTCTTGAAATGATTTAGAGCAAATGATAATCAATCAGCATTTTCTTTAAGAAAAACTTATTGTTGTGGAAGGTTAACTTCATTTTAGCATACTACTTAATGAAAAGGATGGGAAAATGTTATAAGATGAACTGCTTTCTACTGAGTTACTGCTTAAAACTACTAATCATATCTATAAAAACGTGCTGTTTGAGTTAGAGGATTTGTATCATCTCAATCTTCTCATCCATTAGCAATGCTTCCTCCTCTTTCCTCGTCTTTGTTGTTATGTCTGTTTCCTCCTGGTGTTCATCTTAGCTGCAGAGAAGGAATGGTTGAAGGAAATGCTGCCATTAGACTAACTTCTCTAATCCTCAAAGCATGCCTGTATGATAATCATAAACTTACCTAGCTCAATAAATATAAGGGGGATTAATTATAATCTGCTACATTTCTGGTACTTCCTATGCCTTATTTCCACTTTGCCTGTTTTTATAATTTTAGATGTGAGGCACGTGGATGATCACTTGTTTTAAATAATATACTCATTCTTACAAAGAAAGAAAAGTAGCCAAAAATTATAGAAATTGTCCATTTTTTGAATAAATGTCACATGTAGAGTGCCAGCTTGTTCACCTCGTCTTTTACCCTAACATCAAACTCTTCTAGCCTGTCTTTTTTGTAGTTATGAGTAATACCCCAAATATTTTATAGCACAGAGATGAGTCACAAAGTAGAAGAACTATAAATACTCCTGTTCTTGAGAAACAATAAAGCTATCTATTTTTTTCACATTCACTCACCTCATATGCTGTTTCATTTAAGGTTAAGCTTTTTAAAAACAACTTTTTCTTACTTTAGACTTTTAATCTCAGGACAAGTTATGTTTTCTAGTAAACTGTTTCATTTTATCTGCTGCTTTGTAAATGTATCTAAATCTAGCTCATCATGCATTGCTAGCTGCACCTAATCATACACACAGGTCTGAATTACTCCACTCCTATTTAAAGAAAAATAACAAAAAGTAAGAATGGCAGATGTGTTCATAATTAATATCCTACTGGGTTAATCAACAGATCCCTGGGAGTGCTCTGAGACTTTAGTATTTAGAAAATCACTGCCTTGATCTATAGACCTCTCTTTGAACACATATGTACAACTGTTAGGAGTATTTGGAGGATGTGATCCTAGCAAAAAAGGTAGTAAATAGTGTTAAGTCACAACCTTGTCCCTTTGAAGAACCTAATCCTATGCTTGATTTTGACTACTTCAGTGAGGCACTTACATTTACATTATATAGCTAATACTATATGCAAGTGCATTCAAAATTTCTTGTAGGTATTTCAAACAATTTGAAGTACAGCTCTTCTAAAACTAAATACAAACAAGATAGGCTTTTTTTTTTAAGTGGGTATTTCAGAATTGCTGAATTGTTGAGTACTTCTGAAGGTGAGGACATAAGAGGCATGGTGACTCACTGAAAGACAGGAAGAATGGAGAGTGGATGATTTATAGGAAAAACTCTGTCTTTACAGTGAGACAACCCTAAGTTGAAAGCTCAATCTCCTATTGTGTAGCTTCCTCAATTACTGAAGAGCCCTGCTCTTTGCTTGCCTCATTTATAAATGTGGAGTAAAAATACCTGTCTTAGACTTTGAGGTGTTAAATAAGATGGAGCAGTGCTTGGGACATTAAAACGTGCTAAATTTAAAAGTTCAGTTTAGTGGAGAATATAGAACTCTTAGCATAAAAACACCGTACTGTATAAAAAGCTACATTTTAGTTATAGCATGGTTTGCATTTCACTTTTGGAGTTAATGTATTCAGGTATGTGCCTGGCACATGGTGGGTACTCAATAAACGTTGAATGAGAAAATGCTGGCTTGAACAGAAATCTTGGAATTTAACTAGGAATTTAGTCAAAGGGGGAAAAAAATAGCAGGATGGGAAGAGGTTTGTCAGTTCTCTCTTTAAATCCAGGATTTATGAAGTATTTTCTGTAAGCAGGGGGCTACGCTACATGATTCCTGTAGGTGTATTTTACCTTGATAACTATGTTTCAACTACTTGTATTTAGTGTTTGCCTAGTCAAGGCATTAACTTCTCCACAACCTGACTTTACCGTTGAGAATGATAATATTAACAAATTTTCCAAGTCAGAGAAGTCCCGGCATTTCAGACCCTGAGGGCAGTCAGGGATGTGTGAAGGTGAGGGCTTGGGTGCTTACCCCCCACCATGGCAGTGGGTGCGGCATGGTGCTTGCCCACTCGAGCCTCCTCATGTCAGAGGGAGTTAAACATTAAACAGCAAATAAAAATGCCGTGACAGCTTGAAGGAGATGGAGGGGGAAAGCCAAATGGGTTATAATTTAGTACTTTAAACTGCATTTTCCTCTATTTTTTTTTTTTTAACAAGGAGTTCCAAATTTTCGTTTTGCAACAGGCCTCGCAAATTATGCGGTTCGAGCTGACGCGTGTGGCTGAATCTTCAGACGCCTAGCGCTCGAGCCTGACCTGCCTGTGCCTTCCTCTCAGCCCGTGTCTTCTCCTCGCACTGCCTTCCAGCCTCACTGACCTTCTGTCTGTTTCCTCATCATGTTGATTTGTGTTTCCTGCCTCAGGAACTTTCCACTTGCTGTTGCTTCCTCCCAGTGTAGCCTTCCTGTCTCTTGTCCTTCATCTTTCAGCTAAAGTACCACTTCTTCAGACAGTCGTCTCTCGGCACAGTAACTGCCGGAGCCTCTCTTCCACAAGAGTTTTTCTTTTTCTCTTTTTTTTCCTACCGCTCCTCCTTCTTTTATTTCCCATAATAAAACATAACCACTATCGGCTTATTTTTTTTGTTCAATCAAATATAAAGTTCCGTGAAGAAACATCAGGTTTGTATCATTCAAAGTGATGTACTTATACCAATGGGAAGAAAGTGTCCTGGCACATAGTAGGTGCAGAATAATTCCTTGTTAAATAAGTAACATGCTGCTTATTCATCCTAAAATATTTATAAAAGATCTGCTCTGACAAAGACATTAGGATATGAAGGGGCTATTAAGATGCTCTTCTAGGAACTTTTAATTCAGTCAGGAAGATGTAAACAGATATATAATTGGGAATGATACAAAATAACTTTAGTTAAAATTAATGTTATAAAATAAAATTACTTGAGTAGCCACAGCATAGAGTGGTTTGGACAAGTGTAGGGCACACAAGACTACAGGAAATCAATGTTTTTTTGTTTTTTTTTTAAAGGCTGTATTCACAGCGAAGAGATCAGATATTCAGGGAGAATAAACGTAGAGAATCTTATCTTAGGGGTGTTAATGACAAATTGAAAAGTTTGTGGTAGCAAAATGGTTAAGAAGGACTTTGTTTTAAAAACTGCATTCTGATGGGAGTCAAATTTACTTGATCTCTAAGAAAGCAGATAGCGTTTCAGTCTCCAGGTATATGAAAAAGCTCAGTTTTAAAAGATCACTACTTATCCTAGGGACTTGGGTGAATATGGTCAGTGCTTCCTAACACTTCACGCACCAAGCACAGCCTTGATTTCCCCCTCCCAAACCTCAGTGCTCCATCTCTTGATTCTATTGTTAACTCTTTGTTATGGAAATTATTTTTGCCTTTTCGGAGTCAAGTTATTCAGATTGTCTCTTTTGTCCCGAGCCTTCTTCCTATTAAAATAGCTCTATTCAGTTAGCCACAGAGCTACAACATCCCAAGCTAAGTCGGTTTAGTTGTGTCCAACTCTCTGTGACTCTATGGACTATACCCTCTGTCCCTGGGATCCTCCAGGCAAGACTATTGGAGTGGGTTGCCATGAACTCCTCCAGGATATCTTCCCAACCCAGGGATTGAACTGCATCTCTTACGTCTCCTGCATCGGCAGGTAGGTTCTTTACCACTAGCACCCCCGGGAAGTGCCAAAGAATATGTTTCTGCTGCATTACGAACTGGGGACCTTTCGTGTGTGAGGCGAACGTGATAACCACTACACTACAGAAATGCCCACCTTCATAGGTTCACAAATCTTAAGGCTCTGAATCTCCGCCTCCACCAGGTTCAAATTTATTCCAGGAGAGCCACAGGTATGCCTAGAAGGTTGGTGGAGACACGAAGAGGTGGAAAGGCAATAATTTTGAAGTTCCCAGGCTGAATCTCAATATCCATTTTTAGCTCCGATTTAATACAGCAGACAAGTAACAGATTTTTTGGAAAATCCCACAGTCCAAAATTTTGGAGTCATGTAACTAATAAACTGGTTTATGCCCCTTGATTCTCAGGGGTAAAAAAAAAAAAAGCCACATACTCTTTGTTTTGATTTTAGGCATTTTCTTAGGTCAGTTTCTCTGGAAGTAGAGTCTCAGCTAAGACAATGGCTTAAACTAGGAAAGAGAGTATATGTTCAGGAGGAATTTCTACATGACTCAGAAAGGAGGATAGGAAAAAGGAAAAAAAAAAAAAAAACACAAGTAAAGACGTGATTTCAGGTATCCAGCTTGAGCCTAACCCCACAGGGAAACACTAGAGCATAAACTGCATTAGAGAGTCTGTCCCACCTTGAGGAAGCAGGGCTTTTGTATCCACATTAGTTACTCATTGACTCAGTCACCCAATGTGGGTGACTCACATGTTTCTCTCAGTTACCTCCAGTTAGGTGATTCCAGGACCTTGAAGATTATCTGTCTGATGGGGTTAAGATATGAGCTATGAGCAGCAGCACTAACAGCAGCAGGTTAAAGGGATCACTGTATATCTGAGAGGGCAGCCAATTATCTCTTTAGTGAGCATCCAACCAGTAGAAGTAGATACAGGCACAGGTCAGCAATTGCAGCCAGAAAGCAGAGTCTTTAAAACCTATGATAGTTGTCCATTTCAGAAGGGGCAGATTATGAGAGAGAAATAGATCAGGGATGATGCACATATTAAATTCTATAGAGAGACCAAGAAAAACAAGCAACTGGAATTGATCAGGTATGTACTGGAGAATTTTGACCCATGGATTTATTAGATTTGTATGAACTAATTGCAATGTCTTAAGGAAGAAAGGCGTGGCGAGAAAGGGAGTAATATATACTCAAGAATAGTCCTCAATTATTCATGAATGTGTTTAAACACACGTTTAGAGATTAAAAACATATTTGAAACTGCTGTGATCCCATGACATCGTATTGTATATTATTGTGAGCAGGAGATTTAGGCTTGATATTCGTCTTATTGCATACACTGTTTATAATTTTCATCTTGTTCAGTCGCTGAGTTGCGTCTCACTCTCTGCGACCCCATGGACTGCAGCATGCCAGGCTTCCCTGTCAATCACCAGCTCCCAGAGCTTGCTCAAACTCATGTCCATGGAGTCAGTGATGCCAACCAGCCACCTTGTCTTCTGTTGTAACCTTCTCCTCTTGCCTTCTATCTTTCATGTTTATCATTAAATTTCAAAATCTCTTTGAATAGAAGAACTGTAAGAGGATGCTCACAGAGAAAGTTCACTCCTGAAAAGAACACAAGGAGTTCGTTTCAGAAAACTTTGGCTCTAAGTGAGCTGTGTGAAACGTTTAATACTAAAACAAACAAACAAAAACCACCACTTGTTGAGTGGAGAATAAGATGTTTCTTTGTAATAGCTATTCAAACCAACCGTTTGATAAATAACTGCACTAGAACTTTCTGAAAAATTTAAATCAGCCCAGAGGGACAAGTTTAAAGAATGGAGCGGAAGAACATATATCATTTGATCATTTGATAATAGCCTTGACCGGTATCTGTAATACTGAGCATACTGAAGACATTGTGTTTTTGAAAGAGGATTCACTTTGGATTCAGAGGCAGTTGATTTTAAATGGTAGCTTGGTTGCCTGTCTGTTTTCATGACCATGGGTAGGTCGCAGAGTGCACTTTCCTCATCTGTTTAATGATCCCTGACAAGTTTTTATAAGAATAAATAAAGTACTTATACACAGTACTTGACATATAGCCAGAAACGGTTAGAATACTCTTTCTCATTCCCCAGTACTTGAGGTCTCATTTATTTGCTCCACAAGGTTCATGCCATCTTGGCTCTAAATTGATTATTCCATCTCTCTGACAGGTGTGCCACTGCCTCCCCTTAGGAGTCAGTGGCTCTCGAGTGGAGGGTGAGCATGGATAGGATCCTTAGCACTTCAGGATGATGTATGAATGAGTAAGCAAATTAGGGGGCAAGTGGATCAAGGGTACCTAAAGGTTAAGGATATAGTAAAAAGGCACTGTGATTCCGAGTGAAAACATCCATCAAATATCCATGGATTCATAGAGAAGGCAATGGCACCCCACTCCAGTACTCTTTCGTGGAAGATCCCATGGGCGGAGGAGCCTGGTAGGCTGCAGTCCATGGGGTCGATAGGAGTCGGACACAACTGAGCGACTTCACTTTCACTTTTCACTTTCATGCATTGGAGGAGGAAATGGCAACCCACTCCAGTGTTCTTGCCTGGAGAATCCCAGGGACGGGGGAGCCTGGTGGGCTGCCGTCTATGGGGTCACACAGAGTTGGACACGACTGAAGCGATTTAGCAGCAGTAGCAGCAGCAGCAACTTTCCTTAAACACATAATAGAGTCATAATGTTAAAAGTAAAAAAAAAAAAAAAAATTCACGTTAGACAGAGTTTTCTTTTTCCCTTGAGATCTAAAATATATGATATACTCTCTAATTACACCTTGCCATTAACACACAGTCTTCAACAATTTGTTTCTAGTATTTTATACAAGGCCCTTAGTCTTATATTTTTTTCCTTCATAGTTGGAACACAGTTGACTGGGCTTAAATCTGATAAGAAGCTGATTGGGGTTAAAGATGTGCTGTAATGGGAATGCTTAATGATTTCATCTTTGTTTCAACTGTATTAAGCTCATGAGACCTACGCTTTTTATTACTATTATCAGCATTTTCAATGTTCATTTTCCACTCATTTTGGCAAAATAATAAGGGCAAAGAGCAAAAAATATTCAAATAATTACATAGAGGCTGCTCTTTCCAGACAAAGATGGCATGACTGCCCAAACAGAACTCTTGGCTGTCAGGCAGTGCCACCAACACATTAGTGCAAAATGCTCGTTGATCTGCTGATGTATGAAAGTCTGGATTTGGCATACAAAAGGCACTTGGGAGTGTCGATGTATAATGCATGAAAGTGTTGGCTGTTCAGAAGCTGAAAATATGAAAGTCAGGGACAGCCTGTATGTATATGAACAAAGAAAAGGAAATAGATATAATAAAACGTGGCTGACTTTGTCCTGTAGGTGTTGAGGAAGACTTCTGGGTGGAGGTGGCTTTAAGCGCAGGTCAGTCCTTAGCAGTGAGTGGACTTGGATCAGGGGTTGGCCCACAATCTATATAAATGTGCTCCCATCTTGGAACTGTCAAGGAATATGGTGTGTGCAGGAAAGATGAGTGCAGAACATAAAATGTGGGAAGAGACATGAGGAAGTTAGTTTGGAAACAGAGTTTGAAGAGCCTTACATGCTACAATCAAGGAGTTTGCATTTTATTGTGTAGGTCAGTGGGTCTTTTTATGGTTTTGAGTTGAAAGTTATGTGATTTCAATTTAAAAAAAAATCCAAATTTCATACTTTTCTTAAGAAAGAAGAACACAGAGCTTCCATTCTTATGAGGCAATACTTGGCTAGACCAGTTTAGCTGTTGCCTTTTTTTGCATAGAGCTTCTGCTCTCTATGTTTTTTCTTATGCTTGATAGGAGTCTCTCATCTAATGCCTTGCCTGGCCCTGATAGGCATTTAAATTTATGGGCCCGGAATATAATGAGGTCCATCAGATGCTTTCAAAGCTAAGAAAGATCAGAGAAATCCATTTTCAAATTTTATCATAAGATGGATATTGTTTGAAGTTCTGCACAGTAGAAAGACGTGTCTGGGAGCCACGAGGAAGGGAAGTAGGGTAGGCTTGCTAGATAGATTGTGCAAGAGAGGGAAACTAGTGGATTATTTAGAAATTCCTAGTAAGAGGTGGAGAAGATCTGAGTATCTTCTGTGTTTTGTGAATTCCAGGCTGCTACTCAGACACCAAGTCGTGTCTGACTCTTCTGACACTGTGGACTGCACGAAGTACACAAGGCTTCCTTGTCCTTCAGCATTTGCTCAAACTTGTATCCATTGACTCAGTGATGCCATCCAACCATCTCATCTTCTGTTGCTTCCTTCTCCTCCCACCCTCAATCTTTTCCAGCATCAGGGGCTTTTTGAATGAGTCAGCTCTTTGCATCAGCTTCAGTCCTTCCAATGAACATTCAGGGTTGATTTCCTTTAGGACTGACTGTTTTGATCCCCTTGCATTCCAAGGGACTCTCAAGAGTCTTCTCCAACACCACAGTTCGAAAGTGCTCAGCCTTCTTTATGGTCCAACTCTCGCGTTTGTACATGACCACTGGGAAAAACCATAGCTTTGACCATATGGACCTTTGTTGGCAAAGTGATATTTCTGCTTTTTCATATGCTGTCTAGGTATACATATTGCCATGCATATGATAGGTACTCAGTACATGTTTGTTTTACTTGCGATTAGACATTTAATCATTGGGCGGAATTTTTAATGCACTCTTTTGGTCCTAGTTTATCACTTATTAAGTACTAGCAAGGAAGTAGAATTCAGTGACAGCTCCAAGTAGAGATTGACACTAGAAAGTTTCTTTATTTCGTTGACCTTTTATTTTGTAGGGGTAAAGCTGATTAACAATGTTGTGACAGTTTCAGGTGGACAGCAAAAGGACTCAGCGAACTGATACATATGCATGTATCCATTCTCCCCCAAACTCCCCTCCCATCCAGACTGCCACATAATACTAAGCAGAGTTCCTAGTGCTGTACAATAGGTCCTTGGTTATCCATTTTAAATATAGCAACACTGGGGAGTTTCTTTAAATAGTTTTTATGTTTGACATAATACATATCAATGCATTTATTGAACATTTACTGATTTCTAATTCTATCTGCTTTTGTACAAAGTAAATTGTATTGAATATGTGATCATTAATAAAACCATTCACTTTGTATTAATACTTTTAATTCTTTTATAAAAATTGAATAGATTTCAAGAAATATTTATAAAATATAAGTAATGTAAAAAAACCATTATTCAAAGAATGCTTATAAATGGATCATAAAATCATAAAATGGAATATTAACATTCCTTTGAAATCTCTTGTGTTACCTATTCTGAGTCTCTTCCATTCATATGTAACTCAGAGAAAATCACAATAAATTTGATGTTATTTTATCATTTCCCTATTTTTCTTTATATTCTTAACCATATGTTTCTAATATTAGCTCATATATTGCTTACTTTTGCATGTTGTCTCTAACTTTCCATAAATGGAATAATACTGTATGTGTTAACTGACTTGCTTTTTTTTCACTTGATATACCTTCAGTGGTTTAGACATTGATTCAAGTAAATGTAATTCACTGACTTTCCATTGCTCTCCAGTATTTCATTGGATGATCACATCCTGGTTTATTTATCTATTATATTTAAATAAGCATTTGCTATTATAAATAGTGCTCTTATGAAGATCATGGCATCTGGTCCCATCACTTCATGGCAAATAGATGGGGAAACAGTGGAAACAGTGTCAGACTTTATTTTCTGGGGCTCCAAAATCACTGCAGATGGTGATTGCAGCCATGAAATTAAAAGACACTTACTCCTTGGAAGGAAAGTTATGACCAACATAGATAGCATATTAAAAAGCAGAGACATTACTTTGTCCACAAAGGTCCGTTTAGTCAAGGCTATGGTTTTTCCAGTGGTCATGTATGGATGTGAGAGTTGGACTATAAAGAAAGCTGAGCACCGAAGAATTGATGCTTTTGAACTGTGATGTTGGAGAAGACTCTTGAGAGTCCCTTGGACAGCAAGGAGATCCAGCCAGTCCATCCTAAAGGAGATCAGTCCTGAGTGTTCACTGGAAGGACTGATGTTGAGGCTGAAACTCCCAATACTTTGACCACCTGATGCAAAGAACTGACTCATTTGAAAAGACCCAGATTCTGGGAAAGATTGAAGGCAGGAGGAGAAGGGGATGACAGAGGATGAGATGGTTTGATGGCATCACTGACTCAATGGACATGAGTTTGGGTAAACTCTGGGAGTTGGTGATGGACAGGGAGGCCTGGTGTGTTGTGGTCCATGAGGTTGCAAAGAATCGGACACGACTGAGCGACTGAACTGAACTGAATGTTCTCCTGGTGCATGTAATAAGTGTTTCCTTAGCACTTAAACCTAGAAATGGAATTTCTGGGTCAAAAAAATATGTGTATTCAAATTTTCAGATAGTTTCAAACTGTCTCCCAAAAGTAGTTTACCAGTTTACAAAATGATCAGTGTTGTATACATGTGTAAATATTTACTTGCTTCACCTGTTTGCCAATGCTTGGTATCATCAGACTTAAATATTTGCCAACCCGGAGAGTATGTAATACTGTTTTATTGTAGTTCTAGTTTATAATTCCCTGAGAAATAATGCAGTGTATTATGTTTACATTTGCTTATTCCTTATTTGGATATTGTGTTTTGGGAAGCATTTGTTCACCTCTTTGCTCATTTTATCTTCTTATTTATTACTAGAAGTCCTTTGGACACTCTGGATCCTGGTCCTTTATTATATATATTGAAAATATTTTCTCTTCTCTGTATGGTGTTTCAGTTTTCAGTCTTATCCTGCATAGGCTGTGCTTTTATGTGAAGGGTTGAAAAATTATTTTATTACTGATTTTTATAGAATAGTCTCCTGTATTATCTTACAAAAGTTTTATAGTTTTGGTTTTCATGTTTAGCTCTTGTAATACCACTGAAATAATTTTTGTGAAGGATATGAGTTAAAAATCTAATTTTATTTATTTTTTTCTGTATGGATAACAAATTGCCTTGGCACTGTTTAAGTTCCATATTTTTACCATGGATCAGAAATGTCATCTTTGCCATAAATCAAGTTTCCTTGAAAGCGTGAGTCTTTTTCTGGGATATTTTGACTGGACTATATTCCAGTCTCTGTGGTAATATCACAATATCTTAATTTCATTAACTTAAAGATAATTATTTAAGGCCATTTACAGAAACATGGATGGACCCAGAGAGCATCATAGTGAGTAAAAATAATTACTGATATTTGGTAAGGGATCCATTCTATTTTCAATAATTTAAAAATAATTATTGATATTTGGTGAGAGATACATTCCAATTTGTTATTCAAGAGATTCTGAGCAATTCATAGTCCTTTGCTCTTCCATTTTTAATCAGCTTATCAAGTGCCACTTTAAAATTTTATTGTATATTTAAATTTTATTGATAAATTTGGGAAGATCTGACATCTTGATATCAAACTCTCTAATCTATAAACATTATTAATTTATATTCTTTAATTTTTACTGAATTTTATAATTTTTTTTCTGTAAAGTTTTTACAGAATTTTGTTAGATTTACTTCCTAGACTTTATATAGTGATATAATCTATAAAACATTAAAAATTTGTGCACTCTAAATTTCTGGTTGGGATACAGAAAACATAATTGATTTTGTATGTTATGTTGTATCTTAAAAGCTTGCTAAAATTGCCCTCTAATCAATTCTAGTATGATTATGATTTTCATAGACTTTGTAGTGAAATATTTGTTCTTAATGAAAACTTTGTTTTTTCATTGTCAATGCATACACTTTGATTTCTTTTTCTTGCTTTACCATGGAAATTAGTATAATCATGGCTAGAAATGTTAATAACAGACACCATTGGTTTACTTGTGACATTATAGAAGAAGTTTTCATTGTTTCACAGGTAAGAATGATGTTTATTATAGATTTTTCTGAACTATCTTTATGTATTCAAGAAAGTTTCTATTTTTTGTGTGCTGAGAAGTTTTTTTTTAACCATGTGTAATTTTTAAATTATTAAGCAGCTTTCCTAAGCCAATAGACATATCATTTTCCCTTTATTAATGTAATGAATTACAATAATTTGTTTTCAGATATAAAGGCAACAATAAATTCGTAGGATAACCTAACTCAGTTATGATTTTTTGCAATTGCTGGATTGAATTTGCATGTATATATATTTAGATTTATGCATTCATTATTATGAAAATCCATTTCTCATATTGTCCTTGTCTGGATTTGTATCCTAGATATTCTTCTCTCATAAAATAAGTTGGGAATTGTTCTAGTTTTTTATGGTACCCTGGAATAGATTTTTATGATTTTAATTATTTGGCCCTTAACTCCTTCATAGAACTCACTAATAAAACTGTCCAGATATGGAGTTTTCAGTATAGAAAAAGTTTATCTACTAATTTAATTTATTCACTCTTAAGGATAAGAACTCTTAAGGCATTCCATTTCAATTTTGGGCAGTTTTGTTGCTATATTTTTCTAGAAATGTTTCCACTTAAATTTTATTTTAAAATTGATTCATATAAAAACATTTATAATCTTTGTATAGTTGTTAGTATGTAGCTCTGTTCATTTTTCATTCCTATTTTTGGTGCCTTACCTACTTTTTTATTATTTGTGTCCAGTGATTGCCAATTTTATTATTGCTTTGAAAAGTAAGAAATTTGCTTTGTTGATTTATTTCAGATGCATTTTCTTTCAGTAATTTCAATTTTTTCTTTTTATAATAGTGTTTCTTGTTTGGCTTACTCCTATTTATTGTCTTATTTGAACACCTGATTTTTTTCTTGAAAAATTTTTTTGGAGTATAGTTGATTAACAATATGTTAGTTTCTGCTGCACAGCAAAGTGAATCAAACACCCACTCTTTTTTAGATTCTGTTCCTATATAGGTCATTGCAAAGTACTGAGTACAGTTTGCTGTGCTATATAGTAGGTTCTTATTAGTTATCTATTTTTTATCTAGCGGTGTGCATATGCCAATCTTTTAGTTTATCCCTCCTTCCCTTTCCCCCTTGCTAACCATGAGTTGCTTTTCTTTTTTTTACTACATAAATGGCTCTATTTCTGGTTTATAAATAGGTTGATTTGTACCCTTTTTTAGACTCCACATATAAGCAATATCATATGATATTTTTCTTTCTCTGTCTGACTTAACTTTGTTCAGTATGACAATCTCTAGGTCCCCTCTGTGTTGCTACAGATGGTATTATTTCATTTTTTAAGGCTGAGAAATATTCCATTGTATGTATGAACCACATGTTTTTATACGTTCCTCCATCAGTGGACATTTAGGTTGCTTGCATGTCCTGGTTATTGTAAATAGTGCTGCAATGAACATTGGGGTACATGTATCTTTTCAAATTATGGTTTTATTCAGGTACATGCCCACGAGTGGGATTTATGAATCATATGGTAGCTCTATTTTTAGTTTTGTAAAGAACCTCCATACTGTTCTCCATAGTGGCTGTTACCGATTTACATTCCCACCAATAGTAGAGGAGGATTACCTTTTCTCCACACCCTCTCTAACTTCTACTGTCTGTGGTGGCCATTCTGACTGGTTTGAAGTGACATCTCATTGTGGTTTTGATTCACATTTCTCTAATACTTAGTGATGTTGAATATCTTTTCATGTGTTTGTTGGCCATCTGTATGTCTTCTATGGAGAAATGTTTAGATCCTCCACCCATTTTTTGGTGTGGTTTGTTTGTTGTTTTGATATTGAGCTGCATGAGCTGTTTGTATATTTTGGAGATTAGTCTCTTTTCAGTAGCTTCATTGCAAATATTTTTTCCCATTCTGTGGGTTGTCTTTTCATTTTGTTTATGGTTTCCTTTGCTGTGCACAGTTTTTAAATTTAATTAGGTCCCATTTGTTTATTTTATTTTTATATTAATTACTCTAGAATTGGATCAAAACTATTGTGCTGTGATTTATGTCAGAGAGTGTTCTACCTATGTTTTCCTCTAGAAATTTGTTGTTAGGGAGTGTTCTAATTTCATTTATTTATGTGTGGCTGTCCAGTTTTTTCAACCACTAGAGGATGAGGTTGTCTTTTGTCCATTATATTCTTGCCTCCTTTGTCATAGATTAGGTGTCTATAGGTGTCTGCATTTATCGCTGGACTTTTTATCCTGTTCCGTTGATCTATATTTCTGTTTTTGTGCCAGTAATATAATGTTTTTATTACTGTAGCTTTGTAATATAATTTGATGTCAAGGAGCCTGATTTCTCTAGCTCTGGTTTTCTTTCTCAAGATTGCCTTGGCTATTGGGTTTGTTTATGTGTTTGTGTGTTTTCATACAAATTGTAACATTTTTGTTCTAATTCTGTAGAAAATGCTATTGGTAATTTGATAGGGACTTCATTGAATCTGTAGATTACTTTGGGTAGTATAGTCATTTTGACCATATTGATTATTCCATTCCAAGAACATGATATTATCTCTCCATCTGTTTGTGTCATCTTTGATATCTTTCATCAGTATTTTGTGGTTTTCTGAGTACAGCTCTTTTGCCTCCTTAGGTAAGTTTATTCTTAGGTATATTATTCTTTTTGATGCTATGGTAAATGAGGTTGTTCCTTAATTTCTCTTTCTGATCTTTTGTTGTTAGTATATAGGAATGCAAGAGTTCCTTTGTGTTAATTTTATATTCTGCAACTTTATCAAATTTATTGATGAACTCTAGTAGTTCTCTGATAATATCTACAGGATTTTCCATGTATAATATTATTTCATCTTTTTTCTTGATGAATCTGACTGAAGGTTTATCAGTTTTATCTTCTCAAATAACCAACTTTTGGTTTCATTGATTTTTTGCTATTGCTTTATTCATCTCTGTTTCTTTTATTTTTGCTCTGATCTTCATCATTTCTCTCTTTTACTATAGGTTTTGTTGGTTTTTCTTTCTCTAGTTGCTTTAGGTATAAGGTTAGGTTGTTTGGGACTTTTATTGTTTCCTGAGGTAAGTCTGTGTTTATATGAACTTCCCTCTTAGAACTCCTTTTGCTGCATCTGTCATGTTTTCATTGTCATTTATTTCTAGGTATTTTTTGACTTTCTCTTTAAGTTCTTCAGTGGTTCAGTGTTTAACCTGAAAGTGTTTGTGTTTTTTACAGTTTTTTTTTTTTCTTTTTCCTGTATCTAATCTCATAGCATTGTGGTCAGAAAAGATGATTGATATGATTTCAAATTTCTTAAATTTACTGAGGCTTTCCTAATGGCTCAGCATGTAATCTATAGAAAAAAATATTCTGCTGCTTCTTTATTTAAATTAACATATAGAATTTTTTTTTCAAATGCTGTTTTATTTATTTATTTTTTTTAGGGTTTGCATTTTTTTTAACTTTATTATTTTTTAAATTTTTAAATTTTTTTATTTTATTTTTAAACTTTACAGTATTGTATTAGTTTTGCCAAATATCGAAATGAATCCACCACAGGTATACATGTGTTCCCCATCCTGAACCCTCCTCCCTCCTCCCTCCCCATACCATCCCTCTGGGTCGTCCCAGTGCACCTGCCCCAAGCATCCAGTATCGTGCATCGAACCTGGACTGGCAACTCGTTTCATACGTGATATTATACATGTTTCAATGCCATTCTCCCAAATCTTCCCACCCTCTCCCTCTCCAACAGCTGTTTTAATTGTGCTCCTCAATAATGATAAAAATATTCTACTATCATTTGGATTTAAGCACATTAGTTTTATTATGCTTCCTTTTTTGATTTATTATTTGGAAGTATGCTTTTTAGAATTCTAAACCTGTGGTTATTCTAGTCATTTTTTGTTAATGATTTCTTATTTAATTACATTGTGATCAGCAACATGGTCTGTGTCCTTCCAATCGCTATAAGATTTTTTAGTGAATACTGTAGACATTCAAACATGAGTATTTAATATATAATCATCTAATATTTAGCAATATGTTTCCCATTCTTCCAACAATATGAGAACCTTAGTAATGTTTAACTTCAATATCTCTGATTCCAAAGTATATGATCTTGGCATTGAGTTTTTGGGGTTTATATTTTCTAACTCCACAATAATTATTTGCCACTGTAGCTATAAAAGCATTTCCCAGATTGTAACATTGAAATCACAGTATTCATTTTTCAAAATTATTTTTCCCATAACCCTGAACATAAAATTCCATTGAATATTGGCCTTGATTAAGTCAACCATCAGCCTATCCTTCACTCTTTGGAAAACAATTTGACTTTTTAATTCATATGAGAACTTTGTCTTGGTGTTCTAAAGTTTCACTATGGTGAGTCTGGATAATGATTTCTCTTTTCAGTTTTCTAACTTGGGAATTTGGGGGCTTCTTGAATATGTGGATTGATATCTTTCATTTGTATCAGATAATTCTCAAAATTCCTTTTCAAATATTGCTGTATATTATTAGTTTTTCTCATCCTCTTTTTCTATATGTGTTTCTATAAAGTCAAATCTTAAGTTTGAGTTTTTCAGAACATAGGTTTTGTGTGAATTAAGACTGTTAATCTGTATGAAAACTTGCCTTTATTTATATTTTTAACTTTGCATTTATTTTGAAAATTGGACATTTGAAGGGGGCTCACAGATTTTTAGGATTTTTCTTCTATACTGCTCATCAATCTACTGATGTATCCCTGATCAATTTTTTATATCTATGTCTGAACAATTATTAAATCTCTTTGCTAAATCTTTAATTTATTTATTTTTTTTTTCATAGTTCTCTTTGAAACCTGATTGGTTGTTTTAATAATGATCTAATGATTTTTCCACTCATTTTTAAATATTTATTTTATTTTAAAATAGATGTGTTTGTTTAATATTTTGTATTGATAAATCCATTTCTGCTAATTTTATCCTTGTTTCCCCTTTTGATGTTTCTTGTGCGGGGACAGGTTATGCAATTTTAAACTATGATCTTATGGTCCTTAGAATCCCATCTATAGTCTAGGATGAAGGCAGGTACACAAAAGAGTTGCCTTTGTGTGGCATCTGTGTATATTACCTAGTTTGGGACCAATGTAAATTCAACTTTGGCTTAAATTATTTAGAGTACTTTCATGTGTGAATTTATGCTACAAACTCATGTGAAAGATAGTTTTTGCTTGTGAAATCTCAGGAGAATATCTTTGACCTCACTTTTGCTATGAAGGCTGGACCTCTGAGGTCACAGCTGTTTATGAATTTTTTTCTTAGACTTCTTACCCTGAGGAGGCTTTGGTTTTTGGCTCCTGTCCCTTGAGTCCTTGAAGGCCATGTAAAGGAAATGCTGTTTACTTAGTAAATCCCTCAGGATGAAACCTAGCTTCAGCAATCCTCTTAATAAAATTTTCCACCTTCATTTAGATTTTAGTCTGAATATTCCTTATTTCTTGTCAATTAATCAAAATATTAAAAAAAATATTTACACATTTAGAAGTTTTTCAGTGGGAAGGTAGATGTGCCATTGTGCCAGAAATATAAGTCTCTTTACTTTTTGACTGTAAAGTATTGATGTACAACTTAGAGGAGATCTAGAAAGTTACCATTGGTTTTAGTAATTTTTCTCCATAAGGGTGATCTCAACATACGTAAGCCAGAGAGGAGAGTCACTCCTGACAGTGCAGAGTCATACAGGACAGTGGCCAAAAAGAAGTACTCCTGTGGAAAAAAGTTAGTCTCAGTGAAGGCCGGGTGGAATTTCATTGTGCAAAATGGAAAGAGCAAAGTCAGTGTATGTATCTCAGATAGGGTGGCTGTATCAAATAAGGATATGTACTTAAATTTGAATTTCAGATATATAGTGCATATTTTTAGCATATATGCCAAATATATTTTGTCTGGTCATCTCTCACCCAAAATATCTAAGGGGTTATTGGATAAATGGAGTACATTATTTATGAGCACATTATTGTGACTAATCAAAAGCCTTAGAGAAGTTCTTTGCAAACTTTGGTGTGAAATACACATTACCAGGAAGATTTTTTCAAAATGAAGATTGGTGATTGAATCGGTGTGGAGTAGGGCATGAGAGTCTGCATTTCTAACATGAATAGTTCTGCTCTGAGTGTAAACATGGAAACTCCCCTTCACATAAGACAAATTTCAAACAATAATCTCTCATCAACAAGTAATTTCCTACTGCTCTCTCCTGTAAATGTCAGGGTAGAAATAAATGTTTCTAAGCTTTAGAACTTTATTGTCAAGCTTGGTTATAAATGACATTGATAAAGTTTGGCTCTGAATTTAGTAGGCTCAACTCTTGTAGCTAGCCCTTTTTTTAAAGCATATTCTCATGATGCCACCTCACCATTAAAATGCTTAGATAGTGGAACCTGTTGGTATTTTGTATTCCAATTTATATAGATGTACATCAGTTCAGTTCAGTCGCTCAGTCATGTCCGACTCTTTGCAACCCCATGAATCGCAGCACGCCAGGCCTCCCTGTCCATCACCAACTCCCGGAGTTCACTCAGACTCACATCCATCGAGTCAGTGATGCCATCTACCCATCTCATCCTCTGTTGTCTCCTTCTCCTCCTGCCCCCAATCCCTCCCAGCATCAGAGTCTTTTCCAATGAGTCAACTCTTCGCATGAGGTGGCCAAAGTACTGGAGTTTCAGCTTTAGTATCATTCCTTCCAAAGAAATCCCAGGGCTGATCTCCTTCAGAATGGACTGGTTGGATCTCCTTGCAGTCCAAGGGGCTCTCAAGAGTGTTCTCCAACACCACAGTTCAAAAGCATCAATTCTTCATCGCTCAACTTTCTTCACAATCCAACTCTCACATCCATACATGTTATTTCAGACAAATAAATTTCAGTTTGCCATATGTGATATACCCAGAAAGAAGGCAATAGAAATCCCAAGGGGAGAAATTATTTTGGATAAATTTCCAAATAGGTCACAACTTAATTTCTTTATGTCCCCTTGTTTTTCAGGCCAAACTGGACTGGTATTAAGAGACATAGTAGCTTCTATTATACCAGTTGCATTGATTAAGGGTTTTATATCTGCTGAATTTTCACATGAACTGCAATAACTCTAACTGAGGAAACAGTAGAATATCAGAGAGAGAAGGACAGAGACATGCTAGAATAATTTCCATGTATGCTTACTTCCCCTTCTGCCCTAACCTCTGGCCAATTCCATACTGCATTTATAAAAACAGATGGGAATGCCTGGCATAAGTGGAGTAACTTTCTGGGTTAGATTTTCCAACATTTTCTTAGAGGCTATCAAGTTTTTCTTCTTCTTTGAAAAAGCTGTTTTCAGTTTTCCCATGCTATGAGCACATCTTGCAAATTGATGAGGAGTTCAGAATGTTCAAAATGGTGCAGTACAACATGACTAATGAGTGTGAGCTCTGTATCACCTTATTATCCTGGCTCTTTTTTTTTTAGTGGAATGTGAATTTTTACATAAGTATTATGTACTTAATTCCTGTGGGAGTTAAGGATTGTTTATTTTTTGTCATTATTCTGAAATTTTCTTTCATTTGTTTTTTCTTAACTTGCCATGAAAATAAATACAACTCATGATATATTTAAAAAGCAGCAATTAAAAAAACATATTCTTTTCTCCTAATTCATCATATGTCTGTTTTTGCATGTTAATGGTTATATCTCATTAATGGTTTCGTGGTGTAACTCTGTAATTAATATTTATATATTAGATATAGTATTTGTTCTTATGGAAAAAAGAATTATATAGTATAAAATTGAATGTTTTAAAGCATTCAAGTAAACCAAAAATATTTCCTCAAAAATGTGTTGAAAGGATGTAACAATCCAGCATGTGATTTTAATTAATGTCCAAGTAACTAAAAATGTATTTAGTTCATAAAGAAAACATATTGACATCTAATTATGGATCATAGAATTTGGTGCAGTGAAACCGTAGTGCATCTGTTCAGTGAAAACATAATCATGGAGAATACTAAATGGCACAATATATAATGAAAAATTGAAATAATGTACAAATAAGACCATTAAAAAATCATAGTGTGAAATCAGATAGATTTGGAATTTAGCAAAAGAGGTCTGGTAGTTCTAGATTTATTGATAACAGAGATTGTCAAATTCATGCTAAACTTGCTATACTAATTTCAGTGGTCATGCAGCAGAATATTCTCTTCTTTGATGGAATTTAAAATTTTAAAGTGGAAGGGGAAAGTTAGTGCCATTACGTCATTTTCGTATTTACTGACTTATATGTTGATCGAGCTAAGGCTTATCTTTTCAGTAAATCATTTTTCTTTAGTCCATGGTAGGCAAAAGTAACAAATGCCAAGAATATTCTCTTGGTTCATTGTAGACACTGGACCTCCTGATCTTTTCCCCTCCAGTGTATTCTATACCTTACAGAAAAGGTTCTCAGATTTGAGCTTGTATCTGATTACCCTGGAGAATTTGCTAAATTTGGGGCTGTATTCCTAGTGATTCAGTTGTCCCGGGATAAGGCCACATAATTTGAATTTCTAGGGATTCTCAGGTGATGCTGATGCTGTGGATCCAGAAAACATATTTTGAAAACTACTACCTTGGAGTCTTGCTTATCATCTTGAAGACAATGTTGCCCAATACTCCCATTTCACAACCCTTTATTGGCTTCTCGTGGTCTTCCAAATCAAGCTCAAACCTAACAAGATATGTAGGAATGTCTACCATGTTGCCCCACAATCTGTCTTTTCTGCACATGTCCACGTTGCCTCCCTCTGGGTACTTAATGCTTTAGCACAACAGTGTGACTCACCACTAGAGAACATGGCCCAATACTTCTCTACCTTCATATTTTTTTGTTATGCTATTCCAGTCCACCCAGAAGGCCCTTCCTTTTTATCTTCCTAGTTCAGTCATTTGAGTCTCAACACAAATGCTCCCTCCACCATAAAGCATCTTTGATTCTCATTTAGGTAGGCCATGCATAATGTCACGCTTCACTGAACTATTTCCACATTTCATTTTTCTTATATTGTTGTTGTTCAGTTGCTCAATTGTGTGACTCTTTGCAACCCCATGGACTGCAGTACACCAGGTTTCCCCATCCTTCACCATCTCCTGAAGCTTGCTCAAATTCATGTCCATTGAGTCGGTGATGCCACCCAACCATCTCATCCTCTGTCATCCCCTTCTCCTTCTGCCTTCAATCGTTCCCAACATCAGGGTCTTTTCTAATGAGTCAGCTCTTCGCAACAGGTAGCCAAAGTATTGGAGCTTCAGTATCAGTCCTTCCAATGAATATTCAGGGTTGATTTCCTTTAGGATTGACTGGCTTGTTCTCCTTGCTGTCCAAGGGACTCTCAAGAGTCTTCTCCAATACCACAGTTAAAAAACATCAGTTTGTCAGCGCTCAGCCTTCTTTATGATCTAACTCTCACAACCATACATGACTATTGGAAAACCCATAGCTTTGACTAGATGGACCTTCATCGGCAAAGTAATGTCTCTGTTTCTTAATATGCTGTCTAGGTTTGTTATAGCTTTTCTTCCAAAGAGCAAGCATCTTTTAATTTCATGGCTGTAATCACCATCTGCAGTGATTTTGGAGCCCAAGAAAATAGTCTGTCACTGTTTCCATTGTTTCCCTATCTATTTGCCATGAAGGGATCGGACTGGATGTTATTGCTTTTTGAATCAAGTTTTAAGCCAGCTTTTTCACTCTTCTCTTTCACTTTCCTCAAGAGTCTCTTTTTTTTTTAGTTCCTCTTCGCTTTCTGCCATAAGGGTGGTGTCATCTGCATAGCTGAGGTTATTGATATTTCTCCCAGAAATCTTGATTCCAGCTTGTGCTTCATCCAGCCCAGCATTTCACATGTTGTACTCTTTCTTATATTAAGTTCTGCTTTCCCTGCTTTCTATGACTTTTGCTTGAATACATATAACATTCTTTTACTAACTTGTTAATATTAAGAGCTCAGTCTTCTAGCTTCTTAGATAATAAAATTTCTTATATTATAAAAGTGTCAGTGCTTGGGCACAAGTGGACAAATATATCTGCAAAATCTTGTGGTTAGAAAACTGACTAAATAATGGCAATCACTAACTTATGTTAGTGGCAGAGTGGTCCCTGGTGTTCTTCCAGGGATAACAGGTAAAGATGATTTATCAAATCCTTTTAGTGTGTGTTGGGGGGTGGGTACAGGGAAGTAGCTGGTGACAGCTCCGAGTTCGGTTGTACATAAGATGCTTGTGAAGGCCTGAAACACTAAGTGAAGATTTGTTCTGAGACCAGGACTTCTTTAAAAACTGTAATAACCATCTGGAGTTAGTGTCAGTTATTTTAATCAAGAAATCAAGTCACTTTCCTTTTAACATGTATAAGGCTCAATTACTCTAAGTGATTTGTAATCTTAGATAATTTACCACAACCTTTTAAAGAAGAAAGCAGAACAAAACAAAAACAAAACAAAAACCCTCTTTGACTTCTAGTGTTGGCTCTAAGTTCAATATAGAATTTCTTAAGTATTGTACTAAAAGAAAACAAAGTGTATATTTTATGCAACTATAAGGTTAAACATAATAAATTAAGCCAAAGCAAAACTATAAAAAATAAAATTCAAGCTAAAAACTTTAAAAAGCAAAGAATTTTTATTGAGACCATATTTCTCATGCTGTATTTAAAAGTAACAAATGTAATTGTTTACTGTTACTTGTTGTCAATGTAATTTTTATGCTTTTGAGTATGAGAGACCATAATTTGATTAATCATTGTAATCATTATTTCTCCTTTTTAAATGAATTTTTAATTTTAACTACTATATTTTAATGAGCCAATCAATTTAAGAATCTATACAAAATGTAAAATACAATAACAAAAATGATCAATGAAGAACTCTCCAGAGAATATTTGTCATATGCACAGATGATATCCTGTTGTAAGATGTCCTGCAGTCATACCTGCCTGCATCACCTCCTGGGCAGGTTTTTTCTGATCAGTATGTTTCCACAACTGCAGAATTTTTGATGACAACTAGGGTATAAGCTTGATTCAGAGAACATGCTGGACATCTTTGACCTTCAGGTACTCAGAATGTGATCAAATGTAACCTAAGTATCTGGTCATAAAACAGTCATATGATGGGGTATAATGTGCTAATATCAGTATTTTAAAATCCTTTTAGAAAAGAAAGCATACTATCAACAAAAAGAACAAACAACAAAATTTCTGGAGCTTTGAAACCAAAATAAGTAGACGCTTGCTCTTGGGGTCTTTGAGAACTTGGAACCATTCTTTGGAACTTTGGTTTGGATGGAGAATATTGTGTGCATGTAGAAAATAGCAGAAGAAAAATTTTGCATCATAGACCCAAACTTCAGTGGGTTGAAGGTTCATTAGATACTCAAAAAGTGAAAGTGAAAGTTGCTCAGTCATGTCTGACTCTTTGCTATACTCAAATGAAAGTGAATTTGAAGAAAGGAGAAATGCTGTATAGAGAGTTGGAAAAGTACAAGATAAACTATGGGAACTTGTCTTACTTTGTGCCCTCTCCTGGCCCTCTTCTTATAGACCACTTAGGCAACTTATGTCATATGGAAGGTGACTTCTGATGTAAGTAATTGAATACAAAACCTTAATGTGCTCAGGTTTTTGTGGGTCTCTATTCTGCTGCCCCAAGTAGTGATCAGATTAGATCAGTCGCTCAGTCGTGTCCGACTCTTTGCGACCCCATAAATCGCAGCACACCAGGCCTCCCTGTCCATCACCAACTCCTGGAGTTCACTGAGACTCACATCCATCGGGTCAGTGATGCCATCCAGCCATTGCATCCTCTGTTGTCCCCTTCTCCTCTTGCCCCCAATCCCTCCCAGCATCAGAGTCTTTTCCAATGAGTCAACTCTTCACATGAGGTGGTCAAAGTACTGGAGTTTCAGCTTTAGCATCATTCCTTCCAAAGAAATCCCAGGGCTGATCTCCTTCAGAATGGACTGGTTGGATCTCCTTGCAGTGCAAAGGACTCTCAAGAGTCTTCTCCAACACCACAGTTCAAAAGCATCAATTCTTCGGCACTCAGCCAGTCCTGCGATTATGTCTACCATTATGCATTCTGGATTTCATCCTGGATTTCTAATTGTTTAAGATCTTTTGAATATCTTTGTTCACTGTATCAAATGATATTACATTAACAAAGGAATAGAGTCCACTTTCCTAACTTCAGAAATAATTCCTTGCTGATACAAAACTGAATTAGGTTCTAAAGGAGTTCCATGTTAAGAAAATTCAAAGCTGTTTTCCTCCAGAAACGTTTTCCATTGTATAACTCCTCACATATCTGTGTAGGCATCCTGCCTCATATCTAATGTAAACCCTCTGCACTGCATTTTATTCTTTTCCCCTTTGTCTGGCTTTAGCATCAGAACAGATGGCCATCTTTTGTCAGTAATTGAAGACTGTTTCTAAGAAACATTGAATCTGCATCAGAACTCCTTGTTAGGCAGAGCTCCTACTCAGGACAGAAGCTGGGACAATCTTTAAAGTCATTAAATGTGTCTTGAAGTTCCAGTTCCCCATTGTCCTCACTTTCAGTCATTTAATACCTTCATTTTTTTCTTTTCTCATTTCTATTTTAAGATATTTGACTATTTAAATTTGCTCACACTGAGGTATATATGACTGCTAAAGTATAAAATGTAACCCATTGAGGGATGGTGTCTTAATTTTAACAAAGAACATTTTTTTAGATTGAGGTTTTAATCACAGGGTCATAGTATCTATAAATTGGATCAAGTAGAGTGGGCGGGGGGGTGGAGGATCACTGTTGACATCACTGGGATCGTTTTGTGAAGGCGATCAGTCAAAATGCTCCACATGCCAGCAACAGCCCTCTTCACTCATGATTCATTTAACAAATATTCACTGAACTTCTCATGTCTAGGGCACTGTGAATCCAGCAATGAATTAGACATTGTTGTATAGACCTTATGTTCTTTGAAGGGGAGAAAAACAATAAGTGAACCAATAAAAAGAAGAAAATGGCAAATGTGAGAAATGTGGGCAGAGAATGAGAATAAGGCAAGGTGAATAGAGAGTCACTGGCTGGCTGCTTTAGATGAAGCAGCCAGAAAAGGCATTTCTCAGGTGAGGTCACATATAAATTGAGATCCAAATGCAATAAAAGAACAGCCATAAACTGAAAGAGAGAATAGTATTCCTGGGTAATACTATTACCCAGGTAATAGCAAGCAGAAAAACTCTACAGATAGGGATAAACTTAGCATGTTAATGTCTGGTTCTCACTGGAAAGAGGAGTCTAGAGGCTGTGGTTGGGGAGCTGCTGCTGCTAAGTTGCTTCAGTCGTGTCCGACTCTGTGCGACCCCATAGACGGCAGCCCACCAGGCCCCGCCATCCCTGGGATTCTCCATGCAAGAACACTGGAGTGGGTTGCCATTTCCTCCTCCAATGCATGAAAGTGAAAAGTGAAAGTGAAGTCGCTCAGTCATGTCCGACTCTTAGCGACCCCATGGACTGCAGCCTACCAGGTTCCTCCGTCCATGGGATTTTCCAGGCAAGAGTACTGGAGTGGGGTGCCATTACCTTCTCCTGTCGTTGGGGAGAGGAGGTACCATTTGATGCAGGGCTTTGGTATGCCAGTATAGAAACTTCAGATTTTTTTTCTGTGCATAGAAGGAAGATTTTGGAGCTGAATCTGATTTATATCTTTAAAATATTACTAATTGTCATGTGTGTGATAGCAGGAATGGAAGCAAGAAGACCAGGATACTGAGTATTCTGGTAAGAGAAAATGATAACTCAGGATAGGATGGTGAAGGTGGAAACATAGAAAGAAGATTTCTTTAAGAGGGAGATTGACAGCACTTGCTGATGGGTTAAATGTGGAGTGTGAGTATAAGAGAGTCATCAAGAGCAATGCCTAGGGTTCAGGCTTGACTAATTCAGGGGTGATGCGTTCTTTACTATTATGAAGATGACTTAGGGAGAAATAGGTCAAGAAGAGTTCATAGTGTAATATGCTATATTTAAGGTCCCAGATTTTGAGGTTAGGCATAGCTGAATCTAAATCCTCTGGGCTTAGGTACTTTCCAACTCTCTGAACTTGAGCATAAATGGCCATCAGTATAAGCATAGGAATATGAACATGAAAGTGAAAGTCACTCAGTCATGTCCAACTCTTTGTGACCCCATGGACTGTAGAGTCCATGGAATTCTCCAGGCCAGAATACTGGAGTGGGTAGCCTTTCCCTTCTCCAGGGAATCTTCCTAACCCAGGGATTGAACCCAGGTCTCCCACATTGTAGGCAGATTCTTTACCAGCTGAGCCACAAGGGAACCCCTTGAGAGTCCCTTGGAAAGAAAGGAGATCCAACCAGTCCATCCTGAGGGAAATCAGTCCTGAATATTCATTGGAAGGACTGGTGTTAAAGCTGAAACTCCAATCCTTGGCCACCTGATGTGAAGAACTGACTTATTTGAAAAGACCCTGATGCTGGGAAAATTGAAGGCAGGAGGAGAAGGGGACGACAGAGGATGAGATGGTTGGATGGCATCACTGACTTGATGGACATGAGTTTGAGTAAACTCCGGGAGTTGGTGATGGACAGGGAGGCCTGACGTGCTGCAGTCCATGGGGTCGCAAAGAGTCAGACATGACTGAGCTACTGAACTGATGAACATGAAAACAGGCAATTCAGACAACAACTTAGGTACATTAGCATTATCGTTACATTTGAGATTAGAATTTAATATGTTTTTTATTGTCAACATTTTAATATTTTTGATTAATATTTTATGTTATGACTCCGAGAGATCATTCAAAATTGCATAGTTTAAGGATTAGAAACAATAGAGTTATTTTCTGACCTATTTCTTTATCAAAAAGGTTATATTCCTTTAACTATACCACAATATTGTTTTATCCATAGACTATGTTGCTTCCTAATGGTTAATTTGTTATATTATTTTCCAGGACAAAATTGGTCATTTTCACATCTTTCATTTATCCTATATGATTTCTTTTTAAATACTAGGAACCAGCAATTATCCACTTTATATATATACTTTTAACGTTTTAGTTCAAAATGTCAAGTTATATTCTGGCCTTTAACAAACACTTCTGTATTTGGTATCTTTATCAAACATAATTCATGAGTATCTCTTGTATTTTTCTAGGTTTCTGATGAAAATGGAAACCTGAATTCTGAACTTATTGTGATGGTCAGTTTTTCAAAGGGAGTGTAGTCAGAGGGATTAGAAAGAGTAAATTTTTCCAGTTGTGAGGAGCTTAATGATATTTTTAGGCCATGTCTTATGATAAGTGGCATAGCTTATCATTGAGAGGGACAGAACTTGGAAAAGCAATATGGTCATTTTAAGTCATCAGCTGTACAGAACCTTTGTGTGCAAGAAATTTATTTATGTTTTGAACACCTAGAATTCATAGATGCTCTTGACTGGTCAGTATTCTGTGATCCCACATTAGTTACCTTGGACTTCTTAGACAGATAAAGAAGAGAGGATTATTTTTACTGATTAGGTGGATGCAAAGCCTTGGGGACAAATGGATGGTGATCTAGTACTTTATATGTCAACTTTTTTTAAAGTTTAGAAATGAAAACACTGATGAATGAAGAATCAAGAAAGAAAGATAAATTGCAGGCACCTCTTTCTCCCAGATAGTAACGCGGTTAAACATGGCCCATTAGTTTCCATCCTGAAGGTAGTATTGATGATGTAATACTCCTGTGAAAGTAGATGTCAAATTTAACACATTTTACTCATTCACTATGATCAATTTATCAATATGAATGAGAATATCAGAGAACCTATCACAGAAATATGCATGCTTTGGAACCTAGTCATATGCCTTGATGTTGATGTAGAAAATGAGTTTGGTGGGCTAGCTCAAGAGATTCTGAATGAAGGTGCAAAATAAAGATTCCAAAATAAGCAAGAGATACTTTCAGTTGAAAGCATTATAGAGTCCAAAATTCCAAGTAAAGAAATAATTCTATATTTGCTTCAGAGAGACACTATTTATCTCTGTTGCCCAACATACTTTGAAACAACTATTTGGTTTTAATGGATATATATCTTGCCACTCTGCCATCAGTAATTTGAACAGCTTGAAATACTGTATGTCATCTTACACTGCTTTCTCTTTGAAGAAAACACAATCACTGGATTGTTTTTCATTGATTTAAAAACATTGACTTGCTGAAGTATGAGCCTGTGTGCAGTCATAATTCTTGTCTTTTCTTCCTCGGCAAAGCCTATGATAATTCTTTGAGTTTCAAGCAGGTGTCACGCATCAGATCCAAGTGCTTAATAAATGCACCAGAAGTATATTTTTCTTAAGGCCTTGTGTTTATCCCATTTCCATTTATCTTGTGAAATGTCTTCAAATGCTTTTATAAAATCCTGGGAAAGAGCAGGTTAGCATTTCCACTTGGCAAGCAGAGCTAGTATGTGTAAGGCTCTCCTGTCGATTTTGACCTTAACCAATGTTGGTAATTCCTAGCCTGTGTGCCAATGGACTGTGAGGAGTGATGGAGTTATGGGATGGGGCCCACCAATCCATATATACCCCGTTTTTTTTGTATGTGAATAAATATCTCTAACATGAAAATATACTGTTTTTTCCCCCAAACACAAGTAAATGATGCTGTGATTGATAAAATACAAATGTATATAAAAGTGATCCTTCAGCCACTGTGACTTTTCATCATTTTATATTTTCTCAGTTAATGGAGGATTCTGGGTTACTTGTACGTTTTATATAGTAACTGAGAGTGTCAGTGCATTAAATCTTATGAAATTATTATCCACAGTTACATCACTGATACCAAATTGAAATGATTTTTTGTCAAATCCATGTTGTGAGCTGGTCATCAGCAATTTTACATTCATTTTGATCAACAGCATACTAATAATAATAACATAATTACCAACAGCTATAACGGCTATTGCATTGAGTGCAGATAGTTGTTTAGTTTTTATACCAATTGTGTAAAGTAATTGTTAAGTAGATAAGGTGAGCTATTAATCCTAACTTGGCCATCCAACTCTAAGCACCTTTCTCTTTTGACTCTATCACATTGCAGAGCACTAGATGTGAAAGGGCTTTCCAGGTGGCTCAGTGGTAAAGAATCTGCCTTCCAGGCTCTAGATGCAGGTTCAATCCCTGGGTTGGAAAGATTCCCTGGAGAAGGAAATGGCAACCCACAATCCACTCCAGTATTCTGTCCTGGGAAATCCCATGGACAAGGGAGCCTGGTGGGTTATAGTCCATGGGTAGCAAGAGCTGGGCATGACTTAGTGGCTGAACAACATGATGTGACTATTGCATATCAAAATTGCATTTGATTCTAGAAGGCATAGATTCATGGAAGGAGTATGACTGGATCTGCCTTAAATTATGTTGAATCTAATCAATTATTAATATGTTTTGAGAACATTTAATCTAGCTTACTCCTTGGAAGGAAAGTTATGACCAACCTAGACAGCATATTAAAAAGCAGAGACATTACTTTGTCAACAAAGGTCCGTCTAATCAAGGCTATGGTTTTTCTAGTAGTCATGTATGGATGTGAGAGTTAGACTATAAAGAAAGCTGAGCAGCGAAGGATTAATGCTTTTGAACTATGGTGTTGGAGAAGACTCGAGAATCTCTTGGACTGAAAAAGACCAAACCAGTCAATCCTAAAGAAAATCAGTCTGGAATATTCATTGGAAGGACTGATACTTAAGCTGAAACTCCAATATTTTGACCACCTGATGTGAAGAACTGACTCCCTGGAAAAGACCCTAATGTTGGGAAAGATTGAAGGCAGGAGGAGAAGGGGACAACAGAGGATGAGATGGTTGAGTGGCATCACTGACTCAATGGACATGAGTTTCAGTAAACTCCGGGAATTGGTGATGGACAGGGAGGCCTGGCATGCTGCAGTTCATGGGGTCATAGAGTCAGACATGACTGAGTGACTGAACTGAACCAAACTGAATCTAGAAAGATTTGTGAAATCCATGAAATCATATGAAGGCTCTGCAAACCAGGGAATCTGAGCAACTACTTCCCCCCTACTACTAAAACAGCATCCACCTACTAGACGTCCAAATTTGACCTACTATTTCAAATATCAAGAGGGACTAAGAAAAGAAAGGAAAGAAAAACAAGCAATGATATGGAAATTTAAAAGTGTAGGAAAGAAAAGGAGGGAAGAGCTGCATGCAGTTCATGGACTTTAAAAATTGAGAAATCTGGGAGTTTATCAGGAGAGCGTCTGAGAGTTTTCAGCTCATTAATTTCTCTGGTGAACTAGGTGCGGCCTTACCTACCCCTTCTCTTCTGCATCCTTCATCTCATTATTCTCTGTTCCACTGTGGAAAATCCTACTGTTTGTTTACAATCCAGAGTTTTAAAGAGGCTGAACTAAAATTGGCTGCTTCTGGGACATCCCTGCCAATGGAAGGGGTCCAAATTGGCTCTGCCATGAAGAGGCAGCTATGCCCACATAAGGATATTTTGGCTTAGTGCTTCTGTCATCTTGTTGCCAGGCAGACAATCATCCAGGAGTGAGAAAATACAGCCCGGGCAAATGGCTAGATAGTTTATAGCTAGAGTGGTCAGCTGGTTAGAGCACTAGTCTGGAGGAAAAGCTATCTGGATGCCATGTTTGACTCCTCATGGGAAGCACTTAATAATGTTAGGTAAGCCACATCGCCTTTTAGTCCCCAGTTGGATGGACAAGGACTGCAGTACAGATACCTCCTACCTGTCTAGAGATATTTTTAGAAGGTTCAGTTTATTTCTTCCAGTCCTGACTGTATAGGAGATAACAACTTTCTTTTCTGTTTTGTGAATAGGGTTATAACTTTCTCTATAGCTTTTCTAATGTTACAGACAAGTTTAGGAGAAAGAACAGTTCTCACAGCCTTGGAAGAAAGACTTCCCTTTAAATGCTTTTCATTGACTAATATATTACCTGAGGATGGGAAGACAGGGTGTGTGTACAAAAATCACATGAAGAAAGCATATGTGTAAAACATAGATGTATATACAGTATTTATGTAAAGATGTCTTTATCTAGACATTCCAGCACAGCTCCTAGTTAAGCCACAACTTTTATAACAGGAAAGCAAATCAGATTTGACTACATTGGCTGTTTAACTGAAGGAGCCACACAGATGGGAAAGAAGCACAGACAAATTGCTTTTGGCTCTGCTTTCCTTTATAACAACATCAGATATTTTTAGTTTCTTTCTCTTTATGCGTTGTGCATGTTTCTGCCTCATATAGAAAGTCACTGCACATTGTCTTCATCAGTTTTGCCACCCTCTATGAACAAGCCCATTTAGCTTTTCATGTAACTTTTAAATTCTGAAGATACTGTAGGAAAATTTATTTTTTTCAGATATAGATGATGAGCAGATAGAAATAACGCCATAGAAACCATTCTTACTAGTCGAGTACAGAATCTTATACTTTTGGTCTCATGGTCGATGCATATTTCTGATTAGCACAAAGTACATTTCCAAGCTGGGCACACCTATACACACCTTAGTTCCAATAACTTTTCTCTATGAGAGTCCCCATGTAATGTGATGAACTGTGAGAATCATTAAAAATTAGTGTTCAGATAATGTCCTCATGAACCGTTCATAAGTTGCCTATTTTGTTCTCACTCTCCTGAACTTTCTTATTTGTAAACAACAGTGATTGTCATAGCCGGGTCCCTTGTGATATTATAGTGTGAAATTGGAAAGAGATGAGTATGGCTACAGGTGTCATCAAGTATTCCAGCAAGCTGTCTCATCATTGTTATCCTCCATAAGCGGTCTATGACCAAGGACTTACAAACGTATGACTCAAACAATATGACAACTTCTTAGAAAGTTACTGATAGAGTGCCATTTGACCAAGTGATTTCACTCCTAGATATCTACCCAAACTTGTGTTCATTTAAAGACTTTTGACCAATGTTTATAGAGGCATTATTCATAAAACAATCCCAAATTGGAAGCAATCCAAATATCTATCAATTGGTAAATGAATAAAGAAAATGTGGTATATTCGTGCAGTGGACTACAATTCAGAAATAAAAAGTGAAAAACTACTGCTGATGCATGAAAAAACAGAGTTTATACTAAATGAAAGAACAGTGCATAATTAAATTGACATGAAGTTTCTAGAGAAAGGAAATCTGTGAAGAAAAATTCAGATCTCCAAGTGCTAGGGGCTGGAGATAATAGTGGAGACTGACTGCCAAAGGCATCAGGTAGCTTTTTGGCACTCCAAAAAGTTTTAAACTAGTTAGGTGATCGTTGCACAGTTATATTCATATATTTATTAAAACTTACTGAATCAGTATTGCCATAGGTAGTTTTATGGTATGCAAAGTAACTTATTAAGGTCATGATCCTAAGTGCTAATTAGTTTCTATACCTCTGTATCCACCTCATCATAATTTTGTATGCTGTGTGTTTCAGGAAAATTGGAGTGTGTGTGTGTGTGTGTGTGTGTGTGTGTGTGTGTGAGTTTGTGAGACAGGCACTCTCCGCCCCAATATATTCCAGCTATGATGGACTTTTGTTTCTAGGATATGCCAAATTCTGTTCTACTCCAGGAAATTCTTAGGTACATGCTATAACTTCCTGTCCCTGGAATGTTCTTTTCCAACACACTTCTCAAAGCTGCCTCCTTTTCTTTCAGGTTGTTGCTTAATGTTAGATCCTCAGAGCGGGCTTCCCTAGTTTTCTAAAGGAGCTTCCTGACCCCAGTAGTATTTCTGGCTATTTGTGAATTTTTTCATAGCATTGACTTAACATTAGTTCGTCTCCTTTCTGTAGGTATGCATGTATGTTTATATGTGTATATTTAATTTCTTCCCTAATAAAATATAAAGCATAAAGGGGAAGTATATCCATATAATCACTTCACTGTGGGTATTTAACATTTTGTGAATAGTTAATAAATGAATGAATAAGAGTATTTCCCATACATTAAACCGTGAAAGGTTAGCAAACTCCTGAATAATTTGGGTGGGTCTGCATTCCAAATTTTTTTTAAAGGATTTTCGTAGTCATAAAGGGACTTGCTTCATTTAGCAAATACTGGTATTCCTGGAAATACTCTGGAAATAACCTGTTATTCTGAGGACTTTTGACTGGGGGTGTAAGTTTTTACTGGCATAGGATTCTGGTATCTATGAGGGACTCCCTAACTTTCCCATGTCTGTCTTTAAAAAATTCACAGGATCCTGAGAGGCATAGAGGCCCCAGAACTATTCAGTGCCTTGGAATTGCCAGTTGCTAAATATTGTTGTTTTGACACCTCATCAAACTCTTTCAGAAGCTTAGTTTAGCAATTCAAGTGGACCTCCCAGGGTACAAACCATAATACAAAACTAATGTACAGTTAACTGTGGCCTAAATAGTGAGGATTCCTAAAAACCTAATATTCCTCCTAGGAAGTAGCTTCTACTTAGAAAAAAAAAAAAAAAACCTCATTACATGACCTGACCAAATAATATAATAGTTTTAATAGGTATAGTTAATACATTATTAAACATATGGTTTCTTCAGTAATTACTAATTTTAACATTTCTCATTACTATATTAAATAGTTCACTCCTTAATTTGTTCTGTCATAAGTTTTTATTTATTCCGGACAGAATGGTGATAGAGTTAGGACTTTTGCACTTCTACCATTAGCTTAATATTATTGATACAAAGCTACTGGATGTTATAATAGTTTATTATTGCATTATTTGTAGTGAGTTAGTTTTCTTGTGATGATCATCTCAATTTAGCCATTCCAGATGTGAAATAGTTTCAAAGGATATTTTAAACACTTATCAAGATTGTTGTTATTTGTAGTTTTATATCATTTTAATAACATTTTGATAATTTCTGGTCCTTTCCTGCCACCTGCTCTCTGCAGCAAACTTCACTGAGAGAGTAACGTGCAGGTAAACTGGACAGCTGGCTTGAGAAGAGGTGAAGGACCCCCAGGAAATAGTTTTTGGACTGAAATGAAATGGGTAACTACTTGTTACAATAAGATGTCTGTGTCTATTCATAAAGTGAGGCAGGCTTTGTGAGGATTGTAAGAATATAAATATAGTAATCATTCACTTTCAGAGACTTTTGACAGACTGGAGTAACCTCCAGTACAAAATTTAAGAAAGTGTCAAAACTCAGTAAGCAAATTGAATCTTATTTTTGTGCCATATTTTTAAAAATTGCACAGGCAAACTGACCTTTAGGCCAGTACCTCTTTTTGTATATAAAACATTATTGGACTGGTTCTGAGGATAGTGGGGAAAGGATCATGCAAGTGGAGGGTTGTGTCTTGTCTTTATTTAAAATTGTGATAAAATTTTTTTTTTTGTAATGGATATTTTGCTTTAAATCTGATTATTAAAAAAGTATGATTCACAGTTTCTTAGTTTCTCTGAGACCTTTCTAAGATATGGTAACTATCAGATCAGATCAGTCGCTCAGTCGTGTCCAACTCTTTGCGATCCCATGAATCGCAGCACGCCAGGCCTCCCTGTCCATCACCAACTCCGGGAGTTCACTCAGACTCACGTCCATCGAGTCAGTGATGCCATCCAGCCATCTCATCCTCTGTCGTCCCCTTCTCCTCTTGCCCTCAATCTCTCCCAGCATCAGAGTCTTTTCCAATGAGTCAACTCTTCGCATGAGGTGGCCAAAGTATGGCAGTTTCAGCTTTAGCATCAGTCCTTCCAAAGAAATCCCAGGGCTGATCTCCTTCAGAATGGACTGGTTGGCTCTCCTTGCAGTCCAAGGGACTCTCAAGAGTCTTCTCCAACACCACAGTTCAAAAGCATCAATTCTTCGGCACTCAGCCTTCTTCACAGTCCAACTCTCACATCCATACATGACCACAGGAAAAACCATAGCCTTGACTAGACGAACCTTTGTTGGCAAAATAATGTCTCTGCTTTTGAATATGCTATCTAGGTTGGTCATAACTTTCCTTCCAAGGAGTAAGCGTCTTTTAATTTCATGGTTGCAGTCACCATCTGTAGTAATTTTGGAGCCCCCAAAAATAAAGTCTGACACTGTTTCCCCATCTGTTTCCCATGAAGTGGTGGGACCGGATGCCATGATCTTCATTTTCTGAATGTTGAGCTTTAAGCCAACTTTTCCACTCTCCACTTTCACTTTCATCAAGAGGCTTTTGAGTTCCTCTTCACTTTCTGCCATAAGGGTGGTGTCATCTGCATATCTGAGGTTATTGATATTTCTCCTGGCAATCTTGATTCCAGCTTGTGTTTCTTCCAGCCCAGCATTTCTCATGATGTACTCTGCATATAAGTTAAATAAACAGGGTGACAATATACAGCCTTGACGAACTCCTTTTCCTATTTGGAACCAGTCTGTTATTCCATGTCCAGTTCTAACTGCTGCTTCCTGACCTGCATACATAGGATTGCTTAATTTGTTGTTATTCAGTTGCTAAGTTGTGCCTGATTTTTTGCAACCCTGTGGACTGTAGCATGCTAGGCTTCCCCATCCTTCACCATCTCCCAGAGTTTGCTCAAACTCATATCCGTAATAACCCACACTAATTTTGGAAGAGATGTGGAATTAATGTCTTTGTGGGTGTGTATTAGATCCCTGAAATTCAATTTTATTTAAAATGCTTGTGTTATAGAAAGAGCAATTGTTTTAAAGGCGCAATTCAACAACTATGTATTCTAAATACTTTTACCTAACCAAAGCTGTAAATGCTTAGTTCAGTTGCTCAGTTGTGTCTGACTCTTTGCGACCCCATGAATCACAGCATGCCAGGCCTCCCTATCCATCACCAACTCCCGGAGTTCACTCAAACTCACATCCATCGAACCGCTGATGCTATCCAGCCATCTCATCCTCTGTCGTCCTCTTTTCCTCCTGCCCCCAATCCTTCCCAGCATCAGTCTTTTCCAATGAGTCAACTCTTCTCATGAGGTGGCCAAAGTGCGGCAGTTTCAGCTTTAGCATCATTCCTTCCAAAGAAATCCCAGGGCTGATCTCCTTCAGAATGGACTGGTTGGATCTCCTTGCAGTCCAAGGGACTCTCAAGAGTCTTCTCCAACATCACAGTTCAAAAGCATCAATTCTTCAGCACTCAGCTTTCTTCACAGTCCAACTCTCACATCCATACATGACCACTGGAAAAACCATAGCCTTGACTAGACGGACCTTTGTTGGCAAATGTCTCTGCTTTTCAATATGCTATCTTGGTTGGTCATAACTTTTCTTCCAAAGAGTAAGCGTCTTCTAATTCCATGGCTGCAGTCACCATCTGCAGTAATTTTGGAGCCCCCCAAAATAAAATCTGACACTATTTCCACTGTTTCCCCATCTATTTCCCATGAAGTGATGGGACCGGATGCCATGATCTTCGTTTTCAGACTGTTGAGCTTTAAGCCAACTTTTTTTTTTTCTCTCCTCTTTCACTTTCATCAAGAGGCTTTTGAGTTCCTCTTCACTTTCTGCCATAAGGGTGGTGTCATCTGCATATCTGAGGTGATTGATATTTCTCCCAGCAATCTTGATTCCAGCTTGTGCTTCTTCCAGGAAGCAACAGTTAGAACTGGATTGAAACAACAGAATGGTTCCAAATAGGAAAAGGAGTACGTCAAGGCTGTAAATGATTAGGATATTGTTAAATTGACTTTTCTTTTTTAACTCTGATCATGCTAATATTGAGCACGATTTTTTCTCAGGGTAATCATGTCTAAGTGTTAGTTGCTCAGTTCAGTTCAATTCAGTTGCTCAGTCCTGTCCGACTTTTTCTGACCCCATGGACTGCAGCACATCTGTCTTCCCTGCTGCTGCTGCTGCTGCTGCTGCTGCTAAGTCGCTTCAGTCGTGTCCGACTCTGTGCGACCCCAGAGACGGCAGCCCACCAGGCTCCCCAGTCCCTGGGATTCTCCAGGCAGGAACACTGGAGTGGGCTGACCAGGCTTCCCTGCCCATCACCAATTCTTGGAGCTTACTCAAACCCATGTCCATCAAATCCGTGATGCCATCCAACCATCTCATCCTCTGTTGTCCCCTTCTCCTCCTGCCTTCAATCTTTCCCAGCATCAGGGTCTTTTCCAATGAGTCAGTTCTTCGCATCAGGTGACCAAAGTATTGGAGTTTCAGCTTCAGCATCAGTCCTTCCAATGAATATTCAGGGTTGATTTCTTTAGGATGGACTGGTTGTATCTCCTTGCAGTCCAAGGGACTCTCAAGAGTCTTCTCCAACACCACAGTTCAAAAACATCAATTCTTCGGTGCTCAGCTTTATTTATAATTCAACTCTCACATCCATTCAAGACTCTGGAAAAACCATAGCTTTCACTAGACAGACCTTTGTTGGCTAAGTAATGTCTCTGCTTTTTAATGTGCTGTCTAGGTTGGTCATAACTTTTCTTCCAAGGAGTAAACATCTTTTGATTTCATGGCTGTAGTCACCATCTGCAGTAATTTTGGAGCCCCCCCCCCGACCCCCAAAATAAAGTCCCTCACTGTTTGCATTGTTTCCCCATCTATTTCCCATTAAGTGATGGGACCAGATGCCATGATCTTTGTTTTCTGAATGTTGAGTTTTAAGCCAACTTTTTCATTCTCCTCTTTCACTTTCATCAAGAGACTCTTTAGTTCTTCTTCACTTTCTGCCATAAGACTAGTATTATCTGCATATCTGAGGTTATTGATATTTCTCCTGGCAATCTTGATTCCAACTTGTGCTTCATCCAGCCCAGCATTTTGCATATATGTATTCTGCATATAAGTTAAATTAGCACAGTGATAGTATACAGCCTTGATGTACTCTTTTCCTAAGTTGGAACCAGTCTGTTGTTCCATGTCCAGTTCTAACTCTTGCTTCTTGACTTGCATACAACTCAGTCTTGTTCTACTCTGCAATCCCATGGACTGTAGCCCACCAGGCTCCTCTGTCTGTGGGATTCTCCAGGCAAGAACACTGATTGGGTTGCCAGACTCTTATAAGGATGTAGTGTAACATAAAGGTGGATGATTATGCTGACTGCTTTCCTATAGAGTGTGGCAGAGTCGAGAAGCTAGTTTATAATCTAAGAATAAGACTTTTTAGTGTTAAGAAACTGGTGGTCATTTAGTCATTAAGTAGTGTCCGACTCTTGCGACCCCATGTACTGTAGCCCTCCAGGCTCCTCTGTCCATGGGAGTCTCCAGGCAAGAAACCTGGAGTGGGTTGTCATTTCCTTCTCCAGAGGATTTTAAGACACTGGATGGTTTAAACATGCTCTGCCCTGTATCAAGTGGGAGCTGTTTTTTTTTTTTTTTCCCTTCACACCTTCTGTACTACTATGCTTCCAAGTAACATATTTTCTTCCTTGCTTCTTATTCTCTCATTCCTTCTTAATTCCTTCTATCTTTGAAGCTCCAGCCATGAAATTATCCACACTTCCCTGCTTTTTTTGCAGTAATTTATAGAAACCTCTGATTCATGAATATTTTAACCTTGCTTTTCATCCTTATCAACACTACTCTGTGTCATAATTCTTAGTGTTTTCAGTGTCCACAGAGGTGATACTCAGACTTTCAGCCTCTTTACCTCTTCATAAATCTATTTCTCTACCTTACATCAGACATTGATTTCTAAGGTCATGTCAATTAGTACATTCCTATCATAATATGAGTTTTAGGTGTTATATTTTCTGACCACCTCCTTCCTATCTTCCCAGCTGAAAACAAAACTTCCCAACAGATACAGTCACATTTTCACTGTCCTTCCTTACCCCATTTCATGTTCTCACCTCCCTCCTTATTCAACTTAGATTCCATGGTTTGTATTTATAAACATTACTTTGCAGATGCCCTTGTTTTCCTTCTCTTTCTCTCTATCACTAACACAGGAGTCAGGATTTAGGCCCAATCAGACTAAATCTAGTATTTGAGCTCTTAATCACTGCAGTATACATATACTATCTCATTTGAGTCTTACAACACACCTGTGAAAATAAATGAGAAAACAGAAGCTTGGAGAATCTAAGTCTTTCAGGATCACACAGCTTATAAGTGGCATGTGTGTATCTGCTCAGTCATGTCTGACTCTGCCACCCCATGGACTGTAGCCCACCAAGCTCCTCTGTCCACAGAATTTTCTAGACAATACTGCAGTGTGTTGCCATTTCCTCTTCCAGGGGATCTTCCCAGCCAAGAAATCAAACTCACATCTCTTACTTCTCCTACACTAGCAGGGTTCTTTACCACGAGCACCACTTGGGAAGCCCCTGCAAGTGGCAGAGTGGTTTTAAACTTTGCCTGCTTTGTACCTGTACCTAAGGAGCTGAACTTGTCTGGGGAAGTTTATGCTTACTCATTTCACTTTAAATTTCATGACCATTTCAGAATAGAAATATTAAGAAATAGACCTCAAAAAATAGAGTCACTTGATCTTTGACAAAGGAGCAAGGACAATATTAATATATTTGAGAAGAAATAGTCTTTTCAACAAATGATGCTGGAACAACTGGATATCTGTGTGCAGAAAAAAATGAATGTAGATGCAGACCTTACATCCTTCACAAAACTCAAAATAGATCACAGACTTAAATGTAAAACACAAAACTATAGCTTCCTAGAAGATACCATAGAAAATCCAGATGATCTTGAGTTTGATGACTTTTTAAATGCAACATCAAAGGCACAGTCTACAAAAGAAACGCTTATTCTCTGACCTTATTAAAATATAAAATTTCTGCTCTAAGAAAAACAGTAATATTCCATCTCCTAAGACTGAACCAAGAAGAAATAGAAAATATGAACAGACCATTTACCAGTAATGAAAATGAATCAGTCATTTAAAAACTCTCAGCAAACAAAAGTCCAGGACCAGACGGCCTCACAGGGGAATTCTACCAAACACTCAGAGATAAGTTAACACTAATACTTCTGAAACTATCCCAAAAATTTTCAGAGGAAAGAACACTTCAGAATTCATTATATGATATCATCTGTTCCCTGATACCAAAATCAGACAAAGATATCACAAAATAGAAACCTGCTGGCCAATAGCACTGATGAACATAGATGCAAAAATCCTCAACAAAATACTAGCAAACTAACGCGAACAATACATTAGACAATTATACACGATGATCAAAAAGGATTTATCCCTGAAGATGCAATGAGTTTTCAGAATCCACAAATCAATGTCATACACCAATTAATGAATTGAAGAATAAAAGCCACAGGGTTATTTCAATAGATGTAGGAACATTGATAAATTGATTTATCATTTTAACATCCATTTATGGATGTTGACATCCAAAAATTTAAGATCCTTTTATGATAAATACTCTCCAAAAAGTGAGCATAGAGGGAACATACCTTAACATAATAAAAGCCATATATGACAACTCCTTAGAGCTTCCCAGGTGGTGCAGTAGTAAACAATCTGCCTGCCGATGCAGGAGACACAAGATGTGGGTTCAGTCCCTGGGCCTAGAAGATCCCTTGGTATAGGAAATACAACTCCAGTATTCTTGCCTAGAAAATTTCATGAGCAGAAGAGTCTGGTGGGCTACAGTCCATGGGATTGCAAAGAGTCAGACATGACTGAGTGAGCACGCAGACAGATGACAACCCCAAAGCTAGCATCATACTCAACAATGACACGCTGAAAGCATTTTCTCTAAACTCAGCAACAAGACAAGGATGCCCACACTTGCCACTTTTATTCAACATAGTTTTGGAAATCCTAGTCATGGTAATCAGAAAAGGAAAAGAAAGAGAATCCAAATTGAAAAGGAAGTAGTAAAACTCTCAGTGTTTGCAGGTGGCATGATACTGTACATAGGATTCCTAAAGATGCCACCAGAAAACTACTAGACCTCATCAATGAATTTAGTAAAGTTGTAGGATACAAAATTAATACACAGAAATCTGTTGCATTTCTTTCTATACACTAACAATGGAAGATTCGAAAGAGAAATTAAGGAAACTATCCCCTTACAACTGAATCAAAGAGAATATAATACTTAGGAATAAACCTGTATAGGAGGCAACAGACTTGTACTCTGAAAGCTTTAAGTTGCTGATGAAAGAAATAGAAGATGATACAAACAAACGGAAAGATATACCATATTCTTGGATTAGAAGACTCAGTATTGTTAAAATAGCTGTACTACCGGAAGCAATCAATGCAATTGCTACCCAAAGATTCAATGCACTCTCTATCAAATTACCAATGATATTTTTCACAGAACTGGAACAAAAGATTTTAGAATTTGTGTGGAAACAACAAAACACCCTGAATAGCCAAAGCAATCCTGAGAAAAAAATAATCGAGCTGGAGGAATCAGGCTTCCCGACTTCAGACTAGCATACAAAGCCACAGTCATGAAAACAATACAGTACTGGCACAAAAACAGATGTATAGATCGATGGAACAGAAGAGAAAGCCGAGAAATTCACCCACACAGTCTGGTCCATTAATTTGCAACAAAAAGGCGAGTATATACAATGGAGAAAAGATAGACCCTTTAACAAATGCTCCTGGGAAAATGGAACAACTGCATGTAGAAGAATGAAATTAGAAAATTCTCTAGCAGCATATGCAAATATAAACTCAAAATGGATTGAGGACCTAAATATAAAATGGGATACTATAAAACTCCTAGAGGAAACCAGGCACAATACTTTTTGACATAAATCACAGCAATGTCTTTTTGGATCTATATCCTAGAGTAATGGACATAAAAACAAAAATAAACAAATAGGACCTAATTAAACTTGAAGATTTGCACAGCAAAGTAGCCATAAACAAAATGAAAAGGCAACCTATGGAATGGGGAGCACATATTGGCAACTGATGTGACCAATAAGGTATCAATTTTCAAAATATACAAACAACTTATAAAGCTCAATAACAGAAAATGAACAACCCAATCAAAAAATCAGATCAGATCAGATCAGTCACTTAGTCATGTCCGACTCTTTGCGACCCCATGATTTGCAGCACACCAGGCCTCCCTGTCCATCACCAACTGCGGGAGGTCACTCAGACTCACGTCCATCGAGTCAGTGATGCCATCCAGCCATCTCATCCTCTGTCGTCCCCTTCTCCTCCTGCCCCCAATCCCTCCCAGCATCAGAGTATTTTCCAATGAGTCAATTCTTCGCATGAGGTGGCCAAAGTACTGGAGTTTCAACTTCAGCATCATTCCTTCCAAAGGAATCCCAGGGTTGATTTCCTTCAGAATGGACTGGTTGGCTCTCCTTGCAGTCCAAGGGACTCTCAAGAGTCTTTTCCAACACCACAGTTCAAAAACATCAATTCTTCGGCGCTCAGCCTTCTTCACAGTCCAACTCTCACATCCATACATGACCACAGGAAAAACCATAGCCTTGACTAGATGAACCTTTGTTGGCAAAGTAATGTCTCTGCTTTTGAATATGCTATCTAGGTTGGTCATAAATTTCCTTTCAAGGAGTAAGCGTCTTTTAATTCCATGGCTGCAGTCACCATCTGTAGTGATTTTGGAGCCCAGAAAACATAAAGTCTGACACTGTTTCCACTGTTTCCCCATCTATTTCCCATGAAGTGGTGGGACCGGATTTCATGATCTTTGTTTTCTGAATGTTGAGCTTTAAGCCAACTTTTTCACTCTCCACTTTCACTTTCATCAAGAGGCTTTTGAGTTCCTCTTCACTTTCTGCCATAAGGGTGTTGTCATCTGCATATCTGAGGTTATTGATATTTCCTCTGGCAATCTTGATTCCAGTTTGTGTTTCTTCCAGTCCAGCTTTTCTCATGATGTGCTCTGCATATAAGTTAAATAAACAGGGTGACAATATAGAGCCTTGACGAACTCCTTTTCCTATTTGGAACCAGTCTGTTGTTCCATGTCCAGTTCTAACTGTTGCTTCCTGACCTGCATACAAATTTCTCAAGAGGCAGATCAGGTGGTCTGGTATTCCCATCTCTTTCAGAATTTTCCACAGTTTCTTGTGATCTACACAGTCAAAGGCTTTGGCATAGTCAATAAAGCAGAAATAGATGTTTTTCTGGAACTCTCTTGCTTTTTCCATGATCCATCGGATGTTGGCAATTTGATCTCTGGTTCCTCTGTCTTTTCTAAAACCAGCTTGAACATCAGGAAGTTCACGGTTCACATATTGGTGAAGCCTGGCTTGGAGAATTTTGAGCATTATGTGTGAGCTGAGTGCAATTGTGAGGTAGTTTGAGCATTCTTTGGCATTGCCTTTCTTTGGGACTGGAATGAAAACTGACCTTTTCCAGTCCTATGGCCACTGCTGAGTTTTCCAAATTTGCTGGCATATTGAGTGCAGCACTTTCACAGCATCATCTTTCAGGATTTGGAATAGCTCAATTGGAATTCCATCACCTCCACTAGCTTTGTTCGTAGTGATGCTTTCTAAGGCCCACTTGACTTCACATTCCAAGATGTCTGGCTCTAGGTGAGTGATCACACCATCATGATTATCTGGGTTGTGAATATCTTTTTTGTACAGTTCTTCTGTCTATTCTTGCCATCTCTTCTTAATATCTTCTACTTCTGTCAGGTCCATACCATTTCTGTCCTTTATAGAGCTCATCTTTGCATGAAATGTTCCCTTGCTATCTATAATTTTCTTGAAGAGATCCCTAGTCTTTCCCATTCTGTTGTTTTCCTCTTATTTCTTTGCATTGATCGCTGAAGAAGGCTTTCTTATCTGTTCTTGCTATTCTTTGAAACTCTGCATTCAGATGTTTATATCTTTCCTTTTCTGCTTTACTTTTCGCTTCTCTTCTTTTTACAGCTATTTGTAAGGCCTCCCCAGACAGCCATTTTGCTTTTTTCATTTCTTTTCTATGGGAATGGTCTTGATCCCTATCTCCTGTACAATGTCACGAACCTCATTCCATAGTTCATCAGGCACTCTATCTATCAGATCTAGGCCCTTAAATCTATTTCTCACTTCCACTGTATAATCATAAGGGATTTAATTTAGGTCATACCTGAATGGTCTAGTGGTTTTCCCTTCTTTCTTTAAGTGTGAATTTGGCAATAAGGAGTTCGTGGTCTGAGCCACAGTCAGCTCCTGGTCTTGTTTTTGCTGACTGTATAGAGCTTCTCCATCTTTGGCTGCAAAGAATAAAATCAATCTGATTTTGGTGTTGACCATCTGGTGATGTCCATGTATAGAGTCTTCTCTTGTGTTGTTGGAAAAGGGTGTTTATTATGACCAGTGCATTTTCTTGGCAAAACCCTATTAGTCTTTGCCCTGCTTCATTCCGTATTCCAAGGCCAAATTTGCCTGTTACTCCAAGTGTTTCTTGACTTCCTACTTTAGCATTCCAGTCCCCTATAATGAAAAGGACATCTTTTTTGGGTGTTAGTTCTAAAAGGTCTTGTAGGTCTTCATAGAACCGTTCAGGGCAGTCCTAAATAAACATTTCTCCAAAAAGATATACAGATGGCCAACAGGCATATGAAAAATATGCTCGACATCACTAGTTATTCAGTTCAGTCGCTCAGTCATTTCTGACTCTTTGCAACGCCATGAACCAGAGCACGCCAGGCCTCCCTGTCCATCACCAACTCGCGGAGTTTAGTCAAACTCATGTCCATTGAGTCAGTGATGCCATCCAGTCATCTCATCCTCTGTTGTCCCCTTCTCCTCCTGCCTTCAATCTTTCCCAGCATCAGGGTCTTTTCAAATGAGTTAGCTCTTTGCATCAGGTGGCCAAAGTACTGGAGTTTCAGCTTCAACATCAATCCTTCCAATGAACACCCAGGACTGATCTCCTTTATGGTGGACTGGTTGGATCTCCTTGCAGTCCAAGGGACTCTTGAGAGTCTTCTCCAACACCACAGTTCAAAAGCATCAATTCTTCGGTGCTCAGCTTTCTTCACAGTCCAACTCTCACTTCCATACATGACTACTGGAAAAACTATAGCCTTGACTAGAGGGACCTTTGTTGACAAAGAAATGTCTCTGCTTTTTAATATGTTGTCTAGGTTGGTCATAACTTTCCTTCCAAAGAGCAAGCATCTTTTAAGTTCATGGCTACAATCACCATCTGCAGTGACTTTGGAGCCCAAAAAATAAAGTCAGCCAATGTTTCCACCGTTTCCCCATCTATTTGCCATGAAGTGATGGGACCACATGCTATGAGCTTAGTTTTCTGAATTTTGAGCTTTAAGCCAGCTTTTTCACTCTTTTCTTTCACTTTATCAAAAGGCTCTTTAGTTCTTCTTCAGTTTCTACCATAAGGGTGGTGTCATCTGCATATCTGAGGTTATTGATATTTCTCCCAGCACTCTTGATTCCAGCTTGTGCTTCTTCCAGAGAAATGTGAATCAAAGTTATCAATCAGTTATCACCTTACACTAGTAAGAATGGTCATTATCAAAAACATCTATACGTAATAAATGTTGGAGAAGGTGTGGAGAAAAAAGAATCCTCTTACACTGTTTGTGGGAATGTAAATTGTGGAGAAAATATGGACATTTTTTGAAAAACTAAAAGTAGAGTCATCATATGATCCTGTGTTCTCAGTCCTGGGCATTACCTGGAGAAAACTATAATTCTGAAAGATACATGCACCGCAGTGTCCGTACCAGGACTATTTACAATAGCTAAGACATGGATGCAACCTAAGTCTTCATCAATAGATGAATGGATAAAGAGGATATGGTATATATACACAATGGAATATTACTCAGCCATAAAAAAGAATGAATTAATGCCATTTGCATTATTCCATTATTGATGGAACTAGAGATGATCATACTAAGTGAAGTAAGCCAGACAAAGACAAATGTCATATGATATTGCTTATATGTGGAATGTAAAAAGTGATACAAATGAACTTTTTAGCAAACCAGAAATAGTCTCACAGACATAGAAAACCAACTTATGGTTACCAAGGAGGGAAGGAGGAGGAGGGATTAATTAAGAGTTTGGGACTGAAATTTACACACTACTATGTATAAAATAGATAGCCAACAAGGACCCAGTGTATGTCACAGGGACCTATATTCAGTATCTTGTAATAATCTGTATTATATTATTCTTATTAAAGATTCATGTCTGACTCTTTGTGACCCCATGGACTATACAGTCCATGGCATTCTCCAGGCCAGAATACTGGAGTGGGTCACCCTTCCCTTCTCCAGGGGATCTTCCCAACCTAGGAAGTGAACCCAGGTCTCCCACACTTCAGGTGAATTCTTTACCAGGTGAATCACAAGGGAAGCCCAATAATCTATTATGAAAAATACTATATATGCATAAATGAATCACTTTGCAGTACACCTGAGGCTAGTGACAGCACTGTAAATCAAATGTATTTCAATAAAAACTTTTACAAAAAAGTTATGAGTACCCACTATATCTAGATCCTCTCCTTCCACCTGTAGTAGCCACACATTCTGGGAAACAAACTAACTCAGAAGGACAATGCAGATAGTGGAGTGCAGTTTGTTACACCAGAGGGCCCAAGGCAGAGTCTCCTCTTAGCCAAGGACCCCTTGGCTAAGTTTTTGTGAAAACCTTATATACCCTAAGTGTATGTGCCCAAACCCACCTCTCCAAATTCCCTGAAACTAGTCTGAATAAAGGAAAAGAAAGATACAATCAAAATTAACCCGTGATTCATTTGCCTTAAGCCTAGGTAGTTAAGAGTGGACAATTATCAATAGGCCTGTGGTCATACCCCAATAAGCATAATAGAATGTATGATGCTATTAGGTTGCACAGATAATTAGGGTATTCTTCTGGGCGATGGAGAGCCCTGCGGCTCATCCTTCTGGGGCCTGGTTTTGCAGTTGATATGTTGTTTCCATAGATACCGGGCATATAGCTCCAAGTCCACAGTGCAGCCAGAGATGGAGTCCTGCTTTCAGGATGGAGCCTGTTCTGTTTCCTCCTTCACACCCTCTTTTGTTCCAATATCAGTAGGATTCTAATCCCATGTCTCCACCACATGTAACTCTTACTAAATTTACCAATGTTTGCCATTTTGCTGAATTCTCATCTTATTTGGTTAGCTTTCTGAGACTGTGGGTTTTGTTTTGTAGTTGTGAGATTATAGTTCTTAGATCTGTCTGATGATCCATCTGATCCATCTGATCCTCTGATGGATGAGGATAGGAGGCTCTGCTGAAGAATTGATGTTTTTGAATTGTGGTGCTGGAGAAGACTCTTGGACATCCTTTGGACTGCAAGGAGATCAAACCTGTCAATTCTAAATGAAAACAACCCTCCACTGGAGGGACTGATAGTGAAGCTGAAACTTTAATAATTTAGCCACATGATGTGAAGAGCCAACTCATTGGAAAAGATTGCTGGGAAAGATTGAGGGCAAGAGAAGAGGAGGGTGGCAGAGGATGAGATGGTTAGGAAACATCACTGACTAAATGGACATGGGTTTGAGCAAACTCTGGGAGACAGTGAAGGGCAGGGAAGCCTGGCATGCTGCAGTCCATGGGGTTGCAGAGTTGGACATGGCTTAGCAACTGAACAACGACATCTCATTTGACAGATTTTTAAAAACAGGTCACTGAGACCTTCCTTTACATGACTCCAAGAATAGTGCTCTCTTGATGTTAGTCCTACCTCTCTGGCCACTCCGGACTATCAGGGTGCTTGATAGCTCCTACATATCAAGCTATACATTTTTGCTTTTTTATCTATATTCCTTCCCTTTGGAATATGATCTAGTCTCAGTGCTTGAAGAATTGCATCCTTCTTATTAGTTTAGCCAAAAACTTTGTATTCATCTTTGATCACTTTTTGAAACCAAGCTAAATGGAGTTTCTGTTGACTATACATACAGTAAAAACCTAGAAATTGATCACCCTTCACAACTACCATCCTTAAAGCCAACATAATCTCTTGCCTGAGTTACTGCTATAACCTCCTTCTACCTGGTCTCCATTTTTGCCTTTGTACCCCTACAATTATTTTCAACATGTTAGCCATATTAATCCCCTGTGTAAAATCTTCCAGGGGTTTTCCGTGAGATTCTGAGTAAAACTCCAAGTCTTTTGAAGCCGCTTATGAACTAGTTCATTCTAGCAGAAGTTTAATCACTGTCTGTAACTGCCTTACCAATCATTCATTAAGTAGTCTCACTGTGACCCCTCCTCAGATTAAGAAATTCCTACTACTTTCTTTTTTAAAAACACAGGTTCTACTTTCCAATCCTAATCAACCATTTTTATTAAATCGACATTTCTGAGCATCTATTATGGATGGATAAAGATGAATAAAACATTTCCTGCCCTTGAGGAGTTTTTACATTTGGGGAAAAGACAAAAAATGCAATGAATAATTACGGAGAAAGAACTATTGTTGAGTATGTGCACAGAACACTGAGGGGAGGAGCAATCCATTAAAATTGCATAATGTAGAACAGAGACAATCTCAGAGAAATAACATTTGTTCTGGCTAATGGGTGGGGAGCCCTGTTCTTTGAAATGTTTCCAAGTTTTCCATACTCCTTTAGTCATAATAATGGATGTTGCCAAAGGCAATATGCTGGCATTTATATACAGAGATGATTATCTTTGGTCTCTTTTCCAGTAATGGCCCCAGATCTCTTCCAGCTCCAGATCTTTTTTGTTGCCTCTTATGATTGAGTGGCACAAGTTTGCACTGTGGTCAGTGAAATAGAATGAAAATAAAGTCTGTAGTCCCAGGTTTCTTATTTTGAACCAGTGATTCTCAGATGATACATGCAAAAATTCTCCCCTCACCCTTTTAAGGCCCACTCGCATTGGTGATAGTAAGGTTCTGTGCGTATCCTGGCCTGATAGTGGTTATTGCACAGATTCTGCATCCACCCGAAAAAAAGCATATTGCAGTACAAATGAGTCAGAGTGCAGGACAGGTATATCTGCTCTAAGTTATTAAAAGGTAGCCACTCCTAAACCATAACACCTTACTATTATTAATAAATTACTAGTAACACACATCTGAAGTGATCAAGATAAATTATCAGGCTACAATAGCATGGTTTTAAACCATTGTTATATTCGATGGATCCTCTGAACTTGCAGAAGATGTTAAGCTCTTTTATGATTCCAGAATTCGTGTTGATCTTTTAAAAAGTAGCACAGTATATTGACCAAGACCATAACATTTACACTCAAAGGATTTCAGTGTCTGGGTCTATGTTCCAAGATGTATCAGTTACATAATATTAAACAACCCACTTAAGAATACTGAGCCTCAGTTTAATTATGTGTACCATGGGATTGTGTAAACAGCAAAATACCAATGGTATTGAGTGATTATTATTACAATAGCAGTATCAATGCACAATACTTGTCTTTTTCTATTTTTGCCCTTATCTCTTTCATTTTCTTTCCTGAATAGAGGTAGCTCTATGGTAGCATCTACAGATTGCTTTTTCTGGTTCAATGTGAGCTTGTCTGGTGCATTGGGAATTTTACAATTGGATAGTTAGGATACAGTATATGATCAGGGAACTGCTGAATTACAAGAGGATTTTGCAGTGTTGAGTTCCTCATTATTTCTAGGGGATTTTCTGTTTTTTTAAATCTATGGGTGTTGTAAATTAAAAAGGCTGATTATGATTTCTAAAGAGAAATGGGAAAAGATGGGAGAAAAAGGCAGCAGGGGAAATAAAACATCTTTAAACAGTACAAGAAAAATGTTCCCTAGAGAAGAACTTTGAGCTGATTGCATAAGTTTGTGCTTAGATGGCTCCATACTGCTCATATGGAAAAGAGGGACCAGCTATACCCTTGTTTCAGAGGGATCATTAGGAGGTGGTACAATGGCTGAGGCTCTTGTACACTGCTCCCCCGGTTCCAGGGAGAGCTGCTTCAAGAACAGCCAGAATAAGAACAAGTTTTTCAGAGTCTGGAGCTTCAGGTTGAGACTGGGGGCTGTACAGGACTATTCTGTTCATTAATTCCGTAAATATTTATTTAGTGCCTACTATGTGGTGGAAATGTTTTATTGTTTAGTCACTAAGTCATGTCTGACTTTTTTATGACCCAATGGACTGTGGCCCACAAGCTCCTCTGTCCATGGGATTCTCCAGGCAAGAATACTGGAGCAGGTTGCCATTTCTTCCTCCAGGGGATCTTCCTGATCCAGGCATTGAACCTGGGTCTCCTGTATTGACAAGCAAATCCTCTACCAGTGAGTCACCAGAGAAGCCCACGTGATAGGAACAGCAGTAAACAAACACATAACTATCCTGTCCTTAGGGAACTTACATATGGAGAAGTATAAACATTTGTGTGAATAAAAAGTCTTAATGAGTTCACTAGATTTTTACTCTTTCTTTTCCCCTTACTGAATTGTTTGAATTATCAGTATAATAACCTGAGCGTTCTCATTGTTTTTCTATTTATACAGCTTGCCATATTGAAGGCACTTTGGTGCAATGGAAAAAGGACCAAACTGGGAATCAGACCATGTAGACACCATCTCATCAACCACCAATCAGGTATCTTACTTCAGCTATCACGCACTCAAGAGTGCAGAGACAGGTGGATTTTGATCATTTATATGGGCTTCTCTTGTGGTTCAGCTGGTAAAAAATCCACTTGTAATGCAAAAGACCTGGGCTCGATCCCTGGGTTGGGAAGATCCCCTGGAGAAGGGAAAGGCTACCCACTCCAGTTTTTCGGCCTGGAGAATTTCATGGACTCTAAGTCCATAGGGTTGCAAAGAGTCGGACATCACGGAGTGACTTTCATACTTCACATCCCTTCCCTTGTTCTCAATCTGCATGATTCATGCTCTGTCAAGCAAAGGGAAGGAAATTCTCTTCTCCAGAATTAACTTCAACATAGAATCATGCCACCTTTTGTAGCTTGCTCTCATTTCTCTGCAACATGAATGGTGGGCACTCAGACTTTGTTCCATCAGACCTTTGATCTGAGATCAGGATGTGCTACTCTGAGAATAATCTGTACGGAAATTAAAACAAAAGACTATTCAGTGTTTCTCTGTGGTGGGCTGCTCCATCATGCTTGGAAACAGGTGTCTTGGCTAATGAAACTCCAAGCATTTTCTGTGTCTTACAGTAGTAATAATAATGAACTGGGCTCAAATACTTAAAATAGATATTAGATGTCCCAATATCTATTTCTCCTTTTTCTCTAGTAATGGAGACTCCAAACAATAGCTGGGCACATGTCTATTCAAAATTGAGGCTGTCTTGCAGTTGTTAGTGGCTATATGACCAAGATCTGGTGAAGCAGATGTGATGTGAACTTTTAAAGAAAGTAGTACTTTTAAAGAAAGAGCATGCCCTTTTTTTCCACATCACTCCCCAACATTCCCACGCTGGAAAGAGACAACAGTGGGCAGTGGTGAGCCCTCTTCAACCGTAGACGGACAATGTTCTAATGAGTGATAAGGAAACATTAAGGAAGGGTTTGGGTCTCCAACTTCATGGAGATGTCACACTAGCTTGGAACTACCTTTACAGATCTTAATTTCTTTGTTAAATCAGTGAACTTTTATGGTCTTTTTGTTAATACAAAAATAAATGGTTCAAGTAATAAATGGACATAAAAATGTTAATTGTCAATAACTTCCTTTGACCTATTCTGAAATGGTAACTAAACCAATTCAGCAATATTCTATGTAAAAAGTATTTATATGTATGTACATATACCTTTAGATTAATATATCTCTGTTTACCAAGAGAATGAGTAGTGTTTTAGAAATGACCAACGAGAGTGTGTTTTTAAAAAGTACTCATTCCTTTTCTTTGTTATTTTCTTTGGAGTAAACATTTTTAAAAGGATGAAAAAGAGAAACATAAGATTGAGTATTCACACAAGTTATAGGTTACAAATTGTGATATTGTGAGTCTGTCATTAATAGTAACTTTATTATAATCCATGATCACAGAAAGTCAAAGTGAAATAGAAGAAGGCTGACAAATGCATAGAGAAGATGAAAACCATTGTGTTGTGGGTATTCCAATATTGAATTTTCTGATTTTTAGACATTTATTTTTTCAGCAATAATAATGCATCCATGCTTGCATTTGCTTGCCAAATTTATTAAAAGGTTGTTTGTGAACAAACAAGAATAATCCAGCCCCTCAAAATTAACTACATAATATCTTGATGAAGATTTTAAAACAGTTTGGCTAGCGTTTTTTCTGCTTAGGAGTGATGTCGCTGTGAAATGTGAGGATAACACTTCATGTGTTACTATTTGTTGTGAAGTGATTTAATAAATGTTTAAACAAGTCATTACCATGTTGACAGCATTTCTTACCATGGAGCTGTAATTTTGGTATTGATTGTCATGCCAGGCTTCCCACCTCCATCCTCTGCCCTAAAAATGTGAGGACATGGAAGCATGACCCTCAGCGAGTGCTAACAGACTGTATTAGTTATGGATGTCTGTTCTTGAGTCTTCTTCTCTTCTGTGTCAAAGAAGGAAACTACTTTCTTTGCTATACTGAGGTGGTAGAGTGGCATGCATGGAAGTGATAAATAGTATTTAGCACATACTCACCTGCTAGGAAAGCATCAGGCTGGTATCTCTGGAGAAAAGCAGTTTTGCTCTTATACTAGTGTCTTCAAAAGAAGCAGCATCCAGGAAGTTCTTCTCAACTTGTCTAAGAGGTTTCAGTGAGACTCAATTAGAATTAAATTATATCTGTGACATTCATATCTTGAGTAATCATTATTGGGCACCTATGACATGGCAAATAAATAAGGAGCTAAACAGGTGTTATTTCTGTCTTCTTAAAGCGTAAAGTCAAAAGATGATTCTGCACCCTTGTTTTCAGCTTCTCATGGCGTGTGTTTTTGCTGACTGGTCTTCAGACTGCTCTGCCAAGACCTTTTCCCCATGAGTTTCCTCAAGCAGAAAAGAGAGCATGACCTGACTATGGTGTAATGCCCACAGTTATACAGTCTTGGAGATGGAAAGTCTCTTAGTTCATCTGATGCTTACTTTTTTTTGAAGAAAGGTTCTTAAGTAGAGGGACCTTTAATTCCTGCTCCATTCAGTTCATTTCAGTTCAGTTCAGTTGCTCAGTCGTGTCTGACTCTTTGCGACCCCATGAATCGCAGCATGCCAGGCCTCCCTGTCCATCGTCAACTCCCTGAGTTCACTCAAACTCACATCCATTGAGTTGGTGATGCCATCCAGCCATCTCATCCTCTGTCGTCCCCTTTTCCTCCTGCCCCCAATCCCTCCCAGCATCAGAGTCTTTTCCAATGAGTCAACTCTTCGCATGAGGTGGCCAAAGTCCTGGAGTTTCAGCTTTAGCATCAGTCCTTTCAAAGAACACCCAGGACTGATCTCCTTCAGAATGGACTGGTTGGATCTCCTTGCAGTCCAAGGGACTCTCAAGAGTCTTCTCCAACACCACAGTTCAAAAGCATCAATTCTTCGGCACTCAGCTTTCTTCACAGTCCAACTCTCACATCCATACATGACTACTGGAAAAACCACCCTGCTCCGTTAAAGGCCCTTTAATACCTTTTCTAAAAGGTATCTTGCCAGATCTTATAAAATTTCTTACAATATAAATTTAATATTTTCCATCTTATATATATGACAATAAAAGGAAATGAGGTCAGTATGGCACTCTCTGCTCTTAATGGACCCTTGTTCAATTCTAGCAATTACCTGTTTCTTCCTCAGTTCTAGCAACTGAAGAAAATATTTCAAAAACTTGTTTGGTGACAAGACTTTCCTGCATAGATTTTTTTCATTATCTGTCCTTTTTCCCTGTCATGAAGCAGTGCAGTTGCTTATCTCAATTTTTCTGTCATCTTTCCCATTCTCCCTGTAACTTTGAAACTACTCTTTAAGGATTCTTTCCTAAGGCACCTATGTTGTCTTTCCCGTTGGAATGTTTCTGTAGTATCATGGCCTTTTTCTCCATTCTCTTAGGCCAGCAAGTTAGCATATAGAATTTTCTGATGTAGTCCAAGAAAACATCTTTACTTTAAAATAATTGTTCTCAACTAGATGTGACTTTGTTCCCCCAAGGTTCATTTGACAATGTCTGACAATATTTTGGGTTTTCATAACTGAAGGAGGAGGTGTGACTGAGTAGAGGTCAAAGACACTTGCTAAACGTCTTAGAGTTCACAGGATTTCACCTCACAACAAAGAATTATTTGTCCCAAAATGTCAATAGTGTTGAGCTTGAGATAATTTGATTTAAACCAGTTCAAACAGTTATTTATTTTTATTAAGATGTTTTCTTAAAGCTATTCTTTCCCATGTCCCATTTACACCCAGTTAGAGAAACTGCTGGTGATTGTTCTATTTTAGTATGCTTTCTTTCCTCGCTGATCTGTTTTTTCATAAACATTGAAACATTTACCTCAGGTGGCAAATAGATGGGGAAACAGTGGAAACAGTGGCTGACTTTATTTTTTGGGCTCCAAAATCACTGCAGATGGTGATTGCAGCCATGAAATTAAAAGACACTTACTCCTTGGAAGGAAAGTTATGACCAACCTAGACAGAATATTAAAAAGCAGAGACATTACTTTGCCAACAAAGGTCCCTCTGGTCAAGGCTATGGTTTTTCCAGTGGTCATGTATGGATGTGAGAGTTGGACTATAAAAAAGGCTGAGTGCCGAAGAATTGATGCTTTTGAACTGTGGTGTTGGAGAAGACTCTTGAGAGTCCCTTGGACTGCAAGGAGATCCAACCAGTTCATCCTAAAGGAGATCAGCCCTGGGTGTTCACTGGAAGGGCTGATGTTGAAGCTGAAACTCCAATACTTTGGCCACCTGATGCGAAGAGCTGACTCATTAGAAAAGACCCTGATGCTGGGAAGGATTGAGGGCAGGAGGAGAAGGGGACGACAGAGGATAAGATGGTTGGATGGCATCACCGACTCAATGGACATGGGTTTTGGTGGACTCTGGGAGTTGGTGTTGGACAGGGAGGCCTGGCGTGCTACAGTTCATGGGGTCACAAAGAGTTGGACACAACTGAGCAACTGAACTAAACTGAAGTGAAGCATTCTAGGTAATATAAAGATAAATCTTCCCCTCTGGCTTCATAGTTAGAAAGTATTTGTGAACTGAAATAATTATAGTTAAAGGTAAAACTGAGTAATCATGGCAGAGCAGACAAAAAGTACCAGAGTAAATTGGAAGAATTGGCTATTTCTGGCTAGAGATATGTTGAGGAAATAATGGAGTTAATGGCATTGAAACCGAGTTTTAAAGGATAATCCTGACTTGAACATGCTAAAGTAAGGGGACAGTTAGAAAGGGAGAAAGCACATGGAACCAAGGCAGGCTCAAGTGACTGTCCATGGTGGCCAAGCTCAACTTGAGGCAGAGTGCATGGGAGATATGCTTGGGAAGTTTTTCATTCCCTTGTATGTGTGTGTATGTTAGTTGCTCAGTAGTGCAGATGGTGACTGCAGCCATGAAATTAAAAGACGCTTACTCTTTGGAAGGAAAGTTATGACCAACCTAGATAGCATATTCAAAAGCAGAGACATTACTTTGCCAAAAGGTCCATCTAGTCAAGGTTATAGTTTTTCCAGTAGTCATGTATGGATGTGAGAGTTGGACTGTGAAGAAGGCTGAGCGCCGAAGAATTGATGCTTTTGAACTGTGGTGTTGGAGAAGACTCTTGAGAGTCCCTTGGACTGCAAGAGATCCAACCAGTCCATTCTGAAGGAGATCAGCCCTGGGATTTCTTTGGAAGGACTGATGCTAAAGCTGAAACTGCCGTACTTTGGCCACCTCATGCGAAGAGTTGACTCATTGGAAAAGACTCTGATGCTGGGAGGGATTGGGGGCAGGAGGAAAAGGGGATGACAGAGGATAAGATGGCTGGATGGCATCACCGACTCGATGGACATGAGTTTGGGTAAACTTCGGGAGTTGATGGACAGGGAGGCATGGCGCGCTGCCATTCATGGGGTCGCAAAGAGTGGGACGTGACTGAGCAAGTGAACTGAACTGAACTGAGTGTCTAACTCTTTGCAACCCCGTGGACTGTGGCCCACCAGGCTCCTTTGTCCTTGGAATTCTCTAGGCAAGAATACTGGAGTTGGTAGCCATTCCCTTCACCAGGGATCTTCCTGACCCAGGGATTGAACCCAAGTCTCCTGAATTGCAGGCAGATTCTTTACCAACTGAGCCACCAGGGAAGCTCATGTTAGGGTCACATTGTTGTTTGTTTTGAAAATAAACACATTGGGATCATTATAACGGTTTTTTACTTTCCTGAGCAGAAATTATATCAAATTTTTTGTTGTATATAGACCAAATAAGAACTTTTAATTGCAATCTGAGACTGTTCGATGTTGTCCTCAATTTCCATGAGTATTTTCACATAAGCTGATGTTCTTCATAATCAGTAGGCAGAATTTTTTTCTTCAGTTTTGAGTCTGAAAATTCACCTTGAATATGCACATTCTCACAGCTCCAGGGGTCACAATAACCTGAAAATGCATAATTTAGAAGAGATTTCAGTGATTCATTCCTACATTTTGGAGTGAAAATAAATTCTAGCCTAAGACTATAAAATTTGATACAGGGCATCTTTGGAAATATCCATAGAAATGTAGCAGTACGTGGAGGGGCAGTGTACAGCTTTCTTCCTGTGGCCCATGAGGTCATCAGATTTCCCCAGCCTGCGGCAGGAGAGGCTTGATTTAAACTGCTGATTCTTAGCCCCTTTTCTATACTGAATATATTGCATTAGAATGGGGAAGGATGCAAGAGGGAATTTTCTTTTTGAATTTTTTTTCTTCATGCAAGTGCTTTAGGTAATGCTTGTGACACTAAAGCTGGAAGAGTGAGACTAGTCAGGCTGTGATTAAACATGTGGATGTGATAGTCAAAATGTATAAGCAATAAACAGGAGTCCAGAAATGTTATAGCATTGTATGGATAAGTGAGGTCTGGAAGAGTAGACTGAATGATGCATAGAAAAATGGTGAAGATGGGAGAAACTAGAGAGAATAAAAGTGAAAATATTTGTCAGTGATTATTAGCATTACTGACAGAGAAGGCAATGGCACCCCACTCCACGACTCTTGCCTGGAAAATCCCATGGATGGAGGAGCCTGGAAGGCTGCAGTCCATGGGGTCTCTGAGGGTTGGACATGACTGAGCGACTTCACTTTCACTTTTCACTTTCATGCATTGGAGAAGGAAATGGAAACCCACTCCAGTGTTCTTGCCTGGAGAATCCCAGGGATGGCGGAGGCTGGTGGGCTGCTGTCTATGGGGTCACACAGAGTCGGACACGACTGAAGAGACTTAGCAGCAGTGGCAGCAGCAGCATTACTGAGGGAGAATCTCTATAGTATTTTTTAAAAAATATAAAAAATGTAAAATATAGAGACATGCATTTTTAATTACCAAGCCGTTTGGGGGCATCAACCTGCATACTGTTATTTTCGGATTCTCAGAACAAAGATAATTGAGGACGTAAATGACACTCCTTTCCCTTTTGTTGTGCTAGTAAAAATAATAAGAAATCATGAGTTATCATAGAGATTTCACGTACCTTTTTCTTATAGCGATACAGAACTTTAAAGTGATGGTGGCTTAAATGAATTTTCCCCTAATTTTCTATTCTTATTCTTTCTGCATACATTTCATAAATGCTTAACTGTTTTATAGAGTGTGAACTTTCCCCCATTGACTCGGGCATTGTATCCATGGTTTGTTCTGTAGTCTTTTAAAGTATGTGTGTACAAAGTGTCAGTTGTAAAGGGGTTATATCTACACAGTTCCTGTCACACATAGATGAGTTCTTAATGAATATTTTTGATGGCAAAGATGGCTGTCTGTATACCTGATTTAAAGGGTCAAATTCATCTGCAATCTGGTAATGTATGGCCTTTACCATAACAATATTACTAATTTAGTTCAGTTCAGTTCAGTCACTGAGTCGTGTCCCACTCTTTGCGACCCCATGAATCGCAGCACGCCAGGCCTCCCTGTCCATCACCAACTCCCAGAGTTCACCCAGACTCAACGTCCATCGAGTCAGTGATGCCATCCAGCCATCTCATCCTCTGTCGTCCCCTGCTCCTCCTGCCCCCAATCCCTCCCAGCATCAGAGTCTTTTCCAATGAGTCAGCTCTTCGCATGACGTGGCCAAACTACTGGCGTTTCAGCTTTAGCATCATTCCTTCCAAAGAAATCCCAGGGCTGATCTCCTTCAGAATGGACTGGTTGGATCTCCTTGCAGTCCAAGGGACCCTCAAGAGTCTTCTCCAACACCACACTTCAAAAGCATCAATTCTTTGGCGCTCAGCCTTCTTCACAGTCCAACTTTTACATTCATACATGACCACAGGAAAAACCATAGCCTTGACTAGATGGACCTTTGTTGGCAAAGTAATGTCTCTGCTTTTGAATATGCTATCTAGGTTGGTCATAACTCTCCTTCCAAGGAGTAAGTGTCTTTTAATTTCATGGCTGCAGTCACCATCTGCAGTGATTTTGTTGCCCCCCAAAAATAAAGTCTGACTTAGCCTAGTTTTTTATCTCTGTAAAATCAGGCTGCAGATGCTATCCCTCCCTGTGTTGAGATGATTCTATGGAGTAATTATGTAAAGCACTTAGCCTGGGAGGTAGGTGCCCGATACCTATCATCTCTCCTTTCTTCTATTACCCATGAAATAGAATTGACTAAAACAATTCCAGGCCTCCTCTACTTTGTGCATTAAGAGTGGAGATTACTTTGACTTAATGTGGAAGACTGAAACACATTTCACTGTTTTCAGCATTTCTCCCTGCGGACTCCCTCCCTGGAGGAGGCCTGCACAGACCTGCAATGCTCACTAAGGCATTGCCATGTGACTGGCATTAGCTAATGCAATGTGAATGGAAGTGACGAGTCACTTCTTGGCAGAGGTTTCAGAGCCATTGCAGGACTCAACATTATCTCTGCGGTAAGGACAGGCAGTACTTCAGACAGAAGCTGTGCCATCACCCTGAGGGCAGGAAGACTGCTCTCTGAACCCAGTGCTGAAATAAAGCAGAACTACAGGAACGCAAGTCATGTATGAGAAACACATAATTATTTTTTAAAACCACAGAGATTTTGTGGTCATTTCATGTCACATAAATAATCACCACACGGAGTTTTGTGAGAAATAAGTAGCAAGGAATACTGGACCAGAACCTATTTGAAGTTTCACTTTTTATCTTAAGACTTTCTCAGCTGTTGACATAGGTTACTGGAATCCCTTTCGCCTTTCAGTCCTCGTATGGGCTCCTCACTTGGCTTCCAGTCATAAGCAGCTCTAAGATATAAATTGTTTGAGGGAAGGTGTGCTCCTTTGTAATTTCCCCTAGAGGGAATGCACCACATAGGCTCTGCAAACTTGATTGTACAAGGTAGAGTAGATGTATTCTACCTTTGAAGTAAAGCAAGTTTTGGTGAGTCAGTATGTCACTGGCAAATGGATACTGTTGGATGTCAATATTAATAGGTCATGAGAAAGTTGCACCTAATTTTAAGGCCTAAAAATTGGAGGGAAAGGCTGTTGTTCCTAGAGCCCAGGAGTAGTTAGAATAGAATCAGTTAATTCAGATTCTATTAACAATGCCAGGTCTAGATGCTCTTTTAAAGGAAAAATTGTTTTTATAATTATTAACCTTTTCTGAACTGTTCCCTTAGTGAGTCATAGTATTTGACCTAAGCCAAATGGACTATGGCAGTAGAACCCGTCTGAGAATTTAGAGAAAATCCAAATGGAGTGCAAACCAACATTCTTAAAAACAAAATGCTCCCGTTCTGTTTTAACTAGAAAGAAGGTCATCGAGAAATATATATTAGATTGTTCAGCTGAACTGCTTTTGTTGTTTCAAGGAGGAATGCCTTAAAAATATTCAAAATTTCACAGATTTAGCACAAGGGATCCCAGCTCTTTTTATTTCTTTTCCTAAAGCAAGGGTTTCCTCTGGGCACCAATATGTCTTACTATTTCTCCATACATTAAATGTGGGTAAATTTAAGGGTAATTCCATATGTTTATGTTAAATTTTTGTGAGGAAGTACCTGCCCAATGGATATAGCTTATGCTCATTTCACAGAGAGTTATAAATACTATAACTCTATACATTCTTAATGATTTCTTTCACCATTTATTCATCCAGAAACATAGATTAGATTCTGACTCTGCATCAGGTGCCATGAACATTGCATGTCACCATAATGAAAGGAAAGATTATTTTGGGGCATATATCCTGTTTTCATCATTTATGACAAAGTCTCTTCAAAGTCTTTTCAACTTGGAATGCTTATTTTAAAGTGGTAATGTAGCCAAATAAAAACCCAAAAATAAACATATACTTTGCATTATGCAGACCAGAAAATTTTGATTGCACAAAGTCATTATCTAAATTATTAAAGTCAGCTTTACTAGGTTATGGATATTGAAACCCCAAACAAATAGAATGCTAAAGTAGCAGTAATATGAACAAGAGAAACTAGAATACATTTTTATGTATGCTCTAAGATGGAGATTCTCAAATGGAAGAGATATGGGCTGTTTGGTCTGCATTGATCTCTCCCTTGGATTTGTTGAAAGCGACATTTTAAAATATTGTTAATTCTTTCCCATAACAACCCAATTTTTAAAAGAAGGGCCAGCTTCCCTGGTGGCTAAGTGGTTAAGACTGCCTGCCAATGCAGGAAACAAGGGCTCTTTCTATCTGTGTCTGAGCTAGGAAGATCCCCTGAAGTTGGAAATGGCAACCCACTCAAATATTCTTGCCTGGAAAATCCCATGGACAGAGGAGCTGTCAGGCTACCAACCATGGGGGTCACAAAAAAGTTGGACATGACTTAGTGACTAAACAACCACAATTCTACTTCAGTTCAGTTCAGTTCATTTCAGTCGCTCAGTCATGTCCGACTCTTTGTGACCCCATGAATTACAGCACACCAGGCCTCCCTGTCCATCACCAACTCCCGGAGTTCACTCAGACTCATGTTCATCGAGTCGGTGATGCCATCCAGCCATCTCATCCTCTGTCGTCCCCTTCTCCTCCTGCCCTCAATCCCTCCCAGCATCAGAATCTTTGCCAATGAGTCAACTCTTCGCATGAGGTGGCCAAAGTACTGGAGTTTCAGCTTTAGCATCAGTCCTTCCAAAGAAATCCCAGGACTGATCTCCTTTAGAATGGACTGGTTGGATCTCCTTGCAGTCCAAGGGACTCTCAAGAGTCATCTCGAACACCACAGTTCAAAAGCATCAATTCTCCGGCGCTCAGCGTTCTTCACAGTCCAACTCGCACATCCATACACGACCACAGGAAAAACCATAGCCTTGACTAGATGGACCTTTGTTGGCAAAGTAATGTCTCTGCTTTTGAATATGCTATCTAGGTTGGTCATAACTCTCCTTCCAAGGAGTAAGTCTTTTAATTTCATGGCTGCAGTCACCATCTGCAGTGATTTTAGAGCCCCAAAAAACAAAGTCTGACACTGTTTCCACTGTTTCCCTATGTGGATCATGCCAACAATTGCTATAGGCTGCATGAAAGTGAAAGTTGTTCAGGATGTCTGACCCTTTGCAACCCCATGGACTGTAGCACATGAGGCTCCTCTGACCATGGAATTCTCCAGGCCAGAATATTGGAGTGGGTAGCCATTCCCTTCTCCATGGATCTCCTAACCCAGGGATTGAAACCAGGTCTCCCAAATTGCCGGTGGATTCTTAGGTTATATTTAGACTTTGCAAGAAAAAAGGGGTCCTATTATTGAATATTTACCATGGTTGGTGAGAGAGAATTGTTGTGCCGTATTGAAGGAGTATTATCAGTATCATTTATTTATTTATCTTAGAACATTTTATAGTTATAAAATCCTTAAATAGAATTAGAATTTTTTTTTTACTGTCTCATATTCTCCAGGAAAGATTACAGGGTGAACTCTTCCTTGATTCATTAATGCAGTCTTATTTAATATTGCAAAAATCTCATTTAGTTTCCAAGATGTCGGTGTATTCCTCTCTCGGGGGATTTCAGGTGGTAGTTTACTAGGGAGACATATGCTTGTGTGCGAAGTCGCTACAGTTGTATCCAACTCTTTGCGACCCGTGGACTGTAGCCCACCAGGCTCCTCTGTCCATGGGATTCTCTAGGCAAGAACATTGGAGTGGATTGCCATAGAGGCATATGAGACTATATCAAGATCCAAGGATAACATTGGAAGAAATCCTGAGGAAAAGGAATACTTATTCCTTGATAACAGTGCTCACTACTTATTATGGATGAGAGCTGTGGTAGTGATGGGAACTAAGGAAGATTTAAAATAAAGATTTTCAATAGTATATAAAGTTGAAAGAATTAGATTATACAAATTTATGTGAAACCTTATTCCTGAGTAAGGTATCGAGATATTCCTACCAGCAATACCAGGATGTTTCATGAGGTCAATAGGGCTAATAAAATTCATAAGCAGACTTGTATCATATTACTCTGGTGATCCCATGAATCAGTTCTTGTAGAAGGATCCCAAGTATTGATAATTCTGTTAATATTCTCACTTCATGTTGTTTTGCTACTTTATAAATTCCCTACTTTTTTGAAAGAGGAGAGTGAAAAAGTTGGCTTAAAGCTCAACATTCAGAAAACTAAGATCATGGTATCTGGTCCCATCACTTCATGGCAAATAGATGGGGAAATGGTGGAAACAGTGGTTTCTTTATCTTCTTGGGCTCCAAAATCACTGCAGATGGTGATTGCAGCCATGAAATTAAAAGACGCTTACTCTTTGGAAGGAAAGTTATGACCAACCTAGATAGCATATTCAAAAGCAGAGACATTACTTTGCCAACAAAGGTTCGTCTAGTCAAGGCTATGGTTTTTCCTGTGGTCGTGTATGGATGTGAGAGTTGGACTGTGAAGAAGGCTGAGTGCTGAAGAATTGATGCTTTTGAACTGTGGTATTGGAGAAGACTCTTGAGAGTCCCTTGGACTGCAAGGAGATCCAACCAGTCCATTCTGAAGGAGATCAGCCCTGGGATTTCTTTGGAAGGAATGATGCTAAAGCTGAAACTCCAGTACTTTGGCCACCTCATGTGAAGAGTTGACTCATTGGAAAAGACTCTGATGCTGGGAGGGATTGAGGGCAGGAGGAGAAGGGGACGACAGAGGATGAGATGGCTGGATGGCATCACTGACTCAATGGAGGTGAGTCTGGGTGAACTCTGGGAGTTGGTGATGGACGGGAAGGCCTGGCATGCTGCGATTCATGGGGTCACAAAGAGTTGGACACGACTGAGCAATTGAACTGAACTGAACTGAATTTTTTGTCTGTTTTACTGTTGATGAGCATTTCAGTTGTTTTCACTTTTGGCTGTTGTTAATAATGCTGCTTAAAACATTCTTAAACTTGTCTTTCAGTGTACCAGATAAGCTTTCAGAATTAGAATATACATTGGCTTCCCTGGTGGCTCAGAGGTTAAAGTGTCTGTCTCCAATGTGGGAGACCTGGGTTCGATCCCTGTGTCGGGAAGGCCCCTTGAAGAAGGAAATGGCAACCCACTCCAGTATTCTTGCCTGGAGAATCCCATGGACAGAGGAGCCTGGTGGGCTACCGTCCATCATGTTGCAAAGAGTCGGACACGACTGAGCGACTTCACTCACTCACAGGAGAGGAATTAGTGTGTCATAGAGTATGCGTGTGTTTAGTTTAATAAAAACTACTAAATAGTTATCCAGAAGGGTTGAACCAACTCACACTTCCAAGAGGAATATATAGGAGTTCCAGTTGCCCCACATCCTTACCAACAATGGCAATTGTCAATCCTTTTAACTTTGGCTTTCTGGTGGCATGTAATGGCATTCCATTGTGGTTTAAATTTGCATTTCCTCCATGATTGATGATAATGAGCACCCTTTATTTTTTGGATATCCTCTTTTGTGAAGTGTATACTTCCAGTTTATAAATTGAGCTGTTTGTATTAATTTATACAATATTATTTATTTTATATTCAAGTCCTTTCTCATTTATACATATTATCAATATATTTTAATTATCAATGTATTTTCATCTGCTCTGTGGCTTGTGTTTTCATTCTCAATAGTTTATCTGGATTTTAAAAGTTAATTATAATAACTTACAATATTCCATTAGTTTGGGGCATACAACTCAATGACTCCACACTTTTATAGATTTCACACCATAGAACATTATAAATATTGACTGTATCCCTGTGCTGTACAGTACATTTCTGTAGCTTATTTATTTTAAAATTGGTAGTTCATACCTCTTAGTCCCCTCCACCTATTTTACAACCTTGTTGTCATTCAGTTGCTAAGTCATGTCCGACTCTTTGCAAGTCCATGAACTGTAACCCACTAGGCTCCTCTGTGCATGGGATTTCCCAGGCAAGAATACTGGAGTAGGTTGCCATTTCCTTCTCTAGGGGATTTTCCCAACGTAGGGCTCTAACCCACTTTTCTTACATCTCCTGCACTGGTAGGTGAATTCTTTATCACTAGTACCACCTGGGAAGCCCATTTTATCCCTACCAGGTCCCTTCCCACATCTAGTAACCACTAGTTTTTTCTCTATATGGTTGAGTCAATTTCTGTTTTGTTTTATTTGTTTGTTTTGCTTTTCAGATTCAACATATAGGTGAAAACTTACAGTATTTATCTTTCTCTTATTTTACTAAGCATAATGCCCTCCAGGTCCATACATGTTATTGAAAACAGCTAGAATTTATTCTTTCTGTGGTTGAATGGTATTCCATTGTAAATATATACCACATCTTTTTAATTCATTTATCTGTTAATGTGTGCTTCTGGTCCTTTCATATCTTGGCTTTGAAAACAATGCTCCTGTGAATGCTGGGTGCACATATCTTTTTGAATTAGTGCTTTTGTTTTCTTCAGATAAATAGCAAGGAGTGGAATTGACAGAAATATGTTTGTTCAATTTTTAATATCTTGAGGAATTTCCATACTGTTTTCCATTGTGTTATATTAATATATGTTCCCACCAACATTGTACTAGTACTCTCTTTTCCCTGTATCCTTGCTAACACTTGTTGTATCTTGACTTTTTGATGATAGCCATTCTGAGATGTGTGACTTGATTGTTTGTTCTGGTTTTGACTTACATATTCCTGACGGTTAGTAATGTTGAGCATGTTTTCATATGTGTGTTGGCCATCTATAAGTGTTCTTTGGAAAAATGACTATTCAATTCCTGAGCCCAGTTTTTAATATATTTGGTTATGTGAGTTCTTATGTTTTGGATTGTGAGCTCTTATCAGACATATTGTTTGCAAATGTATTCTTGATGAGTCTGGCTAAAGGTTTATCAATTTTGTTTATCTCTTCAATAAACCACTTTTTAATTTCACTGATGTGTTACTTTTCTTATGTCTCTATTTCATTTATTTCTGTTTTTCTCTTTATTATTTCCTTTCTTCTACTAACTTTGGGCTTTGCTCTTCTTTTTCTAATTCTTTTAGAAGGAAAGTTTGGTTGTTTATTTGAATGCTTTCTTGTTTCTTGAGGTAGGCCTGTCTTGCTGTAAATTTTCCTCTTAGAATTGCTTTTGTTCTGTCTCATAGATTTTGGGAATTTGTGCGTATAATTTCATAATCTCAAGATATTTTTAATTTCCTTCTTGATTCTTTGTTCTTTTTAAGTAGAATGTTGTCTGTTTACCTCGTGCTTTGTTTTTTCCAGTTTTCTACAGAACTTGATTTCTAATTTCATACAGTTTTTGTCTGAAAAGATGATTGATATAATTTCAGATTTCTTAAATTTATTGAGATTTGTTTTGTGGCCTACCATGTAATCTGTCCTTGAGAATGGTTCAGGTGAACTTGAAAAGAATGTGTATTCTGCTTTTTTGGGATAGACTGTTACATAGATATCATATAATTTCCTTCGAGGCCAGTATTTTTGTATGGACTTTCTGTGTGGGTTATCTATCCACTGATGTAACTGGGATATTAAAATCCCCTACTATTATTGTATTACTGGTAATATCTCCCTTTATGTCTTTTAATATTTGCTTTATATATCTAGATGCTCCTCTGTTAGTTGTATATATGAGTATTTTGAATGTTTTATTTTCTTCTTGGATTGACTCCTTTATCATAATATATGCCTTCTTTGACTTTTGCTGTAGATTTTGTTTTAAAGTTCATTTTGTTTGATACTAGTATTGCTACTTTAGCTTTCTTTTTGTTGCCATTTTGTATGGAGTCTCTTTTTTTATTTCTTTACTTCAGTCTGTGTGTGTTTATTTAGCTTTGAAGTGAGTCTCTTGTATGCAGCATATAGATGGGTCTCGATTTTTTTATCCATTCAGCCACTGTATGTCTTTTGATTAGAGCATTTAACCTATTTGCATTTAAAGTAATTATTTATAGATATATATTTTTACCATTTCATTATTTGTTTTCTGGTTCTCTTTGTAGTTCTTCTCTCTTCTTTTAGTCTTTTCCTTGTGGCTTGATTATTTTCTTTAGCGTTGTTTTTGGGTTCCTTTATCTTTGTTTCCTGAGCATCTAATCTAGGTTTATGGTTTGTGCTCACTATGACATTTATATAAATCTCTCTATCTATCTATTTTAAACTAACAGTCATTTATGTTCAAATGCATTCTAATAGCTTTAGCTTTTTCTCTACTGCTGCATATTTTATATTTCTGATGTCATAATTTACATTTTTGTGTGTACCTCCTAACTCTTTTTATTATAGTTATAGAAGGTTTAATGAGTTTTATCTTTTAATCTTTGTACTACGTTTTTAAAGTTGTTGTTTCATTGCCTTTTCTATATATTTGCCTTTACCAGTGATTTTTTTTTCTTTCATACATTTTCTTATTTTTTGTTATATGACCTTTTCTTTTTCACTTAAAGAAGATCCTTTTTTTTGTTAAGAAGATCCTTTAACATATATATATATATATATATATATATATTTTTTTTTTTTTTTTTGTAAGCACAGTGTAATGGTGATGAACTCTTTGATTTTGCTTGTCTGGGAAATTATTTATGTCTCCATCAATTTTGAATGATGACCTTGCCAGGTAGAGTATTCTTGGTTGTAGTTTTTTCCTTTTCATTACTTAAAATATATTAAGCCATACCCTTCTGGTCTGCAAAATTTTTGCTGAAAAATCAGCTGATGGCTTTATGGGAGTTCCCTTGAAAGAGATGGGAATACCAGACCACCTGATCTGCCTCTTGAGAAACCTATATGCAGGTCAGGAAGCAACAGTTAGAACTGGACATGGAACAACAGACTGGTTCCAAATAGGAAAAGGAGTACGTTAAGGCTGTATATTGTCACCCTGCTTATTTAACTTATATGCAGAGTATATCATGAGAAACGCTGGGCTGGAAGAAGCACAAGCTGGAATCAAGATTGCCGGGAGAAATAGCAATAACCTCAGATATGCAGATGATACCACCCTTATGGCAGAAAGTGAAGAACTAAAGAGCCTCTTGATGAAAGCGAAAGAGGAGAGTTAAAAACTTGGCTTAAATCTCAACATTCAGAAAACTAAGATCATGGTATCTGGTCCCATCACTTCATGGCAAATAGATGGGGAAATGGTGGAAACAGTGGCTGACTTGTATCTTTTTGGGCTCCAAAATCACTGCAGATGGTGATTGCAGCCATGAAATTAAAAGACGCTTGCCCCTTGGAAGGAAAGTTATGACCAACCTAGACAGCATATTAAAAAGCAGAGACATCACTTTGCCAACAAAGGTCCATCTAGTCTAGGCTATGGTTTTTCCAGTAGGCATGTATGGATGTGAGAGTTGGACTGTGAAGAAAGCTGAGCGCCAAAGAATTGATGCTTTTGAACTGTGGTGTTGGAGAAGACTCTTGAGAGTCCCTTGGAGTGCAAGGGGATCCAACCAGTCCATCCTAAAGGAGGTCAGTCCTGGGTGTTCTTTGGAAGGAATGATGCTAAAGCTGAAACTCCAGTACTTTGGCCACCTCATGTGAAGAGTTGACTCATTGGAAAAGACTTTGATGCTGGGAGGGATTGGGGGCAGGAGGAGAAGGGGACGACAGAGGATGAGATAGCTGGATGGCATCACTGACTCGATGGATGTGAGTGAGTGAACTCTGGGAGTTGGTGATGGACAGGAAAGCCTGGTGTGCTGCAATTCATGGGGTCGCAAAGAGTCAGACACGACTGAGCGACTGAACTACTGAACTGAACTTGTTTGTAACTCTTTATTTTTATTTTTTCTGCTTTTTAAAATTCTCTCTTTATCTTCAACTTTTGCCATTTTAATTGTGATATAGCTTACTGTAACTTTGTTTGCATTTATCTCTGTACTTTCTGGACTTGGTTATGTGTTTACATCTTTGGGTTAAGAAATAAGAAAGCTGTGGTACATATACACAATGGAGTACTACTCAGCCATTAAAAAGAATACATTTGAATCAGTTCTAATGAGGTGATGAAACTGGAGCCTATTATACAGAGTGAAGTAAGCCAGAAAGAAAAACACCAATAGAGTATACTAAAGCATATATATGGAATTTAGAAAGATGGTAATGATAATCCTGTATGCGAGACAGCAAAAGAGGCACAGATGTATAGAACAGTCTTTTGGAGTCTGTGGGAGAGGGAGAGGGAGAGGGTGGGATGATTTGGGGGGATGTAATGGAAACATGTATAATATCATATAAGAAATGAATTGCCAGTCCAGGTTCGATACAGGATCCTTGGGGCTGGTGCACTGGGATGACCCAGAAGGATAGAATGGGGAGGGAGGTGGGAGGGGGGTTCAGGATGGGGAACAAGTGTATGCCCATGGTGGATTCATGTTGATGTGTGGCAGAACCAATACAATATTTTAAAGTAATTAGCCTCCAATTAAAATAAATAAATTTAAATTAAAAAAAAAAAAAGAAAGCTTTTGCTTTTGGAGATCACTTTATCAGATAAGCTTTCTGCTGCATTCTCTTTTCTCCTCCTAGATGTGGCCACCATAATGTGCATGTTAGTTCATGTGATGTTGTCCTAGAGATTCCTTAAACTATTCTCATTAAAACAAGCTTTTTTCCTATACCTGTTTTGATTGGGTGATTTCCACTATTCTCCTTTCCAGGTTGCTTATGCATTTTGTATCACCTAGCCTGCTGTTGATTCCTTCCTCAATTCAGTTGCTCAGTCATGTCTGACTCTGTGCAACCCCATGGGCTGCAGCACACCAGGCCTCCCTGTCCATCATCAACTTCCAGAGCCTACTCAAACTCATGTCCATTGAGTTAGTGATGCCATACAATCATCTCATCGTCTGTCATCCCCTTCTCCTCCCACCTTTAATCTTTCTCAACATAAGGGTCTTTTCAAATGAGTCAGCTCTTCGCATCAGGTGGCCAAAGTATTGGAGTTTCAGCTTCAGCATCAGTCCTTCCAATGAATATTCAGGACAGATTTTCTTTAAGATGGACCGGTTGGATCTCCTTGCAGTCCAAGGGACTCTCAAGAGTCTTCTCCAACACCACAGTTCAAAAGCATCAATTCTTCTGTGCTCAGCTTTCTTTATTGTCCAACTCTTACATCTGTACATGACTACTGGGAAAATCATAGCTTTGGCTAGATGGACCTTTGTTGGCAAAGTAATGTCTCTGCTTTTTAATATGCTGTCTAGGTTGGTCATAACGTTTCTTCCAAGGAGTAAGTGTCTTTTAATTTCATAGCTTTCATGATTCCTTCTTAGTGTCTTTTTATTTCAGTTATTGTAGTCTTCAGCTCTGATTGGTTCTTTTTTATTGGAATATGATTGCTTTGTAATGTTGCATTGTTTTCTGCTGTACAATAAATGAATCAGTTATGTGCTTACATGTATCCTGTCCCTTTTGAACCTCCCTTCCAGCTCTCCCCCATCCCACCCCAGAGCACCAAACTCAGCTTTCTGTGCTATATTTTACACATGGTAGTGTATATATGTCAGTCCCAATCTCCCAATTCATCCCTCCTTCCTCTCCCCACTATGTCCAAATGTCTGTTCTCTATGTCTTTGTCTCAATTTCTGCCTTGGAAATAAGCTTATTTATACCATTTTCCTAGATTCCACATATATTCTGTACTATACAATATATATTTTTTTCTTTCTGAACTTACTTCAGTCTGTTTGACAGACTGTAGGTCCATCCATGTTTTTACATAGTTATTATCATGTTCCTTTATTCTTTTCCTGAGTTTGGTGAGTATTTTTACGACCATTGCTTTCAACTCTTTATCAGATATATTATCTGTTTCATTAGGGTTTTTTTTTTTCCATGAATTTTAATCTTGATCTTTTGTTTGAAGCATATTCTTCTGTCTTATTATTTTGTTTGACTTTCTCTGTTTGTCTTTATGACATTAGGTATAATAAGCTACTTACCCAGCCTTAAAATTACATTATTATGTGGGAGTTGTAAGCCACAATGGTTTGCAAAGCCAGCCAAGGGGGCTTGTCTTCCTGATGCTGGATCTCAGGACTGGGGTTCCCAATGTAGTGCTTAAACAGCTCTTTTTCTTTAGAAAGGATTCCCAAGCTCATGATATCCACTCCCCCCTCCCCCCATGATGTCCACTTCTGGGTCACCTGCAGGGCATATGAGTCCCGACTAGATTGCTTCTCTTCCCCAGCTACCCATCTCAGAGTGGTTTTTTTTTTTTTTTTTCTTTTTCTTTATATTTTTCATTGTACAAGAGTCATTCTGTATTCTTCAGGTTTTTCTCAGAATTGTTCTACAAGTACTTATAACTTTGGTGTGTTCATGGGAGAAGGTGAGCTTAGAATTTTCCTACTCCACCATCTTGATCCTGTCTTCTACAAATCTTTATTTTAATATAGTTCACTTCTCTATATCTCCTTTTTACAATTAAGGCCTTTTGGGTCCCTTTAAAGAAATCTTTGCCTATTCAAAGCAATGAAAATATTCTCTTATTTTCTAGATTCCTTATTCTGTCTTGCTTTTCTCATTTAGGGCCATGATATGGAAGTGATTTTGTTAATAGAATAAGATAGAGATGAAGAATTACTTTTTCCTTATATAGATATACAATTGAATCAGCATTATTTATTGATATTATTGTTCTTTCCCCACTGCTCTGTAGTGCCATCTTTCTCATGAATTATGTGCTATATTTGTGAGTTACTTATAGACCCTTTAATCTGTCTCAGTGGTTTAAATGTCTGTCCCTATGTCAATACCACACTGTCTTAATTACTTAAAAATTATGGTTTAATAAGTTAATTTTAGGGTTTTTAGTGAAAGTTTATAAAGTCAGAGCTTTACAAAATGCTACTTTCTTCAATAAATTTTCACTGTGATATCACTTTCATATCTGTATAACAGGTTTCTGAGTTATAATTTATTTCATAAAGCACTTTTTAAAATCAAAGTGTAAGTGTATAATATATACACTAAAAGTGTACAGTATAGTTATTAATTTTTAAAGTTATACTTCATTAATCATCATTATAAAATAATTGCTATATTCTCTGTTATTCCCATGTGGTATCCTTGTAGTTTATTTTAAGCATAACAGTTTGTAATTCTTAATTGCCCCCATCTCTCCTCTCCCCACTAGTAACCGCTAGTTTGTTATATATCCCTGTGGGTCTACTTCTTTGTTGTTATATTCACTGTTTTGTTGTATTTTTTAGATCCCACTTATAAATGATACCATGCAGTAAAAAAAGATATGAGAAATGTTTATTTTTAACATTTACTACCTTAAGTTAATATAACTCTACCTAAATACAATTACTATTGCTATTACTGCTACTATTACTAATGTCAGAATGAAATTGTTCTTTATGTACATTTTGATAGAAAAATAATGCAAGGAATTTAGCCAAGTCACTAAATATGTCAATATATTTTTCATTCAAATAAGAGCTAAAAATATCTACTGCACACTAGTCCATCCAAATATTTTTCATTTGTACTTAATATGTATTCTATGAAAGTACTGAAAATGCATTCATAGGATGCAGGATTTATTTGTCAGTTTAATAGGTATATTATAACAGCATCTCAAGTTTGTGACCAAAATCTCAACTAGCTATTTTTGTTTGCTGAAAATGTTGTAGAGAAAAAAAAATCATTATGTTTCTATTAGCTGTTTGAAAAAGTTCAGCCTTCCTTGCGCATGTTTCTCTGTATAACACTTGGTGGGATTGTAATGCTTTTACTGTCGCCTCTAAATATCATTACACCTTAGAGAATTTGCAGCATTATATAACACTGTGATTAAACAGAATCACACCCCTTTCATAGCAGACTCTGAGATTTGCTGATGTAGAAAATGCAGAATCCTAAGATCTCCAGCTGTCTTACCTAAAGTTTACAGGAAGGAAGAAAGATGAACCAACTCCTGGAAAAAAAAATTTAAGAAAAACCCTTCTTGCAGTACAAATCAGAGAGAATGGACATAAATAAATCATACTCCCCTACTTTCACTTAAAGTCCTTTTTAACCAACAATACTTTCTTTATTCTTGGCTTGTTGCCATGAAGGGATTCAGAACTTGAATGCAAATTGATTATTAAAAAGATAGAAACTTACATTGGAAATGAGCAAGGTAATTAAAAAAGAAAAAGAATATTTCTAATCCCCGAGATTTTCAGAAGAGTGAGCTAAACCAGATTTGTAGATCATATGGTTGTGGATCATATGGTGCTTACTTGGGAAAAAAATACATAGCAGAAAAGCTATTCTTTGTTTCAGGGATAAAAATGTTATGTTTTTCATAGCTGACATTTCTGTCACACTTGAGTTACTGAAGCAAACACCCATTTCTTCATTAATAATGAAAGGAGTTAGCTTCAGAGCTCAACTATTTAAGCAATACAACAGACATCACTTACACAGGTCAATTACAATTTCTAATAATTAAAAACAAGGAGGAAAATATTCAGTCTCACATGACGCTGTCTAATTTGGTAATTTTCACACATTTCAAAACCGAGACTTGAGGTTGAGTGCAAAGAGTACACAGCCCTGGCTGACACATCCAGAGTTCCTGTGAATACAGCTGGAGAAGTCACTAACCTTTATCCTGGCACTGACACCCTGCTTCTGGAGAGCAAACTTGCCTTCTACCTACATCTCAGAAAACTCACCTGTCATTATTAGATCTTTGTTGTTTAATGCCTGGTCTTATTTCACATTGGAGAATCAAAGAGTATTTGATGAATAATTATTTGCCTGTTATTTTTTTAAATTCCTTTTTCAAGTTTCTACTTTTACTTCCTAAGCTGGATATTTACTTACACAGTCCTTTGCTAATTATGTAGGTCATCAGCTGCTCTAACAAGGCAAACTGACAGGTCTGCTCCTACTTTAGGCAAACTCTTCAAAAATATCCCTCAAGTACACAGAAGTACTGCAACTCAATTTTTCCATCTTAAAGAGTATGGCACTATAGGAAAATGTCATCAACTAATATTTTTATTTAGAGTTGACCTTCATTATTTATTTTTATTTATTCCTGTGTGTGCATGTATGTATTCTGTTGCTCATAAAGAAGTCAATTTGTTCAGCTATCTCTGGTATCCAGCACTATGGAGGTAGGATAAGGTGTCATTATGTCTGGATGTGCCTAAGTTTTACATTTTCAGTTGGCTGGATTACCAAAACTGAGTTGAGAAGGCACCCTGGGGTTTTTCTTATTCATTTGCAGGTTTTGTTCTTGTTATGTATTTTATATCCTCCAGCCTGACCCTGCTATTTTGAAAAGGTCAGTTTGACTTTTTGTGCATTAGATTTCTTTGATAATGTTGCTGTTTTGTACCTTTGGTCACTAGCGATCTATGGTTGCTGTTAATTATCTCAGAACTATGAGTTCACCAATGGAAAACAATTTTGAAATGTGTGTGTGTCCCATACTTATGTGAAACCTCCCACAAATTCATTTAACTTTAACTTTTTTTTCTATAATGGGAAAGATTGTGATTTCCTTGTATTCATGATTTAAGAAAAACATATGACAGCAAACTAAGATTTAAATAGGACTTCAAAGGAAGAGAAAGACAATTCCCAGGAAGATGGAAAAGAGCAAATGTTTGGTAAACAAATGTTTGCTGGGCCATAAGGAACAATGGGACACAGAGGATTATAGCAAGTAGACATTGCTTAGGTTTGCTGTTCAGTTGCTAAGTCATGTCTGACTCTTTGTGACCCTATGGACTACAGCATACCAGATCTCCCTGGCCTCACTGTCCCCCAGAGTTTGCCCAATTAATGCCCATTGAGTATGTGATGCCATCCAACCATCTGAAAAAGGGAAAGGGGCAGCAGAGGATGAGATGGTTGCTTAGGTTCTTCCCTGCCTATTACACTTAGTCCATATTATATTGTTATCTGTGCCCTTAGCTCCCTTCCTGAAACAGGTCCTCTATGTAAATTCTTTTAGGCAGTTAGAATAAGGGTCAAAGTTTCTTCCTGAGTCTTTCTTGGCCTTGACGGTTTTCAACTCAACTTGATTTTCATGCCAAAGTGACCCACCTTGAAGACGCCAGCCCTGAACCTCATCACCAACTTCCTGTTTCAAGAGCTTGAGACTTAGGCACACTTTTCAGCGAGAGGCGTGCAAGATTCAAATGCAGGCCCAAATGAGGCCAAAGCCCAGGCTCTTTTCCATTGTGCTAGATGCCTCCACATGATTCAGCAGGAAGTAAGAAATTCTCAGAATTGATTTGGGACTCTAGGCCATGGTTCTCAGTCTTGGCCTCATACTAGAATCATCTGTGTTGTGGGCTTCACATCAGATCAGTTAAATTCAAATTTTTAAGGGGAGGGCCTGGGTATATTTTAAAAGGTTGACAGATAAATACAACAATGTGCAGACAAGGTGAAAACCATGGCTCTAATCATACACAAGTCCCCTTTCATTTTCCTCCTCCTTCACCATCAACTGGTGAGTTCTGTCTGTAGACTCAGGCCTATTCCTGCTCATGTGCCACACAAAATAAAGAGAAGAGCCTCAGTGCTTAGTGAGGTGACACAGGTACATTTACAGATAAGTTACCAGGTCAGTTCAGTTCAGTTCATTCACTCAGTTGTGTCCGACTATTTGAAACCTCATGGACTGCAGCACTCCAGGCCTCCCGGTCCATCACCAACTCCCGGAGTTTACTCAAAGTCATGTCCATTGAGTTGGTGATGCCACCCAACTATCTCATCCTCTGTCGTCCCCTTCTCCTCCTGCCTTCAATCTTTCCTAGCATCAGGGTCTTTTCAAATGAGTCAGCTCTTTGCATCAGGTGGCCAAAGTATTGGAGTTTCAGCTTCAACATCAGTCCTTCCAATGAACACTCAGGACTGATTTCCTTTAAGATGGACTGGTTGGATCTCCTTGCACTCCAAGGGACTCTCAAAAGTCTTCTCCAACACTACAGTTCAAAAGAATTAATTCTTCAGCATTCAGCTTTCTTTATAGTCCAACTCTCACATCCATACATGACCACTGGAAAAACCATAGCCTTGACTAGACAGACCTTTGTTGGCAAAGTAATGTCTCTAATATGCTATCTAGGTTGGTCATAACTTTTCTTCCAAGGAGCAAGCGTCTTTTAATTTCATGGCTGCAGTCACCATCTGCAATGATTTTAGAGCCCCCAAATATAGTCAGGCGCTGTTTCCACCATTTCCCCATCTATTTGCCATGAAGTGATAGGACCAGATACCATGATCTTAGTTTTCTGAATGTTGAGCTTTAAACCAACTTTTTTACTCTCCTCTTTCACTTTCATCAAGAGGCTCTTTAGTTCTTCTTTACTTTCTGCCATAAGGAGGGTGTCATCTGCATATCTGAGGTTATTGATATTTCTCCCAGCAATCTTGATTCCAGCTTGTGCTTTTTCCAGACCAGCGTTTCTCATGATGTACTCTGCTTATAAGTTAAATAAGCAGGGTGACAATATACAGCCTTGACGTACTCCTTCTCCTATTTGGAACCAGTCTGTTGTTCCATGTCCAGTTCTAACTGTTGCTTCCTGACCTGCATACAGATTTCTCAAGAGGCAGGTCAGGTGGTCTGGTATTCCATCTCTTTCAGAATTTTCCACAGTTTATTGTGATCCACACAGTCAAAGGCTTTGGCATAGTCAATAAAGCAGAAATAGATGCTTTTCTGGAACTCTCTTGCTTTTTTGATGATCCAGCGGATGTTGGCAATTTGATCTCTGGTTCCTCTGCCTTTTCTAAATCCAGCTTGAACATCTGGAAGTTCACAGTTCATGTATTGTTGAAGCCTGGCTTGGAGAATCTTGAGCATTATTTTACTAATGTGTGAGATGAGTGCAGTTGTGTAGTAGTTTGAGCATTCTTTGGCATTGCCTTTCTTTGGGACTGGAATGAAAACTGACCTTTTCCAGTCCTATGAAGGACTGGTGAAAGAATTCCTTCACCTTCACTAGCTTTGTTCATAGTGATGCTTCCTAAGACCCACTTGACTTCACATTCCAGGATGTCTGGCTCTAGGTGAATGATCATACCATCATGATTATCTCAGTCGTTAAGCTCTTTTTTGTGCAGTTCTTCTGTGTATTCTTGCCACCTCTTCTTAATATCTTCTTCTTCTGTTAGGTCCATACCATTTCTGTTCTTTCTTGAGCCCATCTTTGCATGAAATGTTCCCTTGGTATCTCTAATTTTCTTGAAGAGATCTCTAGTCTTTCCCATTCTGTTGTTTTCCTCTATTTCTTTGCACTGATCACTGAGGAAGGCTTTATCTCTCCTTACTATTCTTTGGAACTCGGCATTCAAATGGGTATATCTTTCCTTTTCTCTTTTTCTTTTCGCTTCTTTTTTTTTTTTTTCATGAGTGATAGGAAATCTGGCTCTTACTTGCTTAAACAGAATAGGGTTTATTGGCTCTTTAGCTTTCTGGTATTAAATGTAGCTTTAATCAGGGTTCATATCATGTCACTTGGTCCTGTCTCTGGGCTTTACTTCTTGTACAGTGTCCTTGTCCAGTAAAAGAAATGTTCCATGTAGCCAAAATTCAACTCCTAGAATTGAAACTCTTGGGCTTTGATTGGCCTCACTTGAGTTCTCTCTCCACCCTGCAGCATCCACTGGAGACAAGCAGTTCTCTGCCTGGGGCTGGATTATCTTAGGCCAGAAGCTCTATTTCTGCAACCTAAAGGAAGAATCAACTTTAACCTCAGCAGGGAGCTAAGGCTAGGGAGGAGTAATGGTTCTAAAAAAAAAAATAGAATACAATTGCCTTAAAAAGGAACAGAATCACATCTAGCTGATCATCAGTGTGCACAGCATAGTCACATGAAGACATTAAAAAATATATCCAGCTCCCCCTGCCCCACCAAGGGGTTCTGATTGAACCCTAGGTGTGTATCCAGCCTTGAATCGTACCATCTCCTTTTTATATTTTCTTGCCATTAACCAAATCCTTTCTAGGATTGACACCAAATAATAAAATTCAGCTTACTTGGCTGGGAACTTAAATCACTGCTTAGATTCTTTCTGATGAAAAGCAAGGGAAAATTTAAAAAAAAATGTTGTTCTTAATGATCTTTTGATGATCATTAGTGACAAAAAGAGCTATCACGTCAAGATATTCAGGTCGGTTCATCCTCCATGTTTAGAAATTGATTTCTCATTATAAATCTGTTTCAATCCTGTTAGCTTCTTTTTGAACCTCAAATTCCTCTCTGTAAAATAGCAAAGTGAGACTGTATAATTCTAAAATCTCCTCCACTATAAAATTCTATAAATTCATCCTAACTTCATTCCATTTGGTCTGTTTTATTTTTTTTTTAATAATTAAACCATATACTTAATGAGATTTCAGTGTCAAGGAGGGTGATTATATATCCTTGTTTTCCCAGAACTGTCTAGATTTTCATCTTTGTCTCCATGAAGCTGTTAATTGTGCCATGGTTATTAGAAGTTTTCTAGTTTGGATGATAAATTATATGGTCACTTTAGAGACATTGTTTTATGAAAAGCCATAGTATCTTTCTTATACCATTAATAATTAATATTGGACAAGTTAGTTATCATGTGCCAGACCCTGTGGTGAGTGCTTTAAATATTTTAATTTACTGAGTCCTCATAAAAACCCTACTAGTGAAACACTACTATCAACTCTGTTTAATAGATGAGGAGGATGAACTTCAGAAACATTAAGAAACTTGCCAAGGATCACAGAGCAAATAAGTGATAAAACTCTATATTCTTCTGCCTCTCATTTAATATTTTTTAACTGAATTAATTAAAACAGCAAAAATAACACATGGAATTGATAGGTCAACACACTTATCAAAGTTTTGGAACTCAAATAATACCAACTATAACCAGAACTGAAAATTGGAAGATACCAATTATGAAAATCTTTGTAGGCAAAAGTCCTACAAGAAACAGTGCAAGAAAATTTGTTCCTTGCAAATTTCCCCATATAATCTGTTTCCTGGGAAAACCATTTGTAATATTGTCTGAAAAAGTGAAAGTGTTAGTTGCTCAGTTGTGTCCAACTCTTTGCTGCTGCTGCTAAGTTGCTTCAGTCATGTCCGACTCTGTGCGACCCCATAGACGGCAGAGTCCACCCCAAATCATACAGTCTTTGTGACAAAATTAGATTATATATGTATATATAGTGGTGGTCCCTAACCTTTTGGTACCAGGGACCGGTTTTGTGGAAGACGATTTTTCCACAGTCCAGGGGCCAGGTAGGGAACAGGGTTGCGGGGGTGATAATTTCAGTTTCACCTGCCGCTCACTTCCTGCTGTGTGGCCAGGTTCATTCCTAACAGGGCATGGACCGGTACTGAACTGTGTCCCAGGGGTTAGGGACTCCTGATACACAGCATAAAATCATTTAATTTTTCACAAAACTATATTAGTATATATATGAATTATTATAATAATTTCGGTATAAGTTGTGGCACATATACATAATATTGATACTTGTTTTCTCTTAGTTTTCCTTAAGTTAAAGTGTTAAAAATTATTAGAATTGTGCAGGGGCTTCCATGGTAGCTCAGTTGGTAAAGAATCCACCTGTAATGCAGGAGATCCCGGTTCAATTCCTGGGTCAGGAAGATTCCCTGGAGAAGTGATAGGCTACCCACTCCAATATTCTTGGGCTTCCCTTGTGGTTCACCTGGTAAAGAATCTGCCTGCAATATGGGAGACCTGTGTTCTATCCCTGGGTTGGGAAGATCCCCTGGAGAAGGGAAAGGCTACCCACTCCAGTATTCTGGCCTGGAAAATTCCATGAACCATATAGTCGATGGGGTCACATGTCTGAATTCTGTACAGATAAGTGTCTTAGAAACTTTCTAAATTATTTTTTAAGAGCATTGTCTGATTCTAATTATTGCTGGGGGACCCCAAATACAGATTTGCCACTTTGATTTTCTGGTAGAAGGTGTCAGTTCAGTTCATTCGCTCAGTCATGTCCGACTCTTTGCGACCCCATGAATCGCAGCACGCCTGGCCTCCCTGTCCATCACCACCTCCCAGAGTTCACCCAAGCTCATGTGCATTGAGTTGGTGATGCCATCCAGCCATCTCACCCTCTGCCGCCCCTTCTCCTCCTGCCCCCAATCCCTCCCAGCATCAGAGTCTTTTCCAATGAGTCAACTCTTCACATGAGGTGGCCAAAGTATTGGAGTTTCAGCCTCAGCATCAGTCCTTCCAGTGAACACCCAGGACTGATCTCCTTTAGGATGGACAAGTTGGATCTCCTTGCACTCCAAGGGACTCTCAAGAGTCTTCTCCAACACCACAGTTCAAAAGCATAAGTTCTTCAGCACTCAGCTTTCTTCACAGTCCAACTCTCACATCCATACATGACCACTGGAAAAACCATAGCCTTGACTAGACGGACCTTTGTTGGCAATGTAATATCTCTGCTTTTTAATATGTTGTCCAGGTTGGTCATAACTTTCTGGTGGAAGGTCTAGCAGTTGTTATTTTTGATGAATATCACAGATGCATCTTAAGATCAAGATCTTAAGAACATTAATGTCTGGGAAGCACAGTTTTAGACTATGAACAATTTTTTGTAGTGAATAGAATACAAAATCTGAAAGAAAGTTTGTCTTTAAGGATATTGGATTAAAAATTTAAATTGTACAATAAAAATCCATTGAAAGTGTTATAAAATAAATTTTTGCACTGGCAAATATCTACCTTTTTACTCTGTGAGTAGATTTATATTTAGGGGGACTGAGTTTACTAAAAAAGTAAACTTGTAAATCAAGTACACAGTGAAATTATTGAATCCCCCAGAATGCATTAGTTCCTTTTTGATAACTTGAATTTATTGGCATTAATCCTCATGGTGAGAAGTAGTGCCAATATATTTGCTTTGCTCTAATTTCTTATTTGAAAATGACTAGAACTATATTTATTTACCTACTTGTTCAGTTTTTTGAATATTAAATATGAAAATATACATTCACTTTAATTAAACTTGTTAGAAAACAACTTGGAGCATCTTTGTATATTTTAACAACACAAATTATTTTGTTATTGATGTGATTCTCTCAAACTGTAAATTTTGTCACTTTTGCCACAAAGTCACAAGTCTGTCACATTTCTCTGTGATTGACAGAGAGCCCTTGATTTAGGCCAGCTGTTGGAGTGCTGTGCACTTACTGCTGAAGCTTTCTGGAGGCCTTGGCTATCACGTTTTCATAGAATGTGAATTCCTTTTTGTGTGCGTACATATTGTACAGAGAACAGAAGAGCTCACAGCAGCCCCTAAACGGCATCTGTTCTTTATAGTGAGATGAAGAAGCTGCAGAAGGTTTGTGGAAACTTGCTGAAGCTTGTTGTCACTTAGCAGGAAGTGTTTAGAAGTTTGCAAAGAACAGAATTACAATTTGTCAAATGTTGCAAACTTTGCAGTGAGCACACAATGCTTGATTTCACCGTTGCTCTAAATAGGATTGTATTTTATGTCCTTTCAGAATGACCAATTTTTTTCTTGTTTGATAAAATACTAAACATTTCAGCACAGGAATTCAGCAGTCACTAGGTGTGACACAGTTGGGGGACGGGAGAGGCGGGGAGAGAGGGACAGTCAGGGGAGTGAGAGACTGACTTAGGGCGAGGTTGTAGAAGTTGCAGTCTCGGCACCTGCCTTGCTGTTGACTGGAATGAAGAAAGTGTGTGTGTGTGTGTGTGTGTGTGTGTGTGTGTAAAGTTACAAACTTTACTTTCAGGCCTGCAAATAATTCTTGAAACAGCCAATGAAGTGCTGAAGTCAGTGCTTTATCACGGGAATCTGAAGGATCTTTTCTGATTATTCTTAGAGTCTTAATTTCAAATCTCGGTTGAAAATTAATGCTGATTTAAACTGGGACTGCTCTGTTGTGTACCCAGGGCAAACTGGCCAGGAGGAGAGCAAGATTTCTATAGATCTCTGGCATACTTGTTCTAGAGCTAGTATAAATGACCATTTGGTGAGTTGTTTTAGAGGAACTTTATGCGCATCCCAAGAACTGATGAAGAAACTCATTAATTCCTCAGGAACATTGCCTCCCTTAATGAAAGGAAAACAGCCAATTGGCTCCTTAAAAGTAATCAGATGAAATGCAGATACTTCTAGGCTTTCATTTGCAATCACCATTTATAGAAGCCTCACTTTTTCCGTTAAATCTAATCAAAAACTCTTACAAGGCAATTTAATTGTAATATGAATCCTCTTTTCCTATGAAGATTTCACTCTGAGATCTCATATCCTGTTAAAAAGCCGAATTGTTCAAAAAGTTTTATTCTGTATATATTTTAAAATAAGGTTTATCTGTGTTCTTTGGAAGAATGAATGAGCCATGTAATATCTATCCTGTTCAAAAGAGAAACTCAAAAGCTAAGTTGGATCCAGTAGACCATATAGTAAGACAAAAGTAAAGATTTTGTTAAAATATAACAAAATTTCTCTACAGAAGTTTTATACAATTTCCCTGAATCCCCATAGGGACAGTTACCTCCCCAATCTCCCATTCATGGTAACTTTTAAATTTTCTTTTCTTTTTTCACTCTTGTATTTGCCCCGCTCAGTCCTGCTTTCCTTGAATCTGTTTTACACTGAGCTCCAGATATGGTTTATACCATGTTTCCTGGGTAGCTCAAATGGTAAAGAATGATCCCTGGGTCGGGTAGATCCCCTGGAGAAGGGCATGGCAAGCCACTCCAGGATTCTTGCCTGGAGGATCCCATGGACAGAGGAGCCTGGTAGGCGACAGTCCGTGGGTTCGCAAAGAATCGGACACGACTGAACGAGTAACACACATACCAGACATAAGATCCTCCCTTTTGAGTGAACCTTAAGCAAGTAGTGCTCAGTTTTGTATCCTTCTCTTTTCTTTGGAAAATCCTAACTCACCCTCCTAAACACATACAGGCAGACACATGCAATTCTGGTAAATCGTATTGTTTAACTCAAGATGTCTGTTTTCTCAACTTTATATTGAATCTATGCTTCGTTCCTGCAGATTTGCCCCTCTCTTTCCATTTTCACAGTTTCTTCCTGTTTCAGGATCTCAATCCTTCCAGCTGAGATTCCTAATTATCCTTCACACATTTACTTACTCTTCACATTCTCCACAGCTACCCTCTCATGGATTTCTTCTATCATCACATGCTTGATGGATTCGTCATTTTCAAGACACTACTTGAACACTTGGATCGGTTTTAAGATGAACCACAGGTGTAGCACCAGGGTCAGCTTCATGGGTGTGTGACCTGTGCAGTCACATATAACCTGCCATGAAAAGGATCCTCTGTTTAATTACACACCCTGCTGTCACTGTCTTGAAGTTCTTAGTGATTTTGAGCAAGGTGCCCCACATTTTCATTTTGTACTGGGCTCCGCATATTATTTAGCCAGTCCTTCTTGGAGGCCTTCCTAAATGCACCTCAGCTTAAGGAGGCTTCTGGCTTCTCACTTTTTCGCATTCTCATTCGCACACCGAAGTTTTGCTCATCCTGTTCTTTCTGACAGACACATAATAGGTGCATGATAAATGTTTGTTACATGAATGAAATATCATTTTAGAAATTTGCTATTTTTTTTAAAGTCAAGTGCTAGAATTTTCTCTTTTAGAGTCTTCTCTGAAAAACATTTCAAAATCTGTTTCATTGACATGCTTTGTACATATTTTTATCAGTTGTCCTACCCACATGTATTAGTTTATACTGGAGATAATTATAAACAGAGTTGGAAGAGTGTTTTGGACTACATGTTACATGTCAAAGTTCTGCTCAGGCACTAAAGCTGAATCTCTTTGTCGTTTAATAAGGAACATCCAGTGGTAACATTCTGGTTATTATCTTAGAAAGTTTATTGCCTTTCCCTCATTGTTAGGAAGGCAAGACAATTTGAAATTCATTGGGCCATATCAGAATAAACTGTGAATCTAAGGTTTGGTTAGAAAAACTTTATTCGTCAGTACTCATAGGGTGGATTGTTACCAGATGACAAAATTTCACTAGAAGAAAAATATATTACTATTATAAAGGCAGTTGAAAGTAATGGCAAGGTGAGTTACACTCCTCTGATCATTTCTCCTACTTCTTGGCCATGGAATATGGGCATTTACAAGGTCCTGTCATGAAATGGCTGAGAACTGCAGAGGGACATGTAATGAAAGCCTGAGGAAGATGTTTTTGAAGCATATATTGAAGTAGATATTACTTTCACCCAACTCACCTTCTCCACAAATATAATAATATTTCCAATTACTGCCAACTACATTGGTCTTTACTTTTTATTGCAAATTTGGAAAGCTCAACAGTGGCCACAGGACTGGAAAATGTCAGTTTTCATTCCAATCCCAAAGAAAAGCCATGCCAAAGAATGCTCAAACTACTGCACAACTGCACTCATCTCACACACTAGCAAAGTAAGGCTTAAAATTCTCCAAACTAGGCTTCAACATTAAGTAAACCGTGAACTTCTAGATGTTTAAGCTGGTTTAAAGAAGGCAGAGGAATCAGAGATCAAATTGCCAACATCCGATGGATCATTGAAAAACCAAGAGAGTTCCAGAAAAACATCTACTTCTGCTTTATTGACTATATCAAAGCCTTTGACTATGTGGATAACTACAAACTATAAAAAATTATTTAAAAGATGGTATGGTTTTTCCTGTGGTCATGTATGGATGTGAGAGTTGGACTGTGAAGAAGGCTGAGCACCGGAGAATTTATGCTTTTGAGCTGTGGTGTTGGAGAAGACTCTTGAGAGTCCCTTGGACTGCAAGGAGATCCAACCAGTCCATTCCAAAGGAGATCAGTCCTGGGTGTTCTTTGGAAGGAATGATGCTAAAGCTGAAACTCCAGTACTTTGGCCACCTCATGTGAAGAGGTTGACTCATTGGAAAAGACTCTGATGCTGGGAGGAATTGGGGGCAGGAGGAGAAGGGGACGACAGAGGATGAGATGGCTGGATGGCATCACTGACTCGATGGACATGAGTCTGAGTGAACTCCAGGAGTTGGTGACGGACAGGGAGGCCTGGCGTGCTGCGATTCATGGGGCGCAAAGAGTCGGACACGACTGAGTGACTGATCTGATCTGATCTGATCTGAATACCAGAACACCTTACCTGCCTCCTGAGAAATCTGTATGCAGGTCAAAAAGCAACAGTTAGAACTGGACATGGAGTAACAGACTGGTTCCAAATAGGAAAAGGAGTACATGAAGGCTGTATATTGTCACCTTGCTTATTTAACTTATAAGCAGAGTACATCATGCGAAATGCTGGGCTGGATGAAACACGAGCTGGAATCAAGATTACCAGGAAAATAACAATCACCTCAGATATGCAGATGACACCACCCTTACGGCAGAAAGTGAAGAAGAACTAAAGAGTCTCTTGATGAAAGTGAAAGAGGAGAGTGAAAAAGTTGGCTTAAAACTCAACATTCAGAAAACAAAGATCATGGCATCTGGTCCCATCACTACATGGCAAATAGATGGGGAAACAATGGAAACAGCAAGAAACTTTATTTTATTGGGCTCCAAAATCACTGCAGATGGTGACTGTAGCCATGAAATTAAAACACATTTGCTCCTTGGAAGAAAAATTATGAGCAACCTAGATAGCATATTCAAAAGCAGAGACATTACTTGCCAACAAAGGTCTGTCTAGTCAAAGCTATAGTTTTTCCAGTAGTTATGTATGGATATGAGAGTTGGACTAGAAAGAAAGAAAGCTGAGCACCAAAGAATTGATGTTTTTGAACTGTGGTGTTGGAGAAGACTCTTGAGAGTCCCTTGGAGTGCAAGGAGATCCAACCAGTCCATCCTAAAGGAATCAGTACTGAAGGACTGATGTTGAAGCTGAAATTGCAATACTTTGGCCCACCTGATGCGAAGAGCTGACTCATTTGAAAAGACCCTGATACCGGGAAAGATTGAAGGCGGGAGGAGAAGGGGACGACAGAGGGTGAGATGGTTGGATGGCATCACTGACACTATGGACATGAGTTTGAGTAAGCTCTGGGTGTTGGTGATGGACAGGGAAGCCTGGCGTGCTGCAGTCCATGGGGTTGCAAAGAGTCAGACACAACTGAGTGACTAAACTGAACTAACTTTTTATTATATTTCCTTTCTTATAGTATAATATATATATATTTGAAACAAATTATGCGGTATAGCATATATATATATATATATTGATGAGTGCACAAATGATAAATGATTGAAGTTTCACAAATTGAATATATCTTTGTAGCCCAGAGCCTGCCTGACTAGTACCTTATAGGCCCCCCTCATATTTCTTTATACTCACAATACCCTCTGAGCTAATTGTGTTCTGATTGCTAACTTTAGAAATTAATTTTGCCTGGCTTTGAACTATGGATATATGGAGTCATGCAAAACACACACACACACATATGATTATGTGTGTATGTGTACAATATATTATTATATATGTATATATATTCATTCCTGTTTGGAGGGTCTATTACCAATAGAACTACTGTGAATGTTCTTGTATCAATATATATCTTTTGTATCTTTGGTTAACAAATGTACACATCTTGAGGTAGAGTTGCTCAATAATGGAGAACATTTTTATATTGCTTATAAATATGTTCTATTTTCAGAAAACATTATTAATCAGTGCTCACACCACTTTGACACCCATCAACACTGTATGAGAATGGTTTTTACCTTTTCACAAGTTATCACAAGATCTCAGAGAACTGCAAGTACTGAAGTGAAATTCTGACACCAAAAACAGCTATTTCTTGCCTCTACTTTGCCCCTTAATAGTTTCATTTTTGTTTGTCTTGACTTTCCAAATAAATTTTGAAATATTGAAGGGAATCAAAACAACTTGATCTTCTCTCAATATTCTATAATTCTAGACATTTAAGTTTGAACTTATTCTAATGTAAATTTATTAAAATATTTGAGATAACCTATTGAAACTTTAAAAAAATTGTGCAAGCAAAGCAACTTTTCCTCGAGGTAAACTGAAAACTTTAAAAACATTTCACATTTTCTAATGCATAAATACTGTTTTGTATTTTATTACAGTATTCCTTGTTCTTGAATGATTGTTGAAACCTTGCTCTTCTAAATTTTCATCTTTCAACTGAATGGCAAGGATACATTTCCTTAAAAACAATAATTGTCAGTTATCCTGACAACTATAGGTATTGCTGTCTTGGGCTATGAAACAGTCCATATGTAGGAAATTTCTTTGGAGTTCTCAGGTCACCTATGTGCTGTTAAAATAGCTCCATAATTCATTTTAAAGCTGTTATATTAGGTTCCACATTATTGTCAAAAATGTTTCTGACTTTTGGACTGAACTATGTTAGAAGTCTTTGAAAAACACATTGAAAGGAAAATGAGAAATTGTGCCTGGGGTTGCATCATATCTACATAAACATTTTTTTAAGTTCTACTCTGACACAGGCAATCTTGATTGAAGCCAAGGCAAACTATTGCAAAGTTGTGGGAAACCTTCGCTTGGCCATGAATGAAACAAGCGCATGGCATTTATATCAGGAGAGCAAAGAGTTTAAAAGGTTTTGAGACCCAAGACTGGGCAAGACTACAAGCTGAGAAGTTCTGTAATTCATGGTTCATTTCCTCTCAAGCATATGCATATTGACATTCTTTAAAACTTCAGAGAACTTACTCATGCCTTTCCATGCAAGTAACACAAGGTGCAGACAAGGAGTCTTATGATTTGTACAAGCACAGCATTTCGAAAATCCCAAGATATCTTGTGTGCTTTTTTATCTTCACAGTAGGAGAACAACTGGAAGTTCTAAATCAGGAGTGTAAATGCATTGCACTGTTAGAAATATTTGAGAAATAGTAAAGGAAATATGGATTAATTACTTGGGATTCTGTTATCACATCCCACTCAAGTTACTGTTATCCATAGCATTGCATTAGGGTGTAGATACCTGCTGTTTTAGAAAATTGACAGAGATACAAACCACCTTAAAATGTTAGATGGAATAGTACAGTAAAAATGAAGCCCTATTTTTATTGTTATTCTGAATCAAATGTATAGAAGCATAGCAGATCATCCAGGAGTACTGTAAACCTATTTTATAGTTCTGGAAGCAGAGATCCAAATAGATTGGTTTAATCTTTATTTATTTATTCAACAAACAAGTATTAAGTATTTGCTCTCAGAATTCAGTAAGGGAAAGACTACCCCCTCCAGTATTCTGGCCTAGAGAATTCCATGGACTGCATAGTCCATGGGGTCGCAAAGAGTCAGACATGACTGAGCGACTTTCACATCACAATTTAATACTATAATAGCATTTAATATAATGATATCTGCATATAATAATAAATGTATTGCATAGTAGTCCTGCCAAAGAGGAGAAATTGGTGGCTCTAGTGGTAAAGAACTAGACTGCCAAGGCAGGAGACTTAAGAGGCTCAGGTTTAATCCCTGGGTTGGGAAGATCCCCTGGAGAATGGCATGGCGACCCACTCCAGTATTCTTGCCTGGAAAATTCATGGACAGAGAAGCCTGGTGGGCTATACAGGAACCTGGTGGGCTACATGTCCATAGGGTTGCAAAGAGATGGACATGACTGAAGTGACTTAGCACACATGGAAAGTGAAAAGACCTCTCCTGCCAATGCAGGAGACATGAGACGTGAGTTCCACCCCTGGGTCAGGAAGATCCCCTGGAGGAGGACATAGCAACTCATTCCGGTATTCTTTTTTTTTTTTTTTCATTCCAGTATTCTTGCCTGGAGAATCCCATGGACAAAGGAGCCTCGTGGGCTACAGTCCATAATGTCGCAAAGAGTCAGACACGACTGAAGCGATTTGACACCTGTGCCAAAGAAATTAAGTATCTGGATTAGTCTCAGGGTTACATGCTTTACTGTCCCTTTTAGAGCCATAGCTCGTGACTCCAAATTTCTTTTTATATTCTTTTTCTACTCTGCCATATAGCTTATACTTGTAGGTTAAAACATGTAAGTTGTATTCTATTGAGTTGGCCAAAAAGTTTATTCAAGTTTTTCCGTAAGATGTTATGCAGAAACCCTAATGAACTTTTTGGCCGATCCAATATATTACTTGAAGTGATGCTCTTTATTAGAATAAAACATGTCCTTAGAGGGGTACTAGCTTAGTCTTACTGTGTATAACTGAATTGGATTACTCTTCATTATAAACACCTCTTGAAGAATACTCTTAAAGTTTTGTGTTTTCTATATCGCTTAGTAAATAATGGTCTACTAGTGTTAATATCATATGTGCTGTAATTAATTCATAGCAGGCTAAAGGAGAATATGTCTACTCTTTTGTTGTTGCATTGTATAAATATAGGTTTTTTGAAATTGTGTGTGGCTTATATAACTCTGAAATATATTTCAGTATGTCTTTTTCATATGAAAGAGATAAAGCTGTTAATTTCATTTTAACTTACAAAATCATGTAAATCAGTTTACATTTTATTTTAAAACACTATGGACTCTTTTATTATTTTAATTTATGGATTCTACTTTTTAAATGATCAAACAGAATTGCTTCAGCATGTTTTTTTCTATTGAAATAGTGCTCATAAAAGTGAAAAATCATCTTTCTGTTTAGTATAGCCCTCATTCCCAGATAAGTGGGTCTTGGCCCTATATTTTAGAAGGCTCCACTGATTGTAAACACAAACACAGATGAAGTTCATTAAGGAACACAGGCATGTCAGCTTCTTCGAATTGGTGATATAGTACTGGCACAGATACACAGATGCCCCTAAACATATACTCTCAAAATGAGCATAGTTCAAGCCCCAAGGAAATGCTTTTCCACATTTGTTGCCTTTGTTTTGAAAATAGAAATTAACTGTGCCCAAATGATATGAAGGGTTGTGAGTGGTATCACCACCCACGAGGCAGAATGTGAAAGAATTTGAGTGGGACATCTTAAAGTAAGAAATAAATTTTACATAACAAAGTGTTATTTTCCAGTTGGGTCAAGCATTCATCTTCTTGCTTCTCTTTGTATTTCAATTTATGATTCTAGAGGGACCATGAATTTGCAGATGTAACAACTTTTCAATATTGAGTAACTATGGAAAAGATCAAAAGATCTCTGCAAGGAGATAAAACCAATCCTAAAGGAAATCAGTCCTGAATATTCATTGGAAGGACTGATATTGAAGCTGAAGCACCTGGTGTGAAGAACTGACTCACTGGAAACGACCCTGATGCTGGGAAAGATTGAAGGCAGGAGGAGAAGGGGACCACAGAGGATGAGATGGTTGGATGGCGTCACTGACTCGATGGACATGAGTTTGAGCAAGCTCCAGGAGTTGGTGATGAACAAGGAGGCCTGACATGCTGCAGTCCATGGGGTCACAAAGAGTTGGACACAACTCAACAACTGAACTTAATTGATGGAAAAGATAAGAGAATAGATACGCTGTATTAAGAGGTTTTAGGTTAATTTATGCTTGTTGTTGTTCAGTTGCCAAGTCATGCCTGACTCTTTCTGACTCCGTGGGCTGCAGCACACCAGGCCTCCCTGTCCCTTACCATCTCCCAGAGTCTGCCCAAGTTCATGTCCATTGAATCAGTGATGCTATCCAACCATCTCATCCTCTGTTGCACTCTTCTCCTTCTGCTTTCAGTCTTTCCCAGCATCAGGGTCTTTTTCCAATGAGTTGGCTCTTCGCATAAAGTTGGCTAAAGTATTAGAATTTCAGCATCAGTCCTTTCAGTGAGTAGTCAGGGTTGATTTTCTTTAGGATTGATTGGTTAGGTCTCATTGCTGTCCAAGGGACTCTCAAGACTCTTCTCCAGCACCACAGTTCCAAAGCATCGATTCTTTGGCATTTTGCTTTCTTTATAATTCAAATCTCATATCTGTACATGATTGCTGGAAAGACCATAGCCTTGACTATTAGGACCTTTGTCATCAAAGTGATGTCTTTTTTTAAATACACTGTATAGCTGTCTTATAGCTTTCTAAGAAGTAATCATCTTCTGATTTCATGCAGTCACCGTCTGCAGTGATTTTAGAGCCTAATAAGAGGAAATCTCTCCCTGCTTCCACCTTTTCCCCTTCTATGCTGTGTGGGTCTTATTTATCCTCTTGCCTTGAAATCCACAAATGTTACAGGGTATGTCTGCTTCTATTTAGAATTTAGCTTGCCAAAAAGGACAAGGTCTAAACTATGCCAGATAACTGGAAGAAAACAAGAAATTTAAGTTACAAACATTAATTCTGGCATTTAAGACAATTGGTGGTATTAACCTGGATATTTTTTCAGCGTCGTTTCTGGAACTGACTGACCCCGAGACAAGAATTTGTTGCATGGAATGTATTAAGGCAGAACAACCAGGAACCAGTAAGGAAGGAAAAGGCACAGAAGGAGAAGAGTTAAAGTGGGACACAGTGTCAGGCAGGAGGAGCCTCACTGTTATTCCATGGTGGTGCTCTGGAGTTCAAAGCACACATTGCTGTTGGTGCTGCTGTCAGCAACGGAGCTGGGTTCTTATACTGTGGCACCAGTCAGTCTTTGAGTAGGGCGACAGAGGAGTGGGAACATAAATACCCAGAAACTTCTCTGTCTTTGCTGGGAAAGCAGCCCCAGTAACTTGAGGTCAGTTCTCCAAAGGTAATTGTAGAATTTGGGTGGATAACTGCCAGTGCCTGCTACCCCCGGTACTTTCTCTTATGCCCCTGTGAGAAAGTTTGAGTCCGCTTTCTCTCACTGGGGCCTATCAAGTGTTCTGAGAAGGCTACTGTGAATAAACTGTTTCAATCAAGAGTTGCATAATCTAATGCATCTAGGAACCATTTTGTCATGTGTCTGTCAGTATCCAGGGAATGCATTTTGAGAAACACTTTTCTGGGATTTGTGTGATTTATTTATTTTTTCCTAAAACTATATGCTCTCTTTTAACTCTCTCAATTTATGTTAGCCCCTTTATACGGAATATAATTTTTCATTAGAAAAAATGCTGTAGGATGCTTTTCTGTCTCTTGTGATACACATCACCAACAACAAAGGTTTGTGTTTTTTTGTTTTGTTTTGTTGGTGGCTATGTATACATCACCTCTTTCCCCACATTACCTACAAAGATAAGACAGTATTTAGATTTCAAATACAATGTTTAGCACTACTACACAGAACAAACAGAGACGGGTAACTAATATGTATATATTCAATTGACCTAATTAAACATCACTTAAGGTTTTATACTGATTTCCCCCCCAAATTTTATTTGGATATCTGGGCTAGGAAATTTTGAAGTTAATTTCAACACTGAATATTTCCCAAGCCAAGAAGAAATAAAAATCAAACACAGTTCAGCTTCTTTTGAGGCCAATATGTGCTAAACCAAAGTGGTGATCTAATTCTGAAGAAGTTATCAGCAGTGAACACAGGAAAATGATGCCAAGGAGTTAAGTATATAGACAGATTTCTTACCCATTTTGAGGACTATCTATAATACAGGTTGACATAAGTGATTAAAGCACCAATTAGCCTTAAGATATTACTGTTTAAAAGATTTGAAGTGTTTTTATTTATTCTAAATAGGAAAAATAATGATCAGAGTTCAAAAAGGCAAAGATTTTGCATGCTTAATCCAGTGATAATAATTAGAGCATACCTAAATAAAATTTTCAGGGAGAAAATTGAACCAAATCACTAAGGAGTAGTATTCTATCTTCTATTTTTATTATGAGTTTATTGATATGAACTTCGTTAGAACCTGATGCTTTTTACTAAAGACGAAATGTCACATAATCTGTGGGGATTTGCCTGAGAAATGGGATGAGAAGTCAGTAATGGCCTAAGGAGCTGGAGTATCCCAAGGCCCATTGGGGAGTTCTGACCTCATGCAGTGGTTAGGACCAGCCATCCCTCTGCTCAGCCATGGCAGGGGTTGACTTTTTGCATCTCTCCCTCCAAGGACCTCACTCACTCCATGCCTTCACTATCACTTAGGTTCATGACCCCCAAATCTAAATCTCCAGTTCTAAATTCACTCACAGGTACAAAACTACATGTAGTTAAACTTGTCATTAGGTTTTTTTTTTTTTTTTTTTGCCTCTGGTCTCTCAAATTCAAGATATCCCAAACCAAACACATTAACTTCTCTGAATTGTGTTTTTACATTAACTGTTTGGGTTAATTTCCTTACTACCTATAGTTTTCCATGTTACAAACCTTTTTAAAAATTTTTTGATTCTCCTGTCTTTCTCAAACCCCATCCAATCCATTGTGTATTAGTTGATTTTACTTTCTAATCATCTTCTCTGTTTATACAACTCCCCTAGTCCAGGTTCCTAACTATTCTAGAATATTGTAAAAACCCTTCTGACTTGTCATTCAAACCCAGTGTTTCTCCTCTCAGATTTATCTTTTTTCAGTATTATCAAGGTTATTTTCCCAAAACAAACATGAGTTAGATTATGTAACAAAACAGAACAAACCAACCGATGAGCACACAGCAATTGCCTTTGTTGTCTCCTTCCTGCTGATAGAATGAAATCATTATCTCTTCACAACTGTTTAACTTTTCTCACTTTTCCATCCACCTCATATCTCTTATGCCGTACTAGAAATCTCTTGCTTTTTCTGAATATTTCCAAGTATTCCATACATTTTCACACCTTCATGTTCTTACTACTACTTAGAGACAACTTCCACAGGCACTAGAAGAAACATGAATTTAGCAAGGGGTATCATTCGCTCAATAATAAAATAATGCCCAACAATTATCGAGCTTTCCTGATATGCCAGATACTGTGGTAGCCCTGCCTGTGGATTATCTCTGAATTCTCACAACCTTCTGAGGCTCATTGCTTTTTCAAGGAGGGAAGGGAAGCTCCAAAAGCTTATGTTACTTGTACAATGTCTTACTGGTAATGAATAGCAGCGCTGCTTCAACAAAGGTTAGTAGAGATGGTTAAGTAAGCATGTGTCAAGTATCATAAGCAAGTCACCTCGTAAGCACAATATTGCAATCAGCGGAATCGTCTTCCTTTCTCTCCTTTCTTCTCACAAGAGACATTAATGACGCCAGCATCTATGACAGGATGGGTGCTAGCTCCAATCTAACATTTGTCAAATATGGAACAGTTAACTTGTAACTTGGAGGAGGGAAGGGACCGTGAAGAAAGGCATTCAGTGTGGTGCTCAGGACGAGGTGCAGGTATAGGAGTTTTGCAGACAAGTCTTGAAGCCTCACTTCATTCCTTATTCTGTGTGTGATTTTGGGCAAGTCATTTTACCAGAGCCCCAGACAGCCTAAGTTCTAAAATAGGCCTGAAATACCTACTTTGGAAAGCCTACTTGAAAATTCAATGGGGATTAAAAAAAAAAAAAAAAAAAAGCTCAATGGGTAATTTCAGTCAGGGGTGGGCACACAGTGGCTGTTCAGAATGAGATTTTGCTCTCCATTACAGAGACTGGGATACCTAGTCTCGGACAGAGAGGGGGCATCCCAGGGAAGCCACTTACTTTTTAAGATGTTGGTAAAATCTTGTTTTTTTAATGAAAACTTCCCTGATCATTTCATCATCTCTAATCTGAAAACATTTTGCTTAAACTTTTAAATAGTGCTTGATTTATATTAAAGTGAGTTGTGTATACATTTTGATCTTACTCATCTTTGCATCGTTAAAGCTCAGTAAATGCTTAAGAAATTCTCATCAAACTATAATAAATTATTCAACTTAAATCAAGAAGAATCTAAGAAGAATATACTTTCAGAATTGTGTGAGTTTTAGAAATAGGTGAGTGAATGGTAACGTTTATATTTAGAGTAAGGGATAATATCTGGTGATATTTTAGATTTACCCAAAGCCATCCTTTATTGCTGTGTTCTTATTGATGTAAAGTGAAGCTCACACTTTAGATTTGCCTTAATTGATTTCAACAAGCATTCATTTAGTGTTTCATTTAGAATTTGTGATTCTTTCATCCATAAAACAGAACAAGTCTTATCCTCTGTGTTCTCCAAGACATTTGTCAGACTCTTGTCAGAGATATGATTTCTGAAGGGAAAAAAAAGTTCCTTTGTGTGCTTTGTTAGAATAACCCTTATCTGAAATGTCTTGTATTTTTAGGCATATGTTTGCATACAGCTGAGGAAGAAAAAGCCCAAGGAACTACCCAAACATATAAGAACAATAATCACAACTATAAAATAATATCTCCCTCCATATACACTGCTCTTTTTTGAATCACAAAAATACCAGAAGAAAAATAATTCATGTTTTCCCTAATATCTCAGATACATCACATCCTTCTACATCACTCTCAATTGTTAAGAACCAGATCTTTAGATGAGATAGCCGAGTCAAGCCTTTTGCCATGTTTAGATGACAATACTTTTCGTATTTTGACCACAATGTAAAATCTCCCTAGAGTATGACAGTTGACATTCTTTAGCACAGGGAAGCCATTAACATCTGTCATGTGATTGCTTGGAGGATAATGAGAAACTTTGGACTTGTGGGCTGGAAAGAAATGACTTTATTCTTAGTAAAATAAATCTAAATAATACAAAAGCGGTGGGAGTGTTGCTAAATATTTCTGGAGACCCTTGAGGCGCTTCGGGAAAAACATGAATCATGTTAGTAATGATTTTGCTTCTCTGTCTCCTAACTCTGACAATTTAAAAATATCATACAGGCGCGACCTGTGTTTTAAACTCTACCTCTGCCTCCAGGAGGCTGTCCTCGGGGCTTTGCCTGCAGGGAGGTCACCGGGAGTCGATGCCAATCAGGCAGGGTGCCTCACAGGCAGCAGGTCACCTCCAGGACTCTCACGGCACAGGCAGATTTTAGAACAGCAGAAACACTAGCAGTGTGTTGAAACAAAACAAAATACTGTTGTTTATCATACTCCTTAAAAGGAGCCCAAGGTTTTTCTCGAAGTCCTTCACCCTCTGCTCCTGTCCAACAAATGCACTCAACTGAGCTAGTAGGCTCTGTCTATTCGGGGATCATCATAGGGATCTCTGATGAGTTGAGTTTAAAGGGAGGGTTAAGTTTTCACCCTGAAGTTCTACCTTCTGTCAGATGTTTTAATGTAATCTTAACATCCATTCTGTTTAATAATCTTTTGTCCAATAGACATAAATAAAACATAAATATGTGCAATAAGTTAGCTTTCTAATGGAAAGAATCCTTGCCAAGATTCTGCAGTGAGCTGGTCAATGGAGATAATGTGGTGCATTAGAACAGTAGCTGACAGATCATTGTTCTCTCAATAGGTATAGATGTAGCATTGATGGGAGCCTTTGAAGAGGATGGAACAAAGCAGTGAGTAGCCAACAGTCTTTTGTAGACGTGATTTTAGTAAGAATTTCATATCAGGTCAAGTAAATTTTTTTTGTTAATACTAGAAAATTTGTACTCAGATTTCAAAAAATAGCATGCATTTCTTTGCATATGAACTTTTGGCTAAACATTGTTGATTCTGCATATAAATAACATAAAAATAATTGGAAGCCCTATTTCTAACCTGTGCACTAAGTTAATTTTTTTCTTGAGTGAAGGAAAAAGGTTTGCTTTGTGTTTCCCCTAAGACAGTGAAATCACCCGAGTTTACTGAAAAGGCCTTGACATTGAAGCTGCGAGTTATGTTCTGGTCTTGCCTTTCTATTTGACTTTGGGCAATTTACTCACTGTCTCAAGTTTACAATTTCATCTTTTGTGTTTGAAGATTTGAGATCCCATGATCACAGAAGTTCAACTCTAGAGTTTTATGAACAAACATAAATATATGACCACGTCTTTCACTATCCTAAGTTGGTCATGCAAGGCATCAAGCCTGTTTACATACCACTGCAGCTTACATTTATTAGTGATGATGTTCTTATGGTACTTAATTTTAATCAAGTTTTCAAAGTTATCTTAATTAAGGTTTACCTGTGTTCTCTTGTTGGAATTCAGTAAACAGTTTGTATTGTCCCTTTCTCCTAAATTATTATTCACTTTTCTTTTTTGCCTACACCTCATTTCAAGGTTAAAACTTGATTATCAACAGCACAAATGTCTCTGAATAGTTCCTAAAATAGTGAGGGACAGTCTCTACAGCTCCTTGAAGTTCTTTCTTCTGTCCATTTTCTTTCGGCTTGACTATGTCCTCATTTTTTCCCCTTTTCCTCTCCATATCGCAAAGACCAATCTTTTTTTCTAATTACTAGACACCTTGGAGAAGGAAATGGCAAGCCACTCCAGTGTTCTTGCCTGGAGAATCCCAGGGATGGGGGAGCCTGGTGGGCTGCCGTCTCTGGGGTCGCACAGAGTCAGACACGACTGAAGTGACTTAGCAGCAGCAGCAGCAGACACTTTGAGAGTACTGCTTCACAGAACACGCACCTTTGTAACCACATGTGCTATCGCCTGCCCTGAAGTTAATGTGTGGCAAGTGCTTGAAAGAATGTTCAGCTTGGTACTGGCACTGAGCGGGCAGCCCATAAATGGAGATTACTTTCCCCTAAGAGTAGATATTCCCTGCTGTATTGTTGTAAGTCTCAATTTCACTGATCAAGGCTTTTTCCTCGATTTACCATAAAATTGTTTAGTTAGGACTCAAGAGTATAGTGGGTAGTTGTAGCAGAGACAGTTGATATCTGTATTCCTTATCTGTCTCATTGTTTTGGCCACTTATCCTGTCTCGGGCATTGTTGAGATGACCAGTTCTGCTTTGGCCCTGACAGTTGGAATGCAGGTATCACTTGACTCTATTTCTTCTTATGATCACACTGAGGATTTCTCCTCCTGCCCTGGGGCTTCCTTGTTGATACTGAGGCATAAGATCCCAAAGGATCTGCTTAGCATTTACACAAGCACAAGTCCAGAAGTTCAGATGGGAGGAGAGGAGGAATAGAAGCCTAGGGACAGGAAATGAACACTCTGCAGAACAAATCTTTTTGACAAATGCAAAATGACACTAGGAGATACAGTCTTCCCCTTTCCTTGACCTAGAGAAACTTCCCACTTCTAAGGAACAAGAAGGATCTTCCAATATTCAGCAATCATTTGCACTTTATACCAACTCCATAAAATGCCCACTTATTAGCTCATCTATTCTCTGCCTCATTCTCCTCTCAGTCTTCAGTTTGCATTCTCTTATGAAGTAGAAGGATGTGAGCTTTTGTTTCAGACTTTGTTTTCTGCAAGACTAAGACATTGGTCAATTTAGACAATATTTATAAACATAGAGAACCATTCGTGGTCTGATGAACTGTTACAGACAGGATGTATGAGAGTGGAAGATTATGGAGGTCACTTGCATTAACTAGTTATCTATACCTCATGTAGATCCTGCCTGACTTTCTTAAATGTCATGCTCTATGGCAGGGTAGAAATGCACTGAGATAGAAAAAGCAGCACTTATCAGTTCATGAGCATTCTCTCTTTTCTGTTTTGCAGATGAAAGCCTTTCCCAAATGAGAGGGGCAAAAATATTATTGAAACCAACTCTATTTCCCAGATTTCTTTTTTTAAGATATGCTCATTTTAAAATGCTTTTTATAGTATTTCAACAGAGGTAGGTAGTCAGAAGAGATTTTAGAAGTACAATATTGACTGTAAATTAATGTTGCAAGAGAATGTATATCTTTTATCCCTGTATACTACAGTTTTAACCTCACATCTGCCATCCTCGTGGAAACAAACAGGTTTTTAGAAAAACAAGAAAGTAGATATTCGCATACTCCACAAATACTTGAGAGTCTGCTCTGTGTGAGGTACTGGAAATTCAGCAGTAAATAAAATAAGCCAGATTCCTGCTTTCATGGAGCTTATGTTCCACAGGAGTGAAATAGACAACAATAAAAAGTACACACAAATGTTAACAAGATAAATTTTAAAGGTGATAGTGCAGTGAGGATAAGAAGCCATGATGTAGAGTGAAAATGTTGAAGAGACCTGCCTTAGATTATTGTTAAGAGGAGAGGCTTCTTTATGGAGGTGATAAGAGCACTGAAATTTTCATAAAAGCTGGCTAGGCAATACGTGGGATAGAGATTTCCAAACCAAAAGAAAATCAAGTGGAAGATCTAAAATGGGTTATAAATTAGTATAGAAAAGGAAAAGAAAAAGCTTGTTTGGCTTGAGGGTGATGCCCAGAGCTATAGCGGGAAATGAGATAAGAGAGATTAGAAATTACCAGCATTTCATTTTAGGCCACATTTATGTATTTGAGCTTATTCTAAGTGCAGTCAAAATCCATTAAAGATTTTGATATCACATAAAAGAACATATAATCCATTTCACTGGACTCTTGCAATAGTTGGATACTGATATTCAGTTCAGTTCAGTTGCTCAGTCGTGTCTGACTCTTTTAGACCCCGTGAATCTCAGCACGCCAGCCCTCCCTGTCCATCATCAACTCCCAGAGTTCACTCAAACTCATGTCCATCGAGTTGGTGATGCCATCCAGCTATCTCATCCTCTGTCGTCCCCTTCTCCTCCCGCCCCCAATCCCTCCCAGCATCAGGGTCTTTTCCAATGAGTCAACACTTCGCATGAGGTGGCCAAAGTACTGGAGTTTCAGCTTAAACATCAGTCCTTCCAATGAACACCCAGGACTGATCTGCTTTATGATGGACTGCTTGGATCTCCTTGCAGTCCAAGGGACTCACAAGCATCTTCTCCAATGCCACAATTCAAAAGCATCAATTCTTCTGTGCTCAGCTTTCTTCACAGTCCAACTCTTACATCCATACATGACCACTGGAAAAGCATAGACTTGATTACATGGACCTTTGTTGGCAAAGTAATGTCTCTGCTTTTTAATATGCTATCTAGGTTGACCATAACTTTCCTTCCAAGGAGTAAGCTTCTTTTAATTTCATGGCTGCAATCACCATCTGCAGTGATTTTGGAGCTCCCTCCCCCAAAAAAAGTCTGACAGTGTTTCCACTGTTTCCCCATCTATTTCCCATGAAGTGATGGGACCAGATGCCATGATCTTCGTTTTCTGAATGTTGAGCTTTAAGCCAGCTTTTCACTCTCCACTTTCATCGAGAGGCTTTTTAGTTCCTTTTCACTTTCTGCCATAAGGGTGGTGTCATCTGCATATCTGAGGTTATTGATATTTCTCCTGGCAATCTTGATTCCAGCTTGTGCTTCTTCCAGCCCAGTGTTTCTCATGATGTACTCTGCATATAAGTTAAATAAGCAGAGTGACAATATACATGCTTGATGTACTCCTTTTCCTATTTGGAACTGGTCTGTTGTTCCATGTCCAGTTCTAACTGTTGCTTCCTGACCTGCATATGGGTTTCTCAAGAGGCAGGTCAAGTGGTCTGGTATTCCCATCTTTCAGAATTTTCCACAGTTTACTGTGATCCACACAGTCAAAGGCTTTGGCATAGTCAATAAAGGAGAAATAAATGTTTTTACGAAACTCTCTTGATTTTTCGATGATCCAGCAGATGCTGGCAATTTGATCTCTGGTTCCTCTGCCTTTTCTAAAACCAGCTTGAACATCAGGAAGTTCATAGTTCACATATTGATAAAGCCTGGCTTGGAGAATTTTGAGCATTGCTTTACTAGCCTGTGAGATGAGTGCAATTGTGTGGTAGTTTGAGCCTTCTTTGGCATTGCCTTTCTTTGGGATTGGAATGAAAACTGGCCTTTTCCAGTCCTGTGGCCACTGCTGAGTTTTCCAAATTTGCTGGCATATTGAGTGCAGCACTTTCACAGCATCATCTTTCAGGATTTGAAATAGCTCAACTGGAATTCCATCACCTCCACTAGCTTTGTTCGTAGTGATGCTTTCTAAGGCCCACTTGACTTCACATTCCAGGATGTCTGGCTCTAAGTGAGTGATCACACCATCGTGATTATCTGGGTCGTGAAACTTTTTTGTACAGTTCTTCTGTGTATTCTTGCCACCTCTTCTTAATATCTTCTGCTTCTGTTAGGTCCATACCATTTCTGTCCTTTATCGAGCCCATCTTTGCATGAAATGTTCCCCTGGTATCTCTAATTTTCTTGAAGAGATCTCTAGTCTTTCCCATTCTGTTGTTTTCCTCTATTTCTTTGCATTGATCGCTGAGGAAGGCTTACTTATCTTTCCTTGCTATTCTTTGGAACTCTGCATTAAAATGGGAATATCTTTCATTTTCTTCTTTGCTTTTCGCTTTTTTTCTTTTCACAGCTATTTGTAAGGCCTCCTCAGACAGCCATTTTGCTCTTTTGCATTTCTTTTCCATGGGGATGGTCTTGATCCTTGTCTCCTGTACAATGTCACTAACCTCCGTCCATAGTTCATCAGGCACTCTTATCTATCAGGCAGGGGGACTGAGGAACGAGGCAGCGGATCAGAGGCCTGGTGAGAGCATGGCTGCCCTGGAAACTGTGGGGACGATCATCCGCTGTGTCCATGGACTGGCCTCCATCACCGCCGGCCTGCCCGGGCCGCCATGTTGGGAGGAAAGAATGCTGATAGACACATGCTGCTGCTAAGTTGCTTCAGTCGTGTCCAACTCTGTGCGACCCCATAGACAGCAGCCTAACACCCATAGACAGCAACCCAGCAGGCTCCCCCGTCCCTGGGATTCTCCAGGCAGGAACACTGGAGTGGGCTGCCATTTCCTTCTCCAGTGCATGAAAGTGAAAAGTGAAAGTGAAGTCGCTCAGTCGTGTCCGACTCTTAGCGACCCCATGGACTGCAGCCTACCAGGCTCCTCCATCCATGGGATTTTCCAGGCAAGAGTACTGGAGTGGGGTGCCATTGCCTTCTCCGATAGACATATAGTGATATCTTATTATTGTTTTAATTTTCTTATCTCTGATGACATATACTATGGAGCATCTTTTCATATGTATATTTGTAATTTTACATTTTCTTTAGTGAGGTGACTACTAAGGTCTTTGAACCATTTTAAAATTGGATTGTTTGTATTCTTGTTGTTGAGTTTTAAGTGTTTTTTTAAATTTTGGATAACAGTCCTTCATCAGATGTGTCTTTTGTAAATATTTTCTCCTAGCTTGTGGCTGGGAGACAGACAGTCTTTCAGAAAGTAAAAGTTTTACTTTTTAATGCAGTCTCGATGATCAATTCTTCCTTTCAGGAATTGTGCCTTTGATGCTGTATCTGAAAAGTCATAATCAAACACAAGATCATCTGAATTTTCTCCTTGTCTTCTAGAAGTTTGATAGTTTGGGGTTTTACAGTTAGGTTTATGATGAGGAAGTTCAGTTGTTGTAACAGATTTTTTTCCATTGTATTGCTGTTGCTGTTTTGTCAAAATCAGTTGACTTTATTTACAGGGATCGGTTTCTGGGCTTAATATTCTGTTCCAAAATTGATCTATTTGTTTGATATTTCACCAATACCACATTGTCTTTATTATTATAGTGTTATGGTAAGGGTAGAAGTCAGATACTATCTGTCCTCTAATTGTTTTTCTCCTTCTAAAATGGATTGGCTATTCTGGGTATTTTGCCTCTCCATATAAACTTTAGAGTAAGATTGCTCATGTCTTTAGAATAACTTGCTGGGATTTTATTTGGGATTGCACTGACTCTATAAAAAAATTTGGAAAAATTGACATCTTAACAGTATTTAGTCTTCCTATACATGAATGTGGAATATATATCCATTTATTTAGTTATTCTTTTATTTCATTTATCAGTGTTTGGTAGTTTTCTTCATGTATCATATATATCTTATACTTATTAGATTTATACCAAAGTATTCATTTTTGGGGGTACTCATATAAATGATACTATGTTTTAAATTTCCAGTTCTACTTTTAGATTGCTGATATGTAGAAAAACAATTGACTTTTATATATTAACCTTGAATCTTGCATTTTCTTATTAGTTTCAGGAGTATTTTCAATTCTTTCTGATTATCTCCACAGTCATTTGATCTGTGAACAAAGATAGTTTTATATGTCTTCCTCCCCATTCTGTATATCTTTAATTTCCTTTTCTTGTCTTATTGCATCAGCTAGAGTAATGAGGGAGGGCATCCTTACCTTGAACCTGATCTTAGTGATTTCTTAACCAACACTAATGTTATGTTACATCTGGGTTTCTTAAATTTCAATTTCTGAAATTTTTTTTATTGCTTAAGCAAGTTGAGTCAGAGCTTCCTATTGCTTGCAGCTAGATGGTAAGCTGAGAAAGTCTATGCTTCATCCCTCCCCTATGGGGGGAAAAATGCCTTACAAACTAGAAATGGAGTGCAAGCAAGGTGAAAATGTAATTCCATAGTGCACTACATTAACAGTAACTTATGGGGCAGTAAACCCAAGAAATGTTTTAGATATTTCTGTAAAATTATATCTATTGCCTCCATCTAAATGCAGTTTACCTTCCCTGACATCCAATGAACCCTGTGGAAACTTTGCCTATGCTGTTTATGTTCTTACTTATAGTTGTATAGGAGTTTGTCTTATGTGTCCAGCTTATAATCTTCAAAGTCCATATTTTTACTGCTTGTACAAGTATGTACTTTTATACCAGTAGGAACAGAGAAAGCCTTTTTCAAATAAATGAATAAATTGTATACAGGGTTTTAGGATGTCAGAAGAAGGTGAGGTCATTGAAAAGAGGCTTACCCTACTTCATAAATACAGTTGAAGTGAAGTGAAGTTGCTCAGTCTTGTCTGACTCTTTGCGACCCCACGGGCTGTAGCCTACCAGGCTTCTCCGTCCATGGGATTTTCCAGGCAAGAGTACTGGAGTGGGTTGCCATTTCCTTCTCCAATAAATACAGTTACAATAACTAGAAAAGGCTTCAAAGGGAAATTTGAGCTGTAGCTCGAAAGATTTAGTGAAGTTTAAATAAGTAAATAGACTAAAATTTGAAACAGAGACATTAAGTTATGTGGAAAGTGATATTTTGTATTATAGAAATGTTAATCTAGAGGGAAGATGAATAGACAAAAGGAATATTTAGAAAAAAAATGAAGAATTGTGTAGCTGTAATGACAGGTAGAGATAAAACCTGATAAGTAGTTTGGAGTCAAATTGGGAGGATCATGAATGCTAAAGAGTTTACCATTGCCCTTTAAAAATTAAAAGAGGAACTAAATTTGAAACAGAGACATTGTTATATAAAAGTGACATTTTATAGAAATATTAATTGAAAATTCCTCCTTCCTTGTCCCTTGTCACATGAATATAAGCATTTCAACTTTCATTTATGACTGTCTATCCTAGTTCAATGCTCCAAACCATATGATGACTAAGGAAAACAATTTTGACCTTGGTATTTTCTGAATGTATGGTATTGCTGATGAGTATACATGGTTATAGGATTAAATACAACAGAATTCAAAAACTATATTCTTTATGACCATGCTTTTCCTCTTTGCCTGTGTCTTTCTTTCTGCAGCCCCCTCCTCACTCCAGGTTACTTCTTCGCTGTCCTTACTAGATGAGAGGGAGGGTGTTTTCTTCTGCAGTTTGAGTAGAGTTAGCATCTGTGGCTGTAGAGAGAAGAAGAAGAGATTGAATGTTAATGGAGTGCTAAAGGAAGAGAGTGGGGTTCCCAAGTGGTGCTAGTAGTTAAGAATCCATCTCAGTGCAGGAGATGTAAGAGATGTGGCTTCAATCCCTGGGTCAGGAAGATTCCCTGGAGGAGGGCATGGCACCCCACTCCCATATTCTTGCCTGGAGAATCCCTTGGACAGAGGAGCCTGGTGAGCCATGGTCCATAGGGTCGCAAAGAGTCGGACATGACTAAAGCAACGTCGCACTAAAGGAAAAGAGAAAACTAAAATGAGCAGCAGTATTACAGAAAATGTGAGCCATGAGCATTTTGAATAACTGCTACCAAGTTTAATATGGAATTTTGGAAAAAGTCAGGACAGTAGAGAAAGTATCTCAAATATTGACTTTTCCACAGTGTAGGTCTTCAGTGATATTAAATTATGTTCCAGTGATGGTTGGTAGGCTAAGCAGTGTAGTCTGGTCACAAGCCCAAGAATACCTAGGCATAGTCCCAAGAGAAGTTTGTAATCAAATGCAGCTTGCAGAGAGAGTTTCAAATCTTACATGATTTTCATAATGAATGTTTTGGATTTCCACAGTATGTTTTCCTATGCTCATTTTCATTTAGATGGAGGGGGGAGATTTCAAGAATCTATGCCTTATATTTTTTTATTTCAATTCCTTAAGGTACCCAGAATTTCCTTGCCAGAAGGATCCATGTAAAAATTAGAATCCATCTTGAAATTCAACTAAAGACTGCATCCCTAAATTGTTTCAAAAAATTGAAAGCTGAGCATATTGTAATCCTCAGAGCTGTCCCTAGACAGACAATATTGCAGAAGTTTTTGCCCATGTGTCTTTGTTTTGCAAATGAATATGCAACATTACATTAGAGCAACAAAAAAAATTAATCTTGGATTTGAAGAACCTAACAAATGCTGAATTGAAAAACAAGTTGGTTAACCTTAGATAAAAAGAAAAGAAGTGTCAAGTAAATTTATTTATTAATGTCTCAAATTTTATAATGATTTTCCCATTGAAGGTCAAGGGAAAGGGGGAAGGACTGGAAATTGCATGTAGTATTAAATGCTGTTTTAAATGAATATTTATTGTTGTTGCTGTAAATACCATATAAAAAAGTAAATTATTCAAATATTACTTAGAAATGTATTCTTATAAAAGGCACCAGGCACATAGCCAATATGATTGTAAAACAAAGAGGCAACAACAACAAAAAATAAATTAGTACCATTTTCAGAAACCACTGTTTAGAATACCTCTCATGACTCAGATTGTTAGAATTCTGGTATAAAAACTTGTGGAATTAGTCTTTGCATTCTCATGCAGATATTGCAATGAAAATAACTTCTTGTTTGATGTGGTATAATGGATAATCTGTAGAAAAGTTTGTCTATTTTAGTCTCTCTCAAAGTTGCATTTTTAACAGCTTCTAGTGTGCTTCCTGATAAATTGAAATACATTGGGCATCCTGATTTAAATGATAAAAAGTCATAACTTTGTTTTCTACAAAGCTGAATACTAACAGTGTCTGCAAAGAGACTTGAAAAATCAAGATAAACATTTATTCACTTCAAAATTTAGTTTGGAATATTCTAACTAAACATTTTCTCTATGAGGGACTTTATTCCAGGTAGTTTGATAAAGAGATCTTTCAATAAATAGGTTATATCTAATTGAAGACAGCTGAGAAATCTGTATGCAGGTCAAGAAGCGACAGTTATAACTGTACATGGAAGAAGAAAATGGTTCCAAATAGGGAAAGGGGTACATCAAGGATGTATATTGCCACCTTGCTTATTTAACTTATATGCAGAGTGCTGCTGCTGCTGCTAAGTCACTTCAGTTGTGTCCAACTCTGTGTGACCCCATAGACGGCAGCCCACCAGGCTCCCCCGTCCCTGGGATTCTCCAGGCAAGAACACTGGAGTGGGCTGCCATTTCCTTCTCCAATTCATGAAAGTGAAAAGTGAAAGTAAAGTCGCTCAGTCAAGTCCGACCCTCAGCGACCCCATCGACCGCAGCCTTCCAGGCTCCTCCGTCCACGGGATTCTTCAGGCAGGAGTACTGGAGTGGGGTGCCATTGCCTTCTCCGATATGCAGAGTATATCATGTGAAATGCTGGGCTGGATGAAGCACAAGCTGGAATCAAGATTGCTCAGAGAAATATCAATAACTTCAGATATGCTGATGACACCACCCCTATGACAGAAAGCAAAGAAGAACTAAAGAGCCTATTAATGAAAGTGAAAGAATTGGCTTAAAACTTAACATTCAGAAAACTAAGATCATGGCATCTGGTCCCATCACTTAATGGCAAATAGATGGGGAAACAATGGAAATAGTGAGAGACTTTATATTCTTGGGCTGCAAATGGTGACCTCAGCCATGAAATTAAAATACGCTTGCTCCTTGGAAGAAAAGCTATGACCAACCTAGACAGCATATTTAAAAGCAGAGACATTACTTTGCCATCAAAGGTCCATCTAGTCAAGGCTATGGTTTTTCCTGTAGTCATGTACGGATGTGAGAGTTGGACCATAGAGAAAGCTGAGCACCAAAGTATTGATGCTTTTGAACTGTAGTGTTGGAGAAGACTCTTGAGAGTCCCTTGGAGTGCAAGGAGATCCAACCAGTCCATCCTAAAGGAAATCAGTCCTGAATATTCATTGGAAAGACTGATGTTAAAGCTGAAACTCCAATACTTTGGCCATCTGATGCAAAGAACTGATTCTTTGGAAAAGATCCTGATGCTTGGAAAGATTGAAGGTGGGAGTAGAAGGGGACAACAGAGGATGAGATGGTTGGATGGCATCACTGACTCAATGGACATGAGTTTGAGTAGGCTCAGGGAATTCATGATGGACATGGAGGCCTGGCATGCTACAGTCCCTGGGTCACAAAGAATCGGACCTGACTGAGTGACTGAACTGAATTGATCAGTTGATAGCTTCACTTTCAGAGTCTTGGCAAAGAAAACCATCACATTCTGCTCAGTGGTATCAGAGAGCTGATGGCAGAAATGGTTGGATTAAGAATTGATCTCCATCCTCTGCACATTCTGTAAATGAGTTCAGTTGGTTGTAAAGTATGTTTCTGGCCTTTCCCTTTTCTTACCCGGCCCCTCCCCTCCAATCTTATTTCTCTCATTGCCGTGTCCCTTTTAGTATGACTACCTCTGGTAATGATATTTGGGACTATGAGGTATGCTATTGAAATTTTTTCTCGTTTAATAGGGGCTTTATTCTATAATTTATTCAACTTTCCAGTGTGATTTCACTGTACACCTTAACCCATTAGAGTGAGAAATTGGCACACAGACAGGTTCAGTGTTTCAGTCCCAGAATTAGTGACCAATTATAAACACATAATTTTGTTCTCTCACTTTTTAATATGGCCCTTTTCCCATGGTACTTCAGTCAAATGACATAAAATGTTTTGTTGGGAGGAGTCTTTTCAGCAGAGGGTCTCAGATTCAGCTCTACCTGCTGTCCAGCATGGCCACTCTTTTCATATCATTCCCAAGACTCTTTGAGGCAAAACAGCATCAGTTGTGACCTTGATAACAGAGCCTGCTCTGAGTTTGAGGCTGATCCTCCCAGGCCTGAGAAAGCTTCCTTGTCACAAGCCTTGACTTTGCTGGGATCCTTTGTCTTTTTAGCAATGGACAGGGAGGCCTGGCATGCTGCCGTTCATGGGGTCACAAAGAGTCGAACATGACAGAGCAACTGAACTGAACTGAACTGAACTTCTGAGTCATTGGGCTCTGAGTTGAAGTTGGTTGAGAAATTTAAAGAGAAGATAACTGTCAGGTCATATATTTTAAGAAATAATACTTATATATGTGATGGCTACACAGATATGATTAAGAATTGCTTAGCTCAGAATCATGTATACCATATTACTTGTTATAGCATTTAATGTGAATATGTTTAGTAAAACTTTTTGTACTTATTTAAAATGGAGGTATTAAATGGCTTTAGAATATTTCCTTTCTATCAATTTCGTTGAACATCTTGGGAATACATTCAGATTCAACTGAATGAATCCAAGATGTTTTATTTAATTCCTATAGTAGTACTACTTTGTGATTCACTTAAAATTATATGAAAATAATTATTAATTTTTAGGAGTTTTGACTTCGTTATACTTGAGAAATTACTCTTTATGTGAAGGACATTTGAAAATAAAAATAACTATTGATGGTGCTTACATGGCTAGTTCTTAGCTCTGCTTATTTTTCTTTCTCAGTTCACTAATAAGCTAGAGACTTGTGGTGAATTGCCTTTAGGGACAGAACTGGGGATATCTATCCATCCCCTTAAGAATCTGCAAATGATTTATATTAATAGATTCTAAAAATTAGTCAATTGTGCATGGCGTTCTCATCTTTCGTACTTACTTAAATTCCTACGGAACATTTGGAGACATTTGGAGAGAAGCACAAATCTCTCTTGGTCTGTAAGCACTCTATTGACCAACATTTTCTACTTTCTTTATCTTTCAATTTATTTGGCAGCTAGTACTCTGATTTCTTTTTAAGTCCTTTCTCCTTTGGAGTAGGAAGTTTTCCAGAAATATTGCAATAAATGATAATTCCCTTTATTTATGTAGGCTTACTTGCATTGACTTCTCTTTAATTTTTCAATTACAACTCTCAAATTTATCAGAATGTCAAATACTGATGATATATATATCTCAAATATATATATATATATGCTTGTTATCTTTTTCTTTTCTTATTCATCTTTAAAACTGAGTTTAAATATCAGAAGCCTTATACTTCCCCCCAAGAAGTGAAATTAGGAACTGAGAAATAGGAATGATCTAATTATCTAAACAACATTACCAGAAAAACAAGGATTACCATGTTAGCATCTGACATGAAGTACAGAAATCATAACAAAACAATTAGAAAAGGAGAGAGGGGAAGCATATGAAGAAGAAAACTTAAAAATAAGAAAAGGAAGAAAATGAAGAACAAGATACTACACAAGATTGACACTCAGGGAAAAAAGCTTAAATTAAAAATCTGATGATAAAAATTAATTAAGAAAGAAATGAAAAGTGAAATTGAGTGAATCTTCCAGAAAGTAAAGCAAAATGTCAACAAGATTGAAAACAAGAGAGAAAAGGTAAGGAATTTGGAGGATCAGTCCAATAGCTGAGAATAGGGATTCTATAGAAAAATAGAAAAAACAAGGAAGTAAAAAATTGTTCCTGGAATAAACCATAAAAATTTATTCAGATTGCATGAATCCTTGAGTTTTATATAAAAGTAGAAATCAGACTCATAGCAAAGCATACCATTACAAAATTTCATAACTGTGAGTGCAGAGGAAAAATAAAAGGGTAGCATTCAAGCCCAGAAAAAGGAAAAAAAGTGTTTGGAATACCCATGTACTTCTCAAGGTAACACTGAAAACTAAAGGCAATAGAGAACTGTCTTCCATAAAATTCTTAAAAAAAAATAATTTCTCATTAGAAGTGTATACTTAGCCAAGGTATCAATGATGGGAAAATCAAGGATACTTTAAGCCATTCAGCAATCAAAGGAGTGAACAAGAGTACTGAAGACATGAGATCTGTAGAACTGACAGCTCAATACAGAGGGAGGGGAGGCCTTCAGAATAAGAGCCTTGCACTGAGTACTCATACTAGGAAATCAGCTAGGAAAGGAGAAGGTGAGAAGGTTCCAGGAAAGCTTGATCTAAAAAAAATAGATAAAACATACAGAATACCTGACACATCTGAACCTCTAGAGAGGAGATTTAGTAATTAATAGAGTTTGGGGTTGAATTAGTAATGAATATAGGAGAACCAAGAAAATGAATAAAGCAAGAAATAGGTGATAACTCTAGTGAAAACTACAGAAATAGAAAACTAATCATAAACAGTAAGTCTGTTACATGACTCAGCTCTAAATTTTAATCTAAACAGTTACAGTGTAACTATTTGAGATGATGTAGCATGTGATAGAATGATTTTGAGTGTGGGAGTTGAGGGGATTGGAAGAGAGAGCTCTCAATGCTCATCTTGTGTGGTATAAGTAGATAAATGATACTAAAACTCACACTAAAACTTAGCCTCCAAAGCCATGTTCCTTAGAGGCATAGAGTTATGTCAAAATAATGAACTAAAAAGTTAAATAAAGGCATATTAGAGACACGGTGATAGATAGCAACATAATCAACTAAAAGGGATAAAAATTGTTGCCATGAGGATGGTAATATGTGGAAATAATGGGCTGGGGATCTGCTATGTTTTGTAATGAAACTTGCAGAACTATTTAACTCTTTTAAACTCTTTGGAATTACAAATTTTATTAAAATTTTAAAAATGAAAAATATATACTAAATATAATAAACAAGCAGAAATTAACTACGAACCACAGACCCTGGAAGATGTTTTTAAAGCTCACAAAGCAAAGAAAGAAAGAAGAAAGAAAGTCAGATACATACAGAGATCTCAATCAGTTAAAAATTTTTGTTGTTGTTTTAGTCACTAGGTCATGTCCAACTTTTTGCAACCCCGTGTACTGTAGCCCTCCAGGCTCCTCTGTCCATGGGATTCTCCAGGCAAGAATACTGGAATGGGTTGCCATGTCCTTCTCCAGGGGATCTTCCCAACCCAGGATTTTTCTTGGGTATGCAGGATTGAACCTGCATCTCCTGCATTGGCAGCTGGATTCTTTCCCACTGAGCCACCAGGGAAGCCCAAGAATTAAAAACTAACACATATAATAAACCAATGGAGAGAAATAGGATGATGAGTACCAAAAACTAAAATAGGAAATTTAAAAAAAGGGAAAAGTCATTATCAGATTCAATAGCATGTGATCTCAAATTATTTAATGAAATGTTCAAATGACCATTATGTGGTCGCCTATGTCTTTGAATTGCATCAGACATAAAGTTAACACACTCTCTCTTATGAAGACAACTGAATTTGTGTATAAGAGAATTTATTCTATGTAATAGGTTACAAAATAACACAAAACAAAATGCAAAATTGTAAAACATTGAAGAGGACAGTAGAAGGAAGGGCTTAGGCAGTTTGTAAGGAAAATGAACATCTCAGGGAGAACTGTATTTGAGATGGGGTTTAAGTAGGAGAGGGATCTCTGGTTGTCGGGGAAGCAGGAAATATGGATGAAACTCATCAAACTGGAGATGAAGGCACATATTGGCAGGTTATGGAAAATAAAAAAATATAGGTAGGACCAGTTTATTGAGGATTATAGATTTTAATATAATAAACACCAGATTTTAATATAATAGGTACTAGAAGTTATTGTTAAGTTCTGAAAATGCATGAATGAAAAGATTTTCAAGAAGACTAGTTTGGTAAATAGGGATAAGAAAAATCAGAGGGGGGGAGTTTGATGGTAATAAGATCAGTTAAAGATAGATTGTATGTATGAACTGATTAAAGTCTTTATTAAAATGAAGCTGGAAAGATGGTGTAATGAAATGTTTGAGAATTTGTGATATTATTTCTATTTTATATTTATTAAATAATGTTAGAGAGAAAATATGATGTCATTAACTAAAATGGTGAATGTAATTTGAGATGGAGAATTTGGCGCAAAGAGTTTAAAGGGAAATTTTAACTCTTATAGGCAGTTAATATCAACATATTTGCAGGGTTACTTCTTATACCTCCTCCCTCCCCGGACTCTCCCACACACTCCTCTGGATTGCTAAAGATACCTGATCAATCACTTTATTTGATTGATACAACTGTTTCTGCATGTTTAGTGGAAACAACTCTACAGACAGAGTATGGGATATTACATCAGTTTTTCAGTGTAAAGAGCTACAAAAGGCAAAGTTAAGAAAATTATCATAATTATCCAGAAAATTCATACCCATTCCCAAGCAAGTGGTTGTTAAAATATTCACATAGTTATAGCACTTTTCAAAAAATGCTAGTTGCCCAGATAATGACTTTATTAGGTTGGTACAAAAGTAATTGTGGTTTCAGACCATGAATTTTAAATCATTATAACTAGGCTCAAACACATTTTTATTAATCAAAATAAGAAACATTACAATCAACACATTTTTGCTGAGAAGTAAGGTGATTTGCTCCTGTAGCGTAAAAATCTGTGCTTTGGAATTCAACGAACTCTTGGAAAGCATTTTCTGCATCCTGCTGGTTGTGGAAGTGTTTTGCCTGCAAAAAGTTGTTGAGATGCTTGAAGTAGTTGGTTATCGAGAGGTCAGGTGAATATGGCAGATGAGGCAAAACTTTGCAATTTGTTCAACTTTTTGAAGCAGGGGTTGTGTGAAGCGTGCTCAGGTATTCTTGTGGAGATGAACTGGCCCTTTCTGTTGACCAATGCCGGCTGCAGGCACTGCAGTTTTCAGCTCATCTCGTTGACTTGCTGAGCTTACTTCTCACTTATAATGGTTTTCCTGGGATTCAGAAAGCTGTAGTGGATCAGTCGCAGCAGACCACCAGTGACCATGACCTTTTATGTTGCAAGTTTGGCTGTCGAAAGTGCTTTGGAGTTTCTTCTCAGTCCAGCAACTGAGCTGATCATCACCAGTTGTCATATTAAATCCACTTTTTATTGCACATCACAGTCTGATGGAGAAATGGTTTGTTGTTTTTTTGCGTAGAATAAGATAACACTTCAAAATGATTTTTTTTTGTTGCTTATGAGGCACCCACTTATTGAGCTTTTTCACCTTTCCGATTTGCTTCAAACGCCAAAGGACCGTCAGATCAGATCAGATCAGTCGCTCAGTCGTGTCCGACTTTTTGCAACCCCATGAATCACAGCACGCCAGGCCTCCCTGTCCATCCACCAACTCCCGGAGTTCACTCAGACTCACGTCCATCCAGTCAGTGATGCCATCCAGCCATCTCATCCTCTGTCGTCCCCTTCTCCTCCTGCCCCCAATCCCTCCCAGCATCAGAGTCTTTTCCAATGAGTCAACTCTTACTGTTTCCACTGTTTCCCCATGGGCATGGTCAATTTTTCAGTTAATTGATGTTTGTGAATAAATGACCTTTTTTCAGTCTTATTTACTATCTATGGCCTGCTGGTGTAATGAAACCTATACAAAGAAAAGCATTAAAATAATTTCAATGCATATCATTAAGCTGATTCCCCCCCTTTTTTGTTGTTGTTCGAAAATGTTTAAACCATGAGGTCTTTATGAGGAGCCAGATCCAGAGGTTAATTAAGCAGCCAGTAACTTAATTCACATTACCGTAAGTGAGGTTAGTGGCAAACATGTGACTAAAATTATACTTAAGATTTTAAATATTGATATTGTGACCAATAAACATAAATATTGTTCACATTGTGTTACATGTACAGGATGAAAGGAGAGGCGGAGTGAAGGTGATGTGGGATGAAGGAGAGCCAGGGAGGAAAAACCACTCTCTACCCAGCTTCTAGGTATTTTATACACTACCAGGATAGGGAGATTTGTGGGTTTTTTTTTAATATTTGGCTGGGAGGTATGAAAATGTAACTTAGAACATTGTGTTTTCTTTTATTTGGACAGTTTGACTAAATTTGGTTTATTCACTATCACCCTAGATTATTTCTTCTCTTTTAACTAGATGAAATAATTATAGCTTTTTTCCCCCTTGAACAATAACTAATCAAGCAGACCTGAAAGACATGGTTTTCTATTTATTTCTTTTGTGCATTTCTGAAAAGTATGAAACCAACTGCTGCTCTCCTTTGGTGGGAGCAAATATTCATAATTTTATCAAAAGAGTTACTGAAGTTTGACTTGTTTTCCATTTCACAGTAGTTTGAAGAAGGAATATGCCTGAAGTTTGCTATGTGTGGCTGTTGCGGAAATTTGTAATTGTGCTCATTGTGGCAAATGATGGGATGAGCTTATTTCTCATGTGTATGCACATGCCCTACGAAAGCAGCACTTCTCTCTGGATATATCTGAGGTCATTTCCAATTTAACTTACCTAAATCTGAACTCACCTTGGCCTGTCAACCCATTTTATGATGCTTTATTTCTGTTAATTTTGCCTCTGCCCTCCTAGATACTGAAACTTAAAACTTGTGTTTTCCTGAAATCCTTAACCTTTAGTGAAATGGCAACCCACTCCAGTATTATTGCTTGGAAAAATCCCATGGACAGCGGAGCCTGGTGGGCTACGGTCCACAGGGTCTCAAAGTGTCAGATACAACTTAGTAACTAAATAGCAACTCCTAGATGCTGAAACTTAAAACTGGTGTTTTCCTGAAATCCACAACCTTTTGTGCTTTTTGTGCTCTTAATAGTCTTCTAATAGGACACACTATCCTCCATTATTTTTCACTCCAACCTTTCACATATGTCTCTGACAGACTGATCTTTCTAAAACATATAGTTATCAAAGATTTAGAGCATCCACCCCTCTACTAAATTAATAAAAAGCCTTACCTTGGCATTAAATCCCTTATCCTACATTCCTAACCCTACTTCTCTAATAATTCTCTAGAATATTTTTTCCTTTGGGAGCATAGTCCAAACCTTCTCTATGCATAGTTAGAGTTTCATATTATTGTGACTGCTCAATTCATCTGCATCTCCTTGAGGAAGCTCTAATCAATTAAAATCTTACATTTTTCTAGTGCAAACCCCACCTCTCTATGACACCCTCTGTGATCAGCAACAAATGACTTCAATCCTGTGAGCTTGTACATCTATATTAGCTACATTCATGTAGCCTTGTCCTGTTTATACTCATGAGTTGGTAGATATCCTCTGAACACAATAATAGAGCATATAATTGACCCTCAATGTTAATTTCCTTCTACCTGAAGATTCTAATGCTGCTAATATCTAATATCTCCCAAGTTCTCTATAGTGCTCATGCTAAGAGCTCAGTAAACTTGTGCAGACGAACAGATGAAATCACTATTTGCAACCTATTTAATTTGGTGTAAAAAGTGGGCCTGTTCTCTAAGATAAAATCTTCCCATGAAATGTGTCCGGTATTTCTACATTAACCTCTGAAACCCCGAAACTCACAGCATGTGAACATAACCCTTTGCCTAAAGATAGTATTTTGGGGTAAGAATGCTGGTGATTTAATGAGATCCAAGAGGGCTTTCTGAGGAGCATTCCATGAAGCCCATGCAAAAATTATCCTAGCAAAATTTCCCACATCAATTAAATAAGCCAAAGATGGCTTACATGGAGATTAACCTCTGGGTTTAAGAGTAAATTGACTTCCTTCTTTTATTTAAAATAAATTACTTCTCACTGGACTGGAAAGCCAAATAGAGTTAAAAAAAAAAAAGAAAAAAAGAATGAATTCACTAGAGACTGTGTATAAAGTAAGGTATGTGGCAGCAACATCTATTCTCTAAAGGCTTAAATTTGACCCAATGATAGAGCCTTTTTTAAAAAAAAGATGGAACGAGTGTTTGGAAGAGAAATAAAGGGCAGGAGTAAATTCTCAGCATGGAGAACAATTAATGATGATTCTTATGACAGATGTTTATCTTATTTAATATTTATATTTCATTACTGATTGTATTTAAATGTTCTGTTTTTAAAATACTTTTTATCCAGAAAGTACTCAGTGCTGAAGGAAAGAAGGTGTTTTCTAGCAATTACTTTGTTAGTTATCAATCAGTTTGAAGCTTTTTATTATTTTCTGTATTTGGTGAAAATGATTTCTCTGGAGAAGGCTGATTCTGTAGACACAGTTCAGGAAAGTGATGTTTTGGGGGAATATCTCTGAGGCTGGAGTTCTGTGTAGAATTCCTTAGAACCCATTCTACTACATTGTTGCTTCAGCAGCCCCACCAGGGTAGAAATTCAGGGGGAGATATTAACAAATGATCCAGGTTTAAAGTCTTCCTGCTTCAAGGGGCCTGTAGACAATAATCTTATCTATAATGCAATAGAATTTGGCAGTTTTAATAACATTTCTTCTTTTGAAAAATCCTATCTACCCTGGATTTCTGATAATTTCATATCTCTAGATCTTCAACCTGAGAGACTCTCTCTCCTTAGTGCTCATTTCTCTTCATACCCAGGAAACCTCTACTGTCTTCTCTTGTCTTTTGGAAAATCTCACACTCATGATTCCTCATTGTGTACATTTAATTTTGATCCCATTCCTAGGAAGCTGCACTTCCGGTAACTGGTGAAACTGGGATATGAATCTATGCTTGCAGACACTAAAGCTTAAGCTCTTAATCATGTCTTTATTCAACACTAACTTTGCAACTTCCGTATGACTATCATTGCTGATGTTTATTTAATGCCTGATATGTGCCAGGCACTGGGGTTGGGTTCTTTATATCTGTTATGCTACATTTCAAGCTGCTGCTGCTGCTGCTAAGTCACTTCAGTCACCACGACAGCAGCCCAAGAGGCTCCCCCGTCCCTGGGATTCTCCAAGCAAGAACACTGGAGTGGGTTGCCATTTCCTTCTCCAATGTATGAAAGTGAAAAGTGAAAGTGAAGTCGCTCAGTTGTGTCCGACTCTTAGCGACCCCACGGACTGCAGCTTACCAGGCTCCTCCATCCATGGGATTCTCCAGGCAAGAGTACTGGAGTGGGTGCCATTGCCTTCTCCGGACATTTCAAGCTAGCCATTCCATTTCACTGATGAAATTTTATGCCTTGGGAATGGCCCAAAGAGGAAGAGTACGATTAGTTGTTTACATTTTTGCATAGAGGGTGTTACTTTTACTCTGACTTTAGTTCAGTAAGATCTCAAAGATAGGCATAATTCTGAGGTGTGTTTATATGCTGCTGTCTTCCTTTTTAAGTTTCTTTAAAATAGAGTTCACCAACTCAAATTTCTACATTGCTAGAGCTGATAACATAAATGAGTAAATCAGACTTCAAGATGATAAGGACTGAGATTTGTGGAACATCAATACTTTATACTTCATATGAAGTTATTCAGGTTTATTTTGAAATGATGGACTTCCCAGTAGCTCCCACCGTAAAGAATCTGTCTGCAATGCTGGAGACCTGGCTTCGATCCCTGGGTTGAGAAAATTCCCTGGAGAGGGGAATGGCAACCCACTCCAGTATTCTTTTTTTTTTTTTCACTCCAGTATTCTTGTCTGGAGAATCCCATGGACGGGGAGCCTGGTGGGCTACAGTCATGGGGTCCGAAAGACTTGGACATGACTGAATGACCACTACTACTACTAATTTGAAATGACATTGTACAGGTAAGTGTGCATGCACACACAAGCATTCACACACATGTGTACACACACACACTCAGGTTAACATTTTGCAGCCTTTTGAATGATCACTTTTCTCTTAAGCGAAAGTTATACAGACTAGATACAGAAATGTATAATTCCATTTTGGGGTGAATGTGAAGTCATTTGTTGCATATATTCATATTTAAACCCTTAAGAATAGTCTGGTGAATGCCTGGCAATCACTTTAAAGGAGTTACTACTTTGAATTGTTTCACTTAGGTGTTAATGATACACATACGCCTTAGTACTTTTTTTTGAGAAGACACATCATGACTTCCTTTCTTCTTTTATCAGCTGATTATAATTTATAGCCTAAGAACACAACGGTTGCCTCTCCATGGGAGGACCACCAAGCATGCAGCGTGGTGCTCCCTCCTGTGTGGACAGTCAGTAGGCCGGGCTCTGGCCCTCACTGGGGAAAGCCTGGGCAACTCCTTTGCCACCTGGGTTTTCAATGTGGCAGATGGGACTGCATTGTTTCAAAGTTTCAATCTGGAGAATTCAGACATTAAGGGTTAATCTACATTTTTAAATAGCTGTCTTTGGAGGAAATTATGCTATAAATGAGAAACCTGTGTGGAGTTCTGGGTTCTCTCTTTATGTTAGCTTTGGCAGGGCCAGGAGTCTGTTTTGATGATAAAGCCAGCATTTGAAACCTGGATTTTATATCGCAGGAAAACTAAGCAAATTTAAAACACTCCACATTTGCCTTTTGACACCCCATAACCAATAGATGAACTTTAATTTCTGGGAGGCCTCCCAGTGATTAATGCCTTTCCATTTATGACGTGAGAAGAATGAGCCGTATGTTACAGTTGGTCTTCTGTCCGTTTCTGAAGAGCACCCGTGCCAGGATTTTGATGTGCACTCGCGTTCTGGCACCAGGTTTCACACTTCTCACCCAGCACAGAGCCAGCTCACAGATCCTGTTCGGTACAGCGACTCCAGACACACAGCCTGAATTTGAAGGCGGCCTCCTAAAATGTGGCAGGCACAGTCTCTCTCTTCCTATTTGGAGCCCGTCGCGTGGGGCTAGGACCTCTCTCAGCCTGCCTGCAGAGCAGCCTTGGGAAAGTGGTGTTTGTTAGCTGCTCAGGGAATCAGTCTCTGTGAAGGTGAGGGCTTGGTGCTACACGGCTGCTTCATAAACCTTTTCTGTGGCCTATACTTACTCTTAAGAGAAAATTGTTATACATTCACATTTCCATTAGAAATCGCCTACTCTCCTGTCTTGAAAGGGGAGCTATAGAGTAAATCCACTGGGGACTTCCTTCATTCCTACATCCTCCATAGGAGAGAAATGACATGCACTAAGCCATGGCAATAAGCTGTTGATTTTTAGTGTTGTTCAGCCGCTAGGTTGTGTCGACTCTTTGTGACCCCACGGACTGCAGCTCACCAGGCTACTCTGCCCTTCACTATCTGGTGGAGTTTGCTTAAATTCATGCCCATTGAGTCGGTGATGCTATCTAATCACTTCATCCTCTGCCTCTCCCTTCTCCTTCTGCCTTCAATCTTTCCCAGCATCCATGCTCTCCAAGTATTTTTGGTTCTCCTCCCTTTAAGAGACTTGGTAGAATAGTATTTCCTTCTTCTTCTGCAGCCATGTATCTTGCTTTGCTCCATAAAATTTGAGCAGAAGAGACATGTGTTACTCTGCACTGTGGATGTTAAAAGCCAGAGTGTGATTCCCCACTTGCTTCTCTTGCTACAGCAATGACTGAAGAAGCACAGGTTGAGAGGAGGTCTCAATCAGCCCAATTCCCTAGTCACTGGGATGAAGAGAGAACCCCCAGCTCACTAGTGTTAGCCTTGTAGCATGAGCAGGAACAACATGTCGGTGTGTTAACTACTGATTTGGGGATTTCTTACTATTGCAGAGTGACTCATACTGACCTAGAGGCCTTGTTAATGGGACAGTAGAACCACAGCCTTGAAACTTGAACAGTGCAGTGCCATTTCCATTTCTTTCTCATCTCACTTTCTCTTTTAGGCATCAGTAAAACAAGTGAGTTTCCTTCATTTGGCAATGAGACAGAGTCAGTTCCTGCAGGTCCACTGTCTTCTAAATTTTCTCCCTGTGACAGGCTAGAGATACCAAAGTCTAAATTCAGAAAGGAGATAGGAGAACCTGCATTCTCTAACTAGCTTCACCATTAATAATTTTACAATATTTTGATCTCATTTAGTTCTTACATTTCTTCTCATATGGGTTTGGAAACAAACACGAGGAGAAGTGATGATGGCTATTGTCTCAAATTGCCAATACCTACAAACCTTGGTTGTTTGTATAGAGTATCACTTTGTCATATCCATAGATGAAAGATGTAGACATAATATTTTTGTTGTTGATTAAAAGTTCTGAAATGGTGGCAGCCTCATGGTTTATAGATACGGTAGGCAGGAGTCTATCGTGGACCCTAAAGGTCTAAGTCCCTGATGTGTATGCCCTGGATCCCATTCCCTTTGGAGTTTAAATGCAAATACCATTTATGTGTAAATGAAATATCCCTCCCATGGCTGTTAAGTTACATTTTATGGCAAAGGTTGGGAAGAATTTGCCAATGCAATTAAGATTCCTAATCGGTTAAGTTTTGAGTGAATAAAAGGGGGATTATTCTAGTTAAGCCTAACTTAACTAGGTGAGATTTTTAAAGAGAGTTTATGGTTTACAGATAAAAGGACTCAAGAGTCACTTTCCTCCAGCACCAGAGGAGCAAATAGCCATGTTGTGAACAGCCCATGGAGGATGCCACGTGTTAAGGACCTGACGTCAGCTGCTGGTTTCTCAGGGTAGTTCCTGCTGACATCTAACAAGAAAATAGGGACCTCAATCAGAGACAAATTCTGCCAACAACCTGAGGGAACTTGGAAGCGGATCTTTCCCTAATTGATTCTCCAGATGAGGACAAAGGCAGCCAGCATCTTGATTGAAGCCTTGTGAGACTATGAGTAAAGGATTTAGGGGAAAATGTGCTAGACTCCTAATCCACAGAAACCGTCAGGTAATCCATTTATTGTTATTTTAATCTAACAATAAACTTGAATTTACTGTTAGATTATTTTATTCATTTATTAATGAATGTGTGACAATTCATTCTGCAACATCAGAAAGCTAGTACAGAGGGAACCTGACCTGACAGTTTTTTTCTTGAAATATCTGCAGTGTTGTTTTAACAGCAAATCTTCTAGGCTTGTCCTGCTATCTCCTTAACTTCCTAAAACCACCTTTAACTCCCACGTGGAATGATGAGATTGGAAGAGGCCCTCACTTGGTTGGATGGGGCCCTTGATGTCTTCAGCAGGCCTCCAGTCACACCCCTGCAAGCAGCCTTGAGAGAGCTTCCTGGTCTCCAGTACCTTTGGATGCATAGCGTCTACCTTCGCTACATCAGAAGTGCTCTTGTCTTTACACTGGCGTCATCCAGTAAGAGTCATGAGAAGCTGGGGAAGCACCTCGAAGATTGCGGGATACCAGAGAGTATGCAGCATGTCTCAAAAACCAAATGCCAGGCCCCTTTTGATTCTGGAAGGAAACTATAATGATAAAGAAATATCCATTTGACTCGTTGGAAAGTACTTGTTTTTTTAAGGTAGGTGTCAATGTTAAAATGTGTACTTTCATAATATGCAGCACAACCAGACAGAAATGAGCCTCAGTGCAAAAAGGAGAGAGACTTTTGTTTGTTTTGCTCATTTTGGCAGTGTATTTTTGAAGTTGATAATCCAAGAGGAAAGAACCAGTTTCATAAAGCACTGTTTGAAGTAAGTAACTTCTTTATAAATGTCAGTGGTTTGGCTTGTTACATTTTGTGTAAAGCTATTTTAATGAAAAGAGATAGAAACAAACAGAAAGGCAATATATGATTAATAAGGATTTTTATGTCGATTATATAGAAGAATGGAAAAGCACCAAGAGATTTGGTTTTCAGGAAAAACTGTGCAGATTTGCCAAAGCTGGGAGACATGGTTTTGAGGAAAAAGAGAGAAAAGAAGAAAACTTGGATGTGGGGAATGGGTTATATCCTTTTAACTGGGAACAAAGAGGCACGTGGCCACGTAGCCTAGAATGTTCCGTCAGAGCTGTGAAGAGCTCTACTCCAGGTGAATTTATCAACAGGATCCCACTTTAAGGTAATAACATTTACGAGGAGAAAATTCAGAGTAAAGGAATTTAAAGGCCTTTAAAACAGTGGCTTCCTCCACAGAGTTTGTGAAGGCTTTTGCTCAGAACACTGATGACATAGAGTGGACAAATAGGACTTACGTGTAACATTCTTTGAATTTATGGCATGAGGGTTTCCAGGAAGCTGAGTTGTCACTTCCGCATGGATTGATTAGATAAATGTAAACTAAGAAATATTACGTGATTGCTTATCCTGCAGATGGTCACTTCTCAGATGCAGCCCCACGTAGTGCTAGGAAACGGCCATTACTGGCTTTCTTCATGCCTGGTAGTCATCCTAGGATTTATAGGAAGTCTGGTTTTTTTTATCATTTATTCTGCCCTTATCATTGGCTTCCCTGGTGGCTTAGACAATAAAGAATCTACCCGCAATGCAGGAGAGAGAGCTGGGTTTGATCCCTGGTTCGGGAAGATCCCCTGGAGAAGGAAATGGCAACCCACTCAAGTGTGTTTGCCTGGAGAATTCCCTGGACAGAGAAACCTGGCAGGCTACAGTCCATGAGGTTGCAAACAGTCAGACATGACTAAATGACTAACACACAGACATATCATTGGCCAGGGAAGGGGCATCAGCCCGGCAGGGAAACTGGCTTGATACTCTGAAAACAGTGGTCTTTAATGTATCTTACTCTGGGTGGTGACTGTTGGCTCCCACCAGCTTATATAAGTTTGCTGATTGATTTTCTTTGGTTATTGGCCATCTTTTAAAAAAAATTTACTTATAAACTTTTATTAAGTATGGCATCTAGTGATAACTAAAAATTTCAAAGAGATGATTATCTGTAATGAAAAAAACCTTTTTTAGAATCAATTTCTATTTTATCTGTATTAATAGTAGAAAATCTCTCAAGATGATTTTTAGGGATATGGGAGAGGTGAGCTGAAAGCTGAGATCATTAGGACATTATGAAAAGATATAAGGCTGATGGTCTTGTTTTGATCACCTTTTGTTCCCCCATCGTATGAAGACTCATTCCCTGATTTATAGTAATATTATGCTGGCCATTTACTATTTTAAAAAAGTGTTGCTTTTGCTACTTAAATTTGCCAACCCAGTAAGTTTTAATTAGATGGATACAAATCCAATTATTTAACTAAAGTATGAAAGCAGGATCATGTTGTGAAGGATCCATGCACTTATTCCTTCAAGGTATAATTAAAGTTTAAAGACAGTGTTCATTAAACAAATCTCTGCTTGAGCAGTACGGCTAGATTTTTGAGCCTGGGATCTATGTATACTTCTTTTCTTGTCACATTGGCCATTTTTGTATCTTTTCCCCATTAAGAACAGGGGTCTGTAATGGAAAACTCTACCCCTGAAAGGCTGCCAACCATCTGCAGTAAATAAAAAATCATTTCTCACAAAGGCATATAGTTCCCATTGGGGTTTATACCACTTTGTCCTCTATCTGAGCTCTAAACCAAATGAGAGGTACACAAAAGAGTCAGGCAACTGGAAATAAAATGACCAGTTTTAATACTAATAATACTGTTAGAAAACAAGATTTAGACAGATGACTAATCTGTGCCCCAGAACTTGGCATATCCATTCACCTAGTCAGAGACACCCTGGAAAACCACAGCGTTGCCCACGAGAACGATTTATTTACTGTTAAGCATCCTACAAGTGGAGAATTGGCCCAACCATATGCTCTCCAAACACAGGTTGATCCCCAAGGGAGGAGGAGAGGGAAAGAGTTGAACTACTCACATATGGTCCTTTCTCACAAACTGACCAATTTGTACAGCTTCACTTCCATAATTGGCTATATAATTTGTTGGGCCCAGCACAAAATGAAAATGCAGGATCCCTTCTTTAAAATGTTTTAACAGTTTCAAAAGGGACAATAGAGCATTGACTTAAACATGAGTCTTTCTAAATGTGAAGCTCTGTGTAAATTACAGATCACCCATACTTGAAGCCAGTCTTGTTCACATCTTATCAGGAAGGACTGAGTAAGGAAATAGATGGAATGCAAAAAAAAAAAAGTATTATGAATTCATATCTGTCTAACTGGACACAAAATTCAAGTATAAAGGAGGTTCCTTCAAGCAGTGACATTTCCAAGCCTCTGTTCACTTATCCCTTAGGCTTAACTGCCACATATATGGTGCACTAGAATTGAGAGAGTCATTTCCTAGGCAGGTTGATAAGGAGTCTAAGGGTCCCCAAGGAGAGAGGGGTCTGGAATTCTCAAGGAGGAAGAAAGGACAAACTTTTTTTCTTTCTCTACATTCCTTAGGATTATATAACAATAATGTATCCTGCCTAAGGACAGTCTTTGGATTAAACCTTCCGTTATCTTAAAATGTAAATTATGGGAGTAGACCTGGTCTTTACAAGGATGTATCCTGCCTGAGGACAGTGTTGTCTTAAAACGTAAATTATGGGAGTCGGTCTGATGAGGTCTTTACAACCTCCAGACATACTTTGGATTATATAACTTCATTGTTAACACTAGCAAGTGGGTACTCTTTCTGCCCCCTTCTGATGCCTATGTCAGAAGCTTTCTCTATCTCCTTTATACTTTAATAAAACTTTATTACCCAAAAGCTCTGAGCGATCAAGCCTCGTCTCTGGCCCCGGATTGAATTCTTCTCCTCCGGGGGCCAAGAATCCTGGTGTCTTCGCATGATTCAACAACAACCTTTCAGAATGCTTCTATCAGGCTAGGAGAATAGTAATGTCCTCAGGGAGTTCTTGCTGTTATAGCCATGGGTGTGCTCTTCTAGTACCAACCACTATTGTTTTATTGATCCTTTTGGTATACAATGAAAAAATTACTTAAGGAAGCTTTGAAATGAGTCAGAATCATACAACATAAAATAAGGCTACTTTGTACTCAGGCCTAAAATTTTTCTCCTTTGTATGTATCCCAAATTTTATGAGGCCACATTCTTCAACAAAAGTATAAGAAATTAGGTGGTAAAATCAAACTTCCTCTTAAAAATATTTCAATAATAAAATCCTCATACTACAAAAACCTGTATAGATCTATAGACCCCTCCTGTTATATGGTTCCCAGGGAAAAATTAATGTTCGAACAGTTGAGTCCCAAATAAATTAAATTCTAAAACTAATATAAAAATAATCAAAGTCTGAAATCAAAAACTGTGATTCTTGTTAATTAATTAAGACCAAAGAAATTAAAACCCATATGAATCTTTACCAATACCTTATGTTTTTTCAGTATTGACTAGAGGGGTTCTCCAAGAAAAATAAAATGAACTTACCAGTTTTGTAATTCAGAGAAAAAATTTATTTCACATTTTAGGAAAGAAAACATAGCTTGAGAACAGCATTCCAGAGTTAATTTTAAATTCAGTTCAGTCACTCAGTTGTGTCCAACTCTTTGCGACCCCATAGACTGCAGCATGCCAGGCTTTCCTGTCCATTACCAACTCGCAGAGCTTGCTCAAACTCATGTCCATTGAGTTGGTGATGCCATCCAACCATCTCATCCTCTGTTGTCCCCTTCTCCTCCCATCTTCAATCTTTCCCAACATCAGGGTCTTTTGAATGAGTCAGTTCTTCACATCAGGTGGCCAAAGTATTGGAGTTTCAGCTTAAGTATCAGTCCCTCCAATGAATATTCCAGACTGATTTCCTTTAGGATTGACTGGTTTGGTCTTTTTCAGTCCAAGAGACACTCGAGTCTTCTCCAACAAAAGTATCAATCCTTCAGTGCTCAGCTTTCTTTATAGCCCAACTCTCCCATCCATACATGACTACTGGAAAAACCATAGCTTTGACTAGACAGACCTTTGTTGGTAAAGTAATGTCTCTGCTTTTTAATATGCTGTTTATGTTGGTCATAGCTTTTTGTTCCAAGGAACAAACGTCTTTTAATTTCATGGCTGCAGTCATCAACTGCAGTGATTTTGGAGCTCCCCAAAATAAAGTGTGTCACTGTTTCCATTGTTTTTCTATCTATTTGCAATGAAGTGATGGGACTGGATAACATGATCTTAGTTTTCTGAATGTTGAGTTTTAAGCCAACTTTTTATTCTCCTCTTTCACTTTTATCAAGAGGCTCTTTAGTTCGTTTTTGCTTTCTGCCATAAGGATGGTGTCATCTGTGTATCTGAGGTTATTGATATTTCTCCTGGAAATCCTGATTCCAGCTTCATGAAGTCCAGCATTTCACATGATATACTCTGTATATAAGTTAAATAAGCAGGGTGACAATATGCAACTTTGACGTACTTCTTTCCCTATTTGGAACCTGTCTGTTGGTCCATGTCTGGTTCTAACTGTTGCTTCTTGACCTGCATACAGATTTCTCAGGAGGCAGGTAAGGTGATCTGGTGTTCCTATCTCTTTAAGAATTTTCCACAGTTTGTTGTCATACACACAGTCAAAGATTTTGGCATAGTCAGTAAAGCAGCTGCTGCTGCTTCTAAGTCACTTCAGTCGTGTCCGACTCTGTGCGACCCCATAGACGGCAGCCCACCAGGCTCCCCTGTCCCTGGGATTCTGCAGGCAAGAACACTGCAGTGGGTTGCCATTTCCTTCTCCAAAGCATGAAAGTGAAAAGTCAAAGTGAAGTCACTCAGTCGTGTCTGACTCTTCGAGACCCTATGGACTGCAGCCTACCAGGCTCCTCTGTCCATGGGATTTTCCAGGCAAGAGTACTGGAGTGGGTTGCCATTGCCTTCTCCCTATAAAGCAGAAGTAGATGTTTTTCTGGAACTACTTGCCTTTTCAATGATCCAACGGATGTTGGCAATTTGATCTCTGGTTCCTCTGCCTTTTCTAAATCTGTCTTGAACATCTAGAAGTTCACAGTTCACATACTATTGAAGCCTGGCTTGGAGAATTTTGAGCATTACTTTCCTAGCGTGTGAGATGAGTGCAGTTGTACAGTAGTTTGAGCATTCTTTGGCATTGCCTTTCTTTGAGATTGGAATGAAAACTGACCCTTTCCAGTCCTGTTGAATTTTAAGTAGAATATTCTATAAGTTTTTCACAGAGAAAACTGAATTAACATCGGACATTGAAAAGTGTCAAAATCACATTTTCTTACGTGTCATGTGGGATTGCCATTTTGACCATGTGACAGAAGACTATGAGTACTCCCTCACCCTGCCATCATCAGGGAGTAAACAGAAGGAAACCTGATTCAAGGAAGGAGGGTCTTCTCTTTAGGAATGAGTCAGAGGGGCCCTGGGGAGGCCATGAGTCCCTCTGAAACAGAGAGTGATCTCTTGATATAGGATCAAGACAGAGCCAGTGCTCTGAGCTAGTGCTCCCTCCCTCCCTGAAAAGTGTGGAACAGTGATGAGACACAGTGTAGCCTCTGTGACAGTGGAAGAGTGACAGGACCACATGCTCCTTTTGAAATATGACAGAGTCTTGTCCTTCAGCTCCAATGGGAGAAAACGGAGGTCTCACCAAAGATTGTTGAATGTCAGTGATGGTCAAAGGTGGCAGAAACACGTGTCTCCAACATATCAGTTAGAAAATCTTCCTTCTTTAAGGTGGATAAATCTGACCTCTACCATTGATAGTATGGCAGAAACAATTACAGTGGATTATGTAGACCAATGGAGAAGGTGATGGCACCCTACTCCAGTACTCTTGCCTGGAAAATCCCATGGATGGAGGAGCCTGGTAGGCTGCAGTCCATGGGGTCGCTAAGAGTCGGGCACGACTGAGTGTCTTCATTTTGACTTTTCACTTTCATGCATTGGAGAAGGAAATGGCAACCCACTCCAGTATTCTTGCCTGGAGAATCCCATGGATGGAGGAGCCTGGTGAGCTGCCATCTGTGGGGTCACACAGAGTCAGACACGACTGAAGTGACTTAGCAGCAGCAGCAGCAGCATGTAGACCAAAGTAAGAGCCGTTAGTTATTTTAAAAATTCTTGCTGAGAGATCTCTGGAAGTGAATGTTATTCTTCTGATAGATAAAATGTGAACTAAATTTTATTTTTATCTAATTATTAAATAATATGTCCATTAGTTACAATTAGAAGGCATTTGTGTGGTCTAATAATGAAAGCATTTTCCATCGGTTTATGCTTATTCACTTTAGTGTTTTCTTCATTGTGACAATGTGTTGTCAGTTGTGTCTCAGGCATTTCTGTCCTTGCCCCTTATCTGCATTTTTGCTGTGGGGAAGAGAATGATGTTTGTTTCCTCTCACCTTCTATTGCATCCTCCTGCATTTTTTTGTGGCAGGCCTGAATCCCAAAGAACGTGGGTCATAAAGGGAGAGTCACGGCTGCAATGATTCCTTGTGTCTGAGGCTCTGTCCTAGAGGCAGGAGAAGTGTGTTCAGCTGGGAGAGTGAATCAATTCATGATGAATTCAGCAGCCTCTGCCCTTTGACCCTTTTCTGCATTATCAGGGGCAGTCTTAGAATGCCTAATGGTGATAGTGGTGAAGGGGTGAATGGGAATAACGCCTGTCCTCTGAGTCTTCAAAAGGACATAAAATGTAGCCGATAATGACCTTTATTATTCTCAGAAATAATTTTTGCTCTAAGACAGAAGAATATCAATATGAGGGAAACGCTACTACTCATGAACTGTTAAGGTCTTTCTGCTCTTGTGTATTCAAATCACTTGATATCTGCTGCTTTATTGATAAATCCTTACAGGTTTTATAGCACTAGGATAATCATATACAGTTGACCTTTGAACACAATGTACTTGAACTGCATGTGTTTCCTTAAATAAGATTTTTTTTTCAATAGCAAATACTGTAATACTGCATGATTTGTAGTTGGTTGAATTCATGGTGTTGAGCCACAGATATGGAGGTTCTGATTATAAAGTTACATACAGATTTTCAACTGTGCAGAGGGGCGATATCCCAATCTCCATGTTTTCATATCAGCTGTACATTCTGAATCAAATCCATGTGGTTTGAAGCAGATTTAATGTGTGGCCATTCAACAAATACAGTCCTTGCAGATTTTCAGATATCAAGTTGCCCATAAAAGATTGTAGAATTCAAAACTTTCCTTCTTTGCACTCTCTTCTTCAGGTTTTCTCATTTTATGTAGAGAGATATAATCAAAACATGCCAGAAAATGTAAATGCTGGAACAACAGCTAGATAAGCTCAAAAAATTGGCTGTGTATTTATGTCATTGCAGTATCCAAATTTTAGGTAGGTAGAATAGGGAAAAGGAGTCCAAAATGGCGGTGGCTAAAAGACAAGGAAGGTCAAAGGAAGGGCCGAGGACCAGAGTGAAGACTTCAGGCAGAACAAACAGCACTCCTGGCTAAGCCCAATTTGCATAGGGCAGGCCCAGGTGGAGGGAAAAAACATATAAAAGGAGGAGCCAAAGCGCTTTCTCACGGACTCTCTCTCCCACGTGCGTGCCCTCTTTCTCTCTCTCACTCTCACTCTCTCTCTCTCTCCTGCCATCTTCTAAATAAAATAGAGCTGTAACACTGATTTGCCAAAGAGCTGTAGCACGGTTTGTCCAAGACCCGAGAGCTGAGACGCACTGAGGGCTTTAATGTCCGTCGCTCCAAATCTTTGTTGTGACGAGACAAAGAACCGAGGAACATACACTCGTGTGACACAAACAAGCAAAATCATCACCAAACCACGTTTAAGTACAAAGTTCCTTATGCAAGAATTTAAAAATGTTCACCTTTTATCGCTCCTCTTGGCATGTGCCTTTCATGTATAGATGGTCGTTAAGCCCAACAATTCCTCTGGCATCTCTCTTCTCTTTTTCATTTCCCTCCTGCGATTCAAGGCTAAGCCCTTATAACCTTATGTGCACCCTCATATTAGTCTCCTAACAATGCTTTCAACTTATAAGTGTCTTGGCCCAGGACTCCAGTTTAGACTGGTGACACAAAATCCTTTGCATTGTAGTAGACTCTGAAGTCCCTGGTCCAGGCATTTCATCATATTTCCTTTTCCCTGGCAGTCATCAATATATAATATGTCATACAATTTCTTCTCCTCCAAACCTTGCTGTTCAGTAGCTCCTTTTTGGAAGCCCCTGTATCATAAACATATTAGACCTTTTGATGTTGGCTGTGTGGTCATGGATAGGCACAAAGATAGGAACTATGAACATAAAAACAAGAAAATTATAAAGAATTGATATGAATGCCATATCTGTTTCTGAATGCCATCTGAGATGTTAACTGAAAATATATATTTGACTCTATTCCTTGGCATTTATTTCAGAAGCTCAGGTTCACCCATTCTACCTAGGTTTTCAGATTTCACCTTATTAAAGCCTAGTTTAGAGTTAGCCCCACATTTAGGAAGAATCACAGATATCCCCTGGGGCTTTACTGAGTCATTATGTCTCTTAGAACATGCAAGCGAAGTGAGACTCAAATCCCTTTGTAATTGTCCCAGATAAATCCACTCAGGATTTTCTCACCTCTTGCTTTATATTGTAGTCTTATCTCCTGCTCTTCCTCTAAATCAATGGATTTCAAGCCATGCTCCTTACAGCACAGTGGGATGTCTTACCCCATGGGTGTACAGCAGTGAAGGAGAAAGTAAAGTGGTACCAAACCAGGCATAAATGTTATGCAGTTGTCTCACTGACCCTTAAACCAAAGTAACTGTGTTTTTGTTCCATTGTATTTTCTTCCGTTTTTGTATATTTGATTTGAACAAAGAAATCTGGATCCTGCCATTCCCTCAATAATCATTCCAAACTTTCTTTCGACATCAAAATTTCTTGGGAAAAGGTGTATATACTCTGAATGAATTGTCCCTTTGAAGGTCAGAAATGCCATCTGCTTTTCCAGTTAGCTTTTGTTTTTATCTTTTGCAACCACCTTTGACACCACTCACCATTCTCAGTCATGACTCTCCCTCTCACCATTTCCAGGATGTAGCCCTATGTCTATGACAATTTGTGCTCCAATTGTTTACATGCCCCTTCCACCACATACACCCCCACCTCCCGCCCCCCGCTCACCACCACCATATCATCAGTCTTAGGCCATATCCTCTAGAAACAGAGTCTGAGATGGGGCTTATTAGTCAAGAGATTTACTGGAAGTGCTCTCAGGAGTTGCTGCTGCTGCTAAGTCACTTCAGTCATGTCTGACTTTGTGACCCCATGGACTGAAGCCTACCAGGCTCCTCTGTCCATGGGATTTTCCAGGCAAGAGTACCAGAGTGGGTTGCCATTGCCTTCTCCAGCTCTCAGGAGTTAGGGAAGTAGAACAGGGCAGAGTAAAATGCTAAGCAAAAACATGGCTTCAGTTTGAGACCAACTTCAGTTTGATCCTATGAAATGCTCTGCGGCACAAACTGAACCACTCTGGTTTCTCTTTGAGGCAAATGACTCCACTTTTATACCCAAGCTTTTTGCCAACAATTACAGTCATAGGTAGGTAGGTTTAGTTGCTCAGTTATGTCCAACTCTTGTGACCCCATGGACTGTAGCCCACCAGGCTCCTCTGTCCATGGGATTCTCCAGACAAGAACACTGGAGTGGGTTGCCCTTTCCTTCTCCAAATCACAGTCATAGGGAGATGGATACTCCAGTCAGTAAAGGGATCTGCACAGGACTTCATCAGCCTCTGCTGTATCATCTTTAGCTGTGTCCTCTTTCCCCTTGATTTATCTCCCTTAAAGTGATGTACTGAACATTCTATGAATACATGTAATATTTGCTATGTGTATGTCACTAACATCTCCTCCCAACCGTAGATCTTCATTTCTTAATTCATTGCACATTAGATGTCCTACAAAGTTCACATTTTCAGAACCAAAATTAGTTCTCATTATTTTATCTTCCCGAACTGAATTTGCTATATTTGTAAATGGTATTGCTACTCTTTTTGGTGGGGATCAAAATATTTTAAACTATCTATTATGTTTTCTTCCTAGAACATCAAATTCCATCATAGGAATTTGACAGAAATTTGTCACAGGAAGTTCTTTCTTCTTGTTTACTTCCCACTTTTAATTCCTTGCAAACAACCAGTAATTCCACTACCTTGCCACTTTTAGTATTTGTTCATTTTCTTCAAAGCTTTAAAGGCTTTTCTACACATTTGCACTTAGAAGAATTAATGAAGAAATGAGGGAATGAATAATACTGAGCTTGCTTTCTCTATTCTTTTCACTTTTACCTCCCTTTCTTTAATCTTTGAACATACTTTTGCTAAGTTAACTTTTCCAAGTGAAACTTCTTCAACCTCTTTCCTCAGGTCACTTTTTTGTACTTTTCCAAATGTGGGCTTCCCTAGTAGCTCAGCTAGTAAAGAATCTGTGTTCAATGCAGGAGACCCTGGTTCAATTCCTGGGTTGGGAAGATCTCCTGGAAAAGGGATAGGTTACCCATTCCAGTTTTCTTGGGCTTCACTGGTGCTTAGCCAGTAAAGAATCTGCCTGCAATGCAGGAGACCTGGGTTTGATCCCTGGGTTGGAGAGAATCCCTGGAGGAGGGCATGGGAACCTAATCCAGTATTCTTGCCTGGAGAATACCAATGGACAGAGGAGCCTGGCAGGCTACAGTCCATGAGGTTGCAAAGAGTCAGACAAGAGTTAATGACTAAGCATAGAAAATGCTGTTCAGTTGCTAAGTCATGTACAACTCTTTGCAACCCCATGGATAGCACAATGCCAGGCTTCTCTACCCTCCACTGTCTCCTGGAGTTTCTCAATTTATGTCCATTGATTAGGTGATGCTATCCAAATATCTCATCCTCTACTGCCCCCTTCTCCTTTTGCCTTCAGTCTTTCCCAGTGAGTTGACTCCTTGCATCAAGTGGCCAAAGTATTGGAGCTTCAGCTTCAGCATCAGTCCTTCCAGTGATTATTCAGGGTTAATTTCCTTTAGAGTTAACTGATTTGATCTCCTTGTATTCCAAGGGAGTCTCAACAGTATTCTCCAGCACCATAATTTAAAAAAACATCAATTCTTCAACTCTCAGCCTTCTTTATGGTTCAACACTCACATTAGTACATGACTATGGAAAAGAAAAACATAGTTTGACTCTCTGTACCTTTATCAGCAAAGAGATGGCTTTGCTTTTTAGTGTGCTCTCTAGGTTTGCCATAGCTTTCCTTCCAAGAAACAAGCCTTCTTTAATGTCATGGCTGCAGTTTGGAGCCCAGGAAAATAAAATCTGTTACTGTTCCCACTGTTTTCTCATCTATTTGCCATGAAGTGATGGGACCAGTGCCATGATCTTAGTTTTTTTGAATGTTGAGTTTCAGGCCAGCTTTTTTCACTCTCCTCTTTCACTTTCATCAAGAGGTTCTTTATTTCCTCTTCATTTTATGCCATTAGAGTGGTATCTTCTGCTTATCTCAGGCTGTTGATATTTCTCCCAGTAAACTTGATTCCAGCTTGTGATTCATCCAGCCCAGCATTTCACATGATGTACTCTGCATATTAATTAAATAAACAGGGTGACAATATACAACCTTGACATACTCCTTTGCCAATTTTGAACTAGTCAGTTGTTCTATGTTCTGTTCTAACTGTTGCTTCTTGACCCACATACACTTTTCCTCTTAAAATGAAGACAATTCTGTATTCTTTAATGAATATAACATTATGTATTTACTTAAAATCAAAGAGTATATTGTGGTTTGATGCTCAGGATATTCTGTCAGGTTTCTTTTCCCTAAAGCCCCTCCCACTGATCAGCTCTGGCCTATATAGGGAGATTTGATTAATTCAGTATAATGCTAATGCATCTCCCGGATGAAATAGAGAATTAGGATTTACAAATGAATGTTTGGTTACTTCTAAAATTGACAAAACACAACTTCTGAATGAAATGACAGTGGACAAGTTTAGTAATTACTCTCAAATGGCCAACAGGTACATGACAAATGCTCAACATCACTAATCATCAGGGAAATGCAAACCAAAACCACAATGAGGTATCACCTAATACCTGTTGTAAGGTTAACCTAAAAAAGACAAGAGATAACAGGTGTTAGCCAGGATGTATAGAAAAGGTAACCCTTACACACTGTTCGTAGAAATATAAATGGTTCAGTGACTATGGAAACAATATGGAGATTCTCAAAAAATTAAATTAAAGCTATGTTCCAGCAATCCCACTTCTGAGTATATATCCCAAAGGCAAATGTCAACAATGCAAAAACTGCAATTACTTTTGCACCAACCTACTAACATGGAGAATTTCACTTCCAATAATTACAAACTAGTTGACCCAAACCAGTCTTTTATCTGTCAGAAAAAAAAATGAAGAACCTGGTCAAAGTGTTTAAGACATATTTTTGAAAGTATTAAAGAGCTCACAAAACAATGAGGAAAAGTCAGGCTAAGATTTTGGAGAACTCAGAATAGTGACTGAAAATTGTCTTTGCTTTGAGGATATTTTCCCAACCTGAGAGAGGCAGCTGCAAGCTAAGTGGTGATCTTTTGGTGATCTCCTAGATCTTGGAGGACAGAGGTCAAAGCTGGAATCCTGCTAAGGATGGAGACTCTGGCCTCAATTAACACCAGATCCATAAAGAGCTATGACCTCAAGGAAGTGTGAATGAGAAGTAAATCTGATAATCATAAGAGGTTGCAGCCAGAATTTTATCATTTAGGGTGAAGGAAACCCTCTAACAGTTCCAAGAAGCTATCACAGATAATCCCTGGAGGAAAGTTATCATTATCTTAGATATCAAAGTCTTCTACCAAACAATTTATTAAATATAACTTTTATCATACAACTAAAGATAGTAAAGCAAGTTCTAAACATCAAAAATAACATATAGTAGTACCAAGCCCACAAAGACATGGGAATTTGAAACTATTGGACATGGCTAATAAAACACATCTTACTGTGGTTTTTAAAAAAATGTAAGATGGAATGATTTGTGAGAAAACTAGAAACTAAAAAATGACATAGGAGATATTAGTACACACCAAAAATGGCCAAAATCCAAAGCACTGGCAACACCAAATGGTGGCGAAGATGTGGAGCAACAGGACTGTCATTCACTGCTGGTGGGAATGTAAAATGGTATACAGCCACTTTGGAAGACAGTTTGCCAATTTCTCACAAAACTCACCAAACTCCTACTATTCAATCTAGCAATCTCACTCCTTGGCATTTACACAAAGGAGCTGAAAACTCATGTCCACACAAATATCTGCATGCAAATGTTTATGGCAGCTTTATTCACAACAGTCAAAACTTGGAAACAACCAATGCCCTTCAGTTAGTGAATGGATGATATACTACGGTACATCCAGACATAGAAGAACTATACAAAAAAGATCTTAATGACCCAGGTAACCATGATGGTGTGATCACTCACCTAGAGCCAGACATCTTGGAGTGTGAAGTCAAATGGACCTTAGGAAGCATCACTATGAACAAAGCGAGTGGAGGTGATGGAATTCCACCTGAGCTATTTCAAATTCTAAAAGGTGATGCTGTTAAAGTCCTGCACTTAATATGCCAGCAAATTTGGAAAACTCAGCAGTGGCCACAGGACTGGAAAAGGTCAGTTTTCATTCCAATCTCAAAGAAAGGCAATGTCAAAAAATGTTCAGACTCCTGCACAATTGCACTCATTTCACATGCTTGAAAAGTAATGCTCAAAATTCTCCAAGCTAGGCTTCAACAAAGCACGAACCAAGAGCTTCCAGACATTCAAGTTGGATTTACAAAAGGCAGAGGAACAAGAAATCAAATTGCCAACATCTGTTGGATCATAGAAAAAGCAAGAAAATTTCCAGAAAAGCAGCTACCTCTGCTTCATTCTCTACTCTAAAGCCTTTAACTATGTGGATCAGAACAGATTGTGGAAAATTCATTGAGAGATGGGAATACCAGACCACCTTACATGCCTCCTGAGAAATCTTCTATGTAGGTCAGGAAGCACAGTTAGAACTGGATATGGAACAACTGCCTGGTTCCAAATTGGAAAAGAAGTACATCAAGGCTGTATATTGTCACCCTGCTTATGTAACTTATATGCAGAGTACATCATGCAAAAACTGCTGGGCTGGATGAAGCACAAGCTGGAATCAAGATTGCCGGGAGAAATATTAATAACCTCAGATATGCAGATGACACCACCCTTATGGCAGAAAGTGAAGAGGAACTAAAGAGCCTCTTGATGAAGGTGAAACAGGAGAGTAAAAAAGCTGGCTTAAAACTCAACTGTCAAGAAACTAAGATCATGGCATGTGGTTCCACCACTTCATGGCAAATAGATGGGGAAACAGTGAAAACAGTGATAGATTTTATTTTCTTGGGCTCCAAAATCACAGCAGATGGTGACTGCAGCTGTGAAATTAAAAGATCCTTGCCCTTGGAAGAAAAGCTATGACCAACCTAGACAACATATTAAAAAGTGGAGACATTGCTTTGTCGATAAAGGTCCTTCTAGTCAAAGCAATAGTTTTTCCAGTAGTCATATATGGACATGAGCATTGGACCATAAAGAAAGCTGAGTGCCAAAATTGATGCTTTTGAACTGTGGTGTTGGAAAAGGCTCTTGAGAGTCCCTTGGATGGCAAGGGTATCAAACCAGTCAATCCTAAAGGAAATCAGTCCTGAATATTCATTGGAAGAACTAATGCTGAAGCTGAAGCTCCAATAATTTGGCCACCTGATGCATAGAGCCAATTCATTATAAAAGATCCTGATGCTGGGAAAGATTGAAGGCAGGAAGAGAAGGGCATGACGAGAACAAAATGGTTGCATGGCATTACCAACTCAATGGATCTGAGTTTGAGCAAACTCTGGGCTATGGTGAAGGACATGAAATCCTGTTGTGCTGGAGTCCACGGGGGTGGGGGGTATCGCAAAGAGTCAGACATAACTGAGCGACTGAACAACAATAAAAAGAAACAAGTTATTAAGCCATTAAATGACATCAAGAGCCTTTGCGTGGGCGCAGGAGGGCCTAGAGGAGCTATCCCACATTGAAGGTCAGGAAGGGCGGCGGTGAGGAGATACCTCTCATCCAAGGTAAGGAGCAGTGGCTGTGCTTTGCTGGAGCAGCCATGAAGAGATACCCCATGCCCAAGGTGAGAGAAACCCAAGTAAGATGGTAGGTGTTGCAAGAGGGCATCAGAGGGCAGACACACTAAAACCATACTCACACAAAACTAGTCAATCTAATTGCACTAGGACCACAGCCTTGTCTAACTCAATGAAACTAAGCCATGCCCGTGGGGTAACCCAAGACGGGCGGGTCATGGTGGAGAGATCTGACAGAATGTGGTCCACTGGAGAAGGGAATGGCAAACCACTTCAGTATTCTTGCCTTGAGAACCCCATGAACAGTATGAAAAGGCAAAATGATAGGATACTGAAAGAGGAACTCCCCAGGTCAGTAGGTACCCAATATGCTACTGGAGATCAGTGGAGAAATAACTCCAAAAAGAATGAAGGGATGGAGCCAAAGCAAAAACAATACCCAGCTGTGGATGTGACTGGTGATAGAAGCAAGGTCTGATGCTGTAAAGAGCAATATTGCATAGGAACCTGGAATGTCAGGTCCATGAATCAAGGCAAATTGGAAGTGGTCAAACAAGAGATGGCAAGAGTGAATGTAGACAATTCTAGGAATCAGTGAACTAAAATGGACTGAAATAGGTGAATTTAACTCAGATGACCATTATATTTACTACTGTGGGCAGGAATCCCTCAGAAGAAATGAGTAGCCATCATGGTCAACAAAAGAGTCTGAAATGCAGTACTTGGATGCAATCTCAAAAACGACAGAATGATCTCTGTTCGTTTCCAAGGCAAACCATTCAATATCACAGTAATCCAAGTCTGCCCCAACCAGTAACGCTGAAGAAGCTGAAGTTGAACGGTTCTATGAAGACCTACAAGACCTTTTAGAACTAACACCCAAAAAAGATGTCCTTTTCATTATAGGGGACTGGAATGTAAAAGTAGGAAGTCAAGAAACACCTGGAGTAACAGGCAAATTTGTCCTTGGAATACGGAATGAAGCAGGGCAAAGACTAATAGAGTTTTGCCAAGATAATGCACTGGTCATAGCAAACACCCTCTTCCAACAACACAAGAAAATACTCTACACATGGACATTACCAGATGGTCAACACCGAAGTCAGATTGATTATATTCTTTGCAGCCAAAGATGGAGAGGCTCTATACAGTCAACAAAAACAAGACCAGGAGCTGACTGTGGCTCAGATCATGAACTCCTTATTTCCAAATTCAGACTTAAATTGAAGAAAGTAGGGAAAACCCTAGACCATTCAGGTATGACCTAAAACAAATCCCTTATGATTATACAGTGAAAGTGAGAAATAGATTTAAGGGCCTAGATCTGATAGATAGAGTGCCTGATGAACTATGGAATGAGATTTGTGACATTGTACAGGAGACAGGGATCAAGACCATCCCCATGGAAAAGAAATGCAGAAAAGCAAAATGGCTGTCTGGGGAGGCCTTACAAATAGCTATGAAAAGAAGAGAAGCAAAAAGCAAAGGAGAAAAGGAAAGATATAAGCATCTGAATGCAGAGTTCCAAAGAATAGCAAGAAGAGATAAGAAAGCCTTCCTCAGCGATCAATGCAAAGAAATAGAGGAAAACAACAGAATGGGAAAGACTAGAGATCTCTTCAAGAAAATTATAGATACCAAGGGAACATTTCATGCAAAGATGGGCTCGATAAAGGACAGAAATGGTATGGACCTAACAGAAGCAGAAGATATTAAGAAGAGGTGGCAAGAATACACAAAAGAACTATACAAAAAAGATCTTCACAACCAAGATAATCATGATGGTGTGATCACTGACCTAGAGCCAGACATCCTGGAATGTGAAGTCAAGTGGGCCTTAGAAAGCACCACTACGAACAAAGCTAGTGGAGGTGATGGAATTCCAGTTGAGCTATTCCAATTCCTGAAAGATGATGCTGTGAAAGTGCTGCACTCAGTATGCCAGCAAATGTGGAAAACTCAGCAGTGGTCACAGGACTGGAAAAGGTCAGTTTTCATTCCAACCCCAAAGAAAGGCAATGCCAAAGAATGCTCAAACTACCGCACAATTGCACTCATCTCACACGCTAGTAAAGTAATGCTCAAAGTTCTCCAAGCCAGGCTTCACCAATATGTGAACCGTGAACTTCCTGATGTTCAAGCTGGTTTTAGAAAAGGCAGAGGAACCAGAGATTAAATTTCCAACATCTGCTGGATCATGGAAAAAGCAAGAGAGTTCCATAAAAAACATCTATTTCTGCTTTATTGACTATGCCAAAGCCCTTGACTGTGTGGATCACAAGAAACTGTGGAAAATTCTGAAAGACACGGGAATACCAGACCACCTGACCTGCCTCTTGAGAAACCTGTATGCAGGTCAGGAAGCAACAGTTAGAACTGGACATGGAACAACAGACTGGTTCCAATAGGAAAAGGAGTACGTCAAGGCTGTATATTGTCACCCTGCTTATTTAACTTATATGCAGATACATCATGAGAAACACTGGACTGGAAGAAACACAAGCTGGAATCAAGATTGCTGGGAGAAATATCAATAACCTCAGATATGCAGATGACACCACCCTTAGGGAAGAAAGTGAAGAGGAACTCAAAAGCCTCTTGATGAAAGTGAAAGAGGAGAGTGAAAAAGTTGGCTTAAAATTCAATATTCAGAAAACAAAGATCATGTCATCCGGTCCCACCACTTCATGGGAAATAGATGGGAAAACAGTGGAAACAGTGTCAAACTTTGTTTTTCCTGGCTCCAAAATCACTGCAGATGGTGACTGCAGCCATGAAATTAAAAGACGCTTACTACTTGGATAGAAAGTTACGACCAACCTAGATAGCATATTCAAAAGCAGAGACATTACTTTGCCAACAAAGGTCCGTCTAGTCAAGGCTATGGTTTTTCCTGTGGTCATACATGGATGTGAGAGTTGGACTGTGAAGAAGGCTGAGTGCCGAAGAATTGATGCTTTTGAACTGTGGTGTTGGAGAAGACTCTTGAGAGTCCCTTGGACTGCAAGGAGATCCAACCAGTCCATTCTGAAGGAGATCAGCCCTGGGATTTCTTTGGAAGGAATGATGCTAAAGCTGAAACTCCAGTACTTTGGCCACCTCATGCGAAGAGTTGACTCATTGAAAAAGACTCTGATGCTGGGAGGGATTGGGGGCAGGAGGAGAAGGGGACGACAGAGGATGAGATGGCTGGATGGCATCACTGACTCAATGGACATGAGTCTGAGTGAACTCCGGGAGTTGGTGATGGACAGGCAGGCCTGGCCTGCTGCAATTCATGGGGTTGCAAAGAGTCGGACACGACTGAGCAACTGAACTGAACTGAACTGAAATGAAAGAAGCCAATCTAAAAAGGTTACATACTGTAGGATTCCAAGTATGCAACATTCTGGTAAATGCAAAGCTATGGTGAGAATACAAAGACCAGTGGGTGCTGTGGACTGAAGGGTAGGGGAGTGTTGAATAGGCAGAGCACAGAGGATTTTTAGAACAGAGAAAATGCTATATAATGCTATGGTGAGGGATATGTTTCATTATACATTTGTCCAAACTCATAGAATGTAATTTAACAAGAGTGAACCCTAATGTAATCTATGGATTTTTGATAATTATGTGTCAGTTTAGGTTAATCAGTTGTAACAAATATACCACACCAGTGGAGGATGTTGATAATTAAGAAGGCTATGCATGTATAAGGGTGGAGGGTATATTGGAAATCTCTGTACCTTCCCCTCAATTTTGCTGTGAACCTAAAACTTCTCTAAAACATGAAATCTTAAAAACAAGATGACTTAAAACAAACAAACATTATATAATAAAAACTATGATAAGATAATAATTTGGTTTATAGATTTAAGAGAAATTAAATACATATGAAGAGAGATTAGTTAACTGGAGATAGATCAGAAGAAACTATTCAAAAAGAAGTATAGAATAATATGGAGATGGAAAATACAGATGAGGAAAAAACAACTTAGGAGATTCATAGAGACAATCTAATATCCATTTCATTTGTGTCTCGGAAAGGAGAAAATGAAGTAGAAATCATTGATGAAAAAATAGTTGAAAATACTATAGACCATATTAAGGCCACCTAGTCTCATATTTTAGAAACCCAGTGAACCACAAGTGGGAAAATTTGGTTTGCTTTCTCTTAGACACATGGTGACATCCCAGAAAACCAGAGACAAATTTTAAAACAGTTACAGGACATTATAAGTAAAGAATGCTAATGCTGCTGCTAAGTCGCTTCAGTCGTGTCCGACTCTGTGCAACCCCATAGACGGCAGCCCAGCAGGCTCCGCTGTCCCTGGGATTCTCCAAGCAAGAACACTGGAGTGGGTTGCCGTTTCCTTGTCCAATGCATGAAAGAGAAAAGTGAAAGTGAAGTCGCTCAGTCGTGTCCGACTCTTAGCGACCCCATGGACTGCAGCCCACCAGGCTCCTCCATCCATGTATTTTCCAGGCAAGAGTACTGGAATGGGGTGCCATTGCCTTCTCTGAGAAGTAGAGAAAAATATGGTTAAATTGAGAACTCACTTCTTGAGTCCAACAATAGAAACCAAAAGATAAAGGAATGATGTTTACAATGTACTAGAGAAAAATGACCATTTCAAAACTACAATATTATACCCAATAGTATAAGCATCCCTCAAAAATGAATGCACAATGACATTTTTAAGAGAGCAAAACCACTACAAAAGAATTAGTCACTATCAAGTTGCACTAAGGAAAATTATAAATGGTATATTTTAGGCAGAAGGAAGATAATCTCAAACAAGAGGCCAGAGTTGTGGAAAAATGCTAATTATAAGGAGACTAATGAATACTGGCTAGTTAAAAGGAGACAAAGGAGGTGACAGAGGATGAGATGTTGGATGGCATCGCTGACCTAGTGGCACACATGAGTCTGAGCAATCTCTGGGAGATAGAGAAGGACAGGGAAGCCTGGTGTGCTTCAGTTGATCGGGTCGCAACAACAATAATGGGTGCCCGTGTTCAATCCCTGTGTTGGGAAGATCTCCTGGAGAAGGAAATGGCAACCCACTCCAGTATTCTTGCCTGGAAAATCCCATAGATGGAGGAGCCTATTATGCTACAGTCCATGGGGTTGCAAAGAGTCAGACATGACTGAGCGACTTCACTTTCACTTTATGGGTTTAATACATTTAATATTAAAATACTTGACAGGAATAGCCTATAAATTAAGAGTTGGATAAATGGTTTTAAGATGTTCCAAAGTCCTGGAGAAGAGTTAAGGTATTGAAAAATATATACTTTGGTGATTTAAGACTGCTTGTGTGAATTTAGGACATAAGCAACGCTACAGGTGCTTTTGTTGCCTTGATTCATTGGCCCATTTCAGTGTGCCTGTTGGTTTAGAAGACTGTCCAGTAGGCTTGCTGACAACTTAATATCATGAATGCCTATATCTCTCTTCCTCTCCTCCTGAAGGAATTCTGTGCCTCTCTGAAGCTGATTCTACTGCAATAGATACAATATATTTTATGCAGAAAAGCCACCTACTCCAGGGATACAATCTGGTGAAAAATGCCCTAGCTATTCAGTCTTTCTGTAGGATGATCTTGTGTTTGTTTCACGGGTTCTCAGAGAATTTACCAGATGATCAACCTCAAGTTGTCCGTACCAGTGCCTCACTCATTTAAACACTCTTTATTGGCTTTTCTCCCTTCTGCATCTCATATCCCCCACCTTCCCAGTTCTTCCTGGGATTTCTCCCAAGTAAACTTTTGGCATGTAAGTTCTTATATGGGGCTCTGATTTTAGGGAAGTCCTATCTAAGACAGTTCACCCAACTTGGCTCTAGAACGCAGCCTTTTAGGACACGATTCTAGTATTGGCCTACTTGTGTGTTGTGTCTGAGTGGCTCCTCTGTCCATGGAATTCTCCAGGCAAGAGTGCTGGAGTGGGTTGCCAATTCTTCTTCAGGGAATCTTCCTGACCCAGGAGTTGAAGCTTCATTTCTTAGGTCTTTTGCATTGATGAGTGGGTGTTTTTTTTTTTTGTTTTTCCACTACTACCACCACCTGGGAAACCTGCTATCGGATGACAATATCAAAGCTGATGAAAGTGAATTGTGAAAAATCTTTTGCATGATGTATTATCACAATTCACTGGACTGTGGTGAATCACTAGAGTGTTGGACTGGGATGATATATAAGTTGGCAGAGGGAGGGTGCTGACTTTTGATATAACTCTAGCACCTGACAATAAAGGGACAATAACTATAATAAATAATGAAGAGATAGCTGTTTTTTCTACTGACCCAGGGGCTTTAAAGAAGGATACTGTTAGACTTAGATCAGCTGTGATATCCAGAAGGCTTCACAGAGTATTTAAAGAAATCCTTATGTCCTGCATTCAGAGAACTGAATATACAATAAATCAGGCCCTCAAATTGTGGTAAGGATGTTACAAGGTATGAAAGAAGCTAAATACACTCCTAGCAGGGATCTTATACTAAAGTCTGGATCCTCACAGGGGAGGGACACAACTTACAATCTGACAGGGAAGAAGTGAGGTATATAATTGAAAACCTTAAACCCCACGATGTTCCTGAATCCTCCAGGCCAGCAGAAGCTGTTCTTTCCTTTGCTAGAGGACAGCACTCTCACCTTGCACTTAACTGTCAGAGACAGGATGGATGTAATTACTATCTGAGCAACAGGGCTAAAGCGACTTTGATCCACACATATCAGTGAAATTCCCAGACGCTAAACGTATAGGCAGCCAACAAGAGTGTTTCCTAATTCAAATCATCATGAGCAGTCGAGTAGAAGGCTAATGTTAGCTAGCACAGTAGAAGCCTTTTAACCAGCCCATTAAAACTGCAGCCTCTTCTTCCTATAAAAATAGACCATCTTGCCACTCCATTACCCTTCCCTAGTTCTACAATCTACCTTCACACAGCACTATCTAACATTACTGTTTTGTCTACTTATGTGTTTCATTTTAATTATTTACTTTTCCCATCAGAATATAAATTTCACAAGGATATCTTTGGGGGTTTATTTTGTGCACTGATGTATCCTGAGCATTGGAACAACTGCTGCCACATAGCAGGGACTCAGCAATCTTCGATTAATGAATAAATGGACTTTCTTTACTACCACAGAGATACTTTTTTTTCAGAGTTGTGCCATAGGTGCAGTTCAATTGGTTAGTATCAAGGGGTGATTTATTTAAAAAAAAAAAAACAAAAAAAAAACTTGTGGCATCGTAAAGATATTTTCCATTCCTTTGTATAAAGTGTAAGTATTCTCAAGAGGCATACCTGGTAGACTCAGTGTACAAAGATAAACACTTTAGGTAATTGGTTGATACTTGTCCTGTGGATTGGCACTTGGATTTTGTTATTTTGAGGCATTTTTTAAATCTTTATTGTCATCCTCTGGGATATGATTCATTCTATTACATTTTATTTGTCATTGCAAAATCCAAAAATCCTTTATGGAAAAAATGGCATGTATTTATAAATAGTATTAATTATCTTTTGAAAAGAACAGTTCAATGGACCTAGAGTTTGGAAGGGGTTAACGCACTATCCAGCATGCTTAACCTACTCTGAGAGAGGGATATGTGTACTCCAAAGACCTGAGTAATGATGCCATTAACCTTTCCTAGCCTAGCTCTATAAGGCACTTCACCATTGGTTCAAGTGACTCTTTTTCTTTTCATTGCAACTAGGTGGAATTTTTATTAAGTGTCATTAATCAAAGGTGAAAAATTCTCTGAGCAGGAAAATTGTCAGTGAAACTGGCTGCTGTATGTGGAAAAAAAATAAATAAAAGGGTTGGATAATTATATATTAACTCAAGCAGTAATAGACTTTTCAAATCATCACAGGTTGCAGCTCCTCTTTGATTTTAGGGGTCTAATTTGGGGGAAGACCTATTAATCTTTTTTCCATTTCTTTGCCTTTCTTATTCAGTAATTGAACTGTTCAGGTGTTATTGATTAATGTAGCTTTCTTAAATGACAGGTTGGTATGGCAGCCAAAATTATTCTCTGTGATTTTCTTCTGAAATGACTCATGAGATATTCTGGAATGTGGGGAAAGAATAAAGATTTTAAGTTTTCTTCTAAAGACAGATAGACTTCAGCACCACTACACTGGGGGTGAGGGGACCAGTTTTTCTTTGGATCACTGGTGTTGAGGCTAATTGGAATGAAATTTAATTTATATCCAGAGTAAGAGTTACCTTTTCACAAATATATAATATTTGGGGGAATGGGGAGGGGGTGGGACTTAGAAATATCTAAGCTTTTCACTGAAGTAACTGCGGGCAGATGTAGCAGATTGAAGTTTATGCTGCAACAAGTGGTGAGTAAGGCTTGTCATGTTTTTAATAGGCTCACATCACAGAGGAAAAACAGAGCACAATCATGAGAACCAGGGAAAAACAAGATCAGTAGAAAGTAGGTATTTAGAAAGGTAGACCCTATGGAATTATATCATAGCCCAAAACTGCCAATATCATTTATTTTGTGGAACAAACATCTGTGCTTTGCAATATAATCGGGGGATACAAGTTCTGTTTAGTTTGCAACTCTGGTTGTTTCTTCCCCCACACTGTTTGTGTTAATTGCCCCTTGTGGATGGGCTGCATAATCTCTAATCCTCATAGTGTGCAAGTGAATTTGTGCTGTGCTTCTCTCAAACACACCTGCAAGAAATTTTAATAGCTTTAAAAGCTGAAGATTTCCCCCTAACTCCCTATTGCATAACAGTCCTGACTACCTGAGGTATCATCACAAAAGATAATTTAATAATAGCAGCAATGATGTAGGCACCTGAAATTCCATCTGGTAGTACACACTTTAGCATGTATATATTAGAGAGAGAGAGGTTTCTATAAACTTGGCTAATGTAAGTCCAACAGAACACATATACGCTGCAAACTCTTTCGCTTGGATGTCCAAAGGAAGATTTCAGCAATAGTTATAGCAGTGAATCCATTACAAAGTGGTGAATGCTTTGACAAATTATGTCTTGTTTCATACCACCCCATGAATTTTTCTCTTAATGTTGAATTTAGGTTAGAATAAATTTGTATAAATATAGAATGGGAAAAATAATCTGCTTCACTAACTATAGTTTTGTTGGAGTTACAGATTTAAGAAAGCAAAAATAAATGATATTTTTCTAAACTGTGCAACAGAGTTTAAAGATTTTCCAAACTTTCAAAATTATTCATTTACTATACCTTAAAAAATGGATAGTCATTTTGTAGGGAAACGGATTATCCTAAACAGGACTAATTTTTTTTTTTTTTGTAGAGGGATCAGTAACTCTGTTGCATGGATGATTGAATGAATGGGTAAATGCATAAACTAGTCAAATCTGTGAATTCATTAAGGCTAAAATTTTAATTTATTCATTTATCATTTTATTTAGTCACTGAGTCATGTCCAACTCTTTGTGACCTCATGGACAGTAGTCCACCAGGCTTTTCTGTCCCTGGGATTCTCCAGGCAAGAATATTGGAGTGGGTTGCCATTTCCTTCCCCACTATTCATTTATATGTATTTGCAATTTGATTTATTCTGGGCATAAATCAAGTTTTCTAAGTGGGCAATATTTCTTGATTTTTGGACTTAACTATAGAACTGTACATCTTACTTGTCATTAACCAAGTATTTTGAAATTGGACATATGAAAGTTACAAGAACAATGTGTATACTGTGGCTCTGAACCATCTGCTTTCTCATTATCATGTTGCTCTTTCACTGCCACAGAATATGTAATAGAGGATACCTTGGAATTTCCTATTATTAGATATTCTCAACTTAACTGAATCTCCTTATAGCTCATAGGATCTCTGGTGTTTGTGAAGGAAAGAAAAAGGGAGGAGGAGCAGAGGTTGTCTTGACTAGTAGAGAACTATCTATAATTTGTTCTTCATTGCCTGTTTTTAATGCTCTCATCTTGCTACTAACTGACTAGTTTTATTTCATATTTGATATGTATTAAACTATTTTAACTCTTACTACTGCAAAATATTGCTTAATGCAGCATATGAAACTTTACCAAAGGCAAAAAACAAAAGCTATTTTCAATTAAGAGAGTTTGAGAGTTTGGATGCCATTGAAGCCTCACCTGAATGCGTGTCTGGTCTCTAGTCTCTCTTCAGAGCACATGTAGCATTTTAAACATTGGGACTGAAACTTTGATCCAGTTTAGCTCAGCATCAAAAAGAACATGCTGCCAGTCTGTTTCTTAAAAGAAATAATCCAAGTGAGGCAACAGAACTCAAAAGCTATTTTGAAATGTTACAAATTACCTTTGCAGTTAGTTTAAAACGCCAAATGAATACGATATACATCCACAACCGGAACTGACTTTTTTAAGTTCAAAAATATTTGATGGTGTTTCTAGATTTGCTCAGTTCTTTCTTGTTTTTAAACTGAGGTTTTACCCATTTTATTGCAACACTAGCTTTTTATCAAATAGAGAATCAAGGAAATACAGTTCACGGCATTTCTTTCTCACATGTATAAGTGTTAGTCGCTAAATCATCTCTAACTGTTTGCAACCCTATGGACTGTAGCCTACCAGGCTCCTCTATCCATGGGATTCTCCAGGCAGGAATACTGGAGTGGGTTGCCGTTCCCTTCTCCAGGGGATCTTCCTGACCCAGATATCAAACCTGGGTCCCTTGTATTACAGGCAGACTGTTTGCCATCTGAGCCACCAGGGAAGCCCTCTCACATGTGTAATCTCTCAGTAAGCAAAATAATCTCTAAAAATAGAGTAGGTTAGAATAGGTTCTATTTTATTAATATAAAAATAACACAACACATTCTTTAGAGAATAAAAATTCTGTGTCAGATAAGAATGCATTCACCTGCGACTAACAGAAAATATTGCAAACAGTTGCCTAAGCAATAATGACATTTATGTATTGTTAACAAGAGGAGGTGTGTTAGTAGGAATGAAGAGGCTTGTATATCATTTCCAGCCATGCCAAAAAAACACTTGTGCTAGAAGAGTGAGAACTCTCACATTTGTTGCTCCATTGCAAGGTAATCATTGAAACTTAAATTGCAGTTAGACTGGTGAAGGGATTTTGCTAGTAGCTTCTGTCACTTTTCTTTTTCGGGAGAGCAAAGTTTTCCCAGATCTGTGGCAGCAGGCTTCTGATTAGATCTCATTGGCCAGAACTGTATCCCATAGACACCTCTAGCTTCAAGGGAAGCTGGAGTTTTAAGCATTTAGCTTTTGTAAGATGATGGAAAGCAAGTATTTGGCATTTTCAGCTTCTATGATAGAAGTCAGCAAAAAATAAAGGGTAGAGAATTATGTCAACATTGTCTACCATGATTTCCAAGCTGTATCTTATATCTAGTAAATTTTAGCAATTTCATCGCAAAACAAATTATGGACAACAAAGGAACTGGGACATCTTTTAGACATTGATTGTAGAGGGTCTTACCGAAAGATGAAAACCGTTAGCTAACAGGGCTAAGAGATATTGTAATTTTACCCAAAATGTCACTCACTGTTTTAAACAAAGGAACTTCATTGTATTAAGTCTGCTTTTAAAAATTGGGATAAAAGTTAGGTGTTTTTTTTTTTTTTTTTTTTCTTTCCACAACCCTTCATCGTCAGTCATGTCAGCAGACTAGTGTGGTCAGATAAGGACTTTTGTGTGTGTACAAGGGTTTAGTTAAATGAGCACTAGTATCACTACTCAAATGAGTATTCATAACCACTACTTGTTTTATTCTAGAGCAGCAACAAAATGGCAGAGACGACAGCTGCCACATCATATACATACACACACTCCTTCCTACACAAACCATGCTTTGTACATCAGATGCAGCATAAATACCATGGCATGTGGCAGTTGCTATGGTGACAAGTTTTTTTTCTTTTAAATGAAGAGCAGATGGAATAGGCATGTAAAACTTGCATAAGTTGTTAGTAATCTGTGAGTTACTGCAGACTAGTTGATGAAGGAAATTTTAAAATTCTAGCTTTTCTAATTTTTCCATATAACATGTTCGACTACCACTTTTCCCCTTTGCTTCAGTCCATTTTGTATCCAAATGGCAGTGAAAAATTGTTTTCCCTGTACCATATATATATATTTCTGTCCTTGCTTTGCCAAATACATTTCTATTGTGGAGCTTTTAAGTCTTTCACTGAATATGCATGTACTTCTACTGGCCCCATATTGAAGTCCATTTCATTTTGATACAGTTCACACAATATAGGTGATAAATTTGACAATGATTCCATGTATGAAATGGTTACAGCTAGCGAGAAATAGGTTTATTATACAATACAAAGTGCTCTATAATGTATAAGTGCTGTTGGACATATAATTAGTACTTTGGATCAGTTTTGTTTGTCTAATCATCTAATCTAGGCAGAACTTGTTCTTAAGTGTCCTAATCATCTATACTTCCTAGCTGCTATATGGAAATGGGCAAAAGAAAAAAAAAAAACCTCTTCAAGGAATGATTTGTGGTTATTCTCTCATAACCGGTGATTTTCCTGTATTAAGTAACTTTCTATATTTATCTGTAAAAGCAAATTGCAAAGGAAATTTCAACATAATTTAGCAACTACTTAATGTGCACCCAGCATAAGAAAACACAGGGAGGGCAGTAAGACCTTTAAGGCAAGGCACGGAAACTGCTTCCAGGGCCAAGAGAACCGTGGAGGAAAAAAGACAACCTATGTCTCTAATATGAAATAGATCCAAAGTATCTTTAAGGAGAGAGCTGTTGAGAATCCAAAGCAGCCAAGGGTCACCATTGGTAACGGCTCTCTTTAATAGCTGCTGCTCATTTGGCAGTGTTGGTTTTATGCAAATCTTTCTTAGATCTTTCCACCAAATGTCTATGATTCTGCACTTTGCTATTTCCTTAAACTTTGATGGCAACTTCTCTATCACCTAGACCATAGTCTAATTTCCATAGAAACAGTCTGAGGAAGTTGGTCATATGAATAGAAAGTAAAATTACATTGGATTCGCATTAATTATTCCTTGAATTGTTTCTTGAGACTTTCTTCAAGATGAGTCAGGTTTATTAAGCCTTAAATTCTCTATTTCCTCTGAGGATAGAATGGAGTTGGGAGATTCACGCATGATCAGCACTTCTTTTGTATTCTTAGCATGTGAAGACATCCCTTTGGATTGTACCCTGGTTGCCCTTTTAGATGATATGATGACTTGTGCTTCTGCTTCAGATGATAACGAGCTTCATAATGTGGTGTTGTGGTTTTTTCTAGCCAAATTCTGATGTGTGTGTATTAAGTGGTGTTCCCCCACCCTTATGGCCCAGGAGCTCTCAGACATGTCTCATGGCAGAAGCTGATCAGTAGAATTCCAAACAGGACTGATTCCTTCACAAAGTGTTTATTAGGGGCCCAGTTGTTGTTACACTGTAGACTGATGGTGGATTGCTAAAGCTGGGGATACACACCCTTACTGATTAATTCTTTAATTTATCCATCTAACATCTATTTATTAAAATGCGCTATACACCCAGCTCCTAAGGAGCACTAGAAATAGAGGTGAATATGACAGAATTCTAAAGAGGACGTCAATAATAAACATGTACATTCTATTTTATTTAAGTGATGACTTCAACTTTTATCTAAGGTGATGTGACATATTTGCTATATGAGTTGGTGTGATAGAGCACAAGCAGGGAGGATAATTTAGGTAGGTTGGACAAAGGCAGCTTCTCTAGAAAGAAACATTGGAGGTGAGAGCCTATAAACTCCTAAATTGAACTTCAGATTAAAATAGTAACAGTTTTCATTTTGTGTGTTCTGCAGTACCTTCTAAATTGTCAGTGTGAAAAATCCAAGATTTGAAAACATCTTTGTGTGTATGTGTGTGTTTATGTGTTATTAAGATACTTACTGTTTTATCAAGCTTGGGACTGATTACGTACTCCATGCATTGAAATAAGCACAGTAATCATAGCATTTTTAAAAATGATGATTTAATTTTACATAACTACAGTAAGCCTAAAATAATGATATGATTACAAAGAAGAAAAAATGAGAGAAGTACTTCCTTAGGATTAATATTCTAAATCCAAAATGCATTTATTGTTTCTTAGTATACTTAATTCTGTAAAAGTCCACTTGTTAGAGATATGTAAATCCATAGTATGTTGGTACATGAGAAATAAAAAATGTACCTTCTAGAGTTCTAAGAGAATCACACAGAGGTACTGCCCATTTGGGATTCAAAATTAAAACAAGTCTCACTTATTGAGAACCAATACACAGCAATTAATGCAATTATACTGCATTTCTTAATATATTAACCCTTCACTCCATGGGAGGCTAAGGAGAACTAAGTATGCTTGGACTTCCAGAGAGTTACATGTATTTTTATATTTCCAATTCATTACAAAAATAATTATGAACTCTAATTTAGTTTAACTAGTGTTCTGCTTATAATTGCAAAATAGCTATTAAACAATTGTGGCAAAGCCTCGACTATGTAAGATATTAATGACTCTTCAACCTCTAGTAAGACACTTAATGTAGTAGGACGTGAGAGATTGATAATTGCAACAATCTTCTCTGTGAACTGTTTGCTGAGAAACAAACAACTTGCCTTTACCTTGGCTCTAGTAATTGACAGTTAATTGACAACATTATTGACAGGGCATTTAACTAAGCTTCACCACTTGTTAGAAATAAGATTTAGTTCTATAATGTCATCACGGTACTTGTGATATTATTAACCATAACTCACTACCAAAATATATGATTGAACACTCCATTCTCATCAATACCAAAGAGAGTTAATAAGTGCAGTGGAGAAGGCTGCATTGTTTCTAGTTGTGATTATTCTCTCTTTGTACCTACAAATGATGTCGGATAAACAGACGTGGAAATATCGAGTCCTCATAAAAAAATATTTAGCCATTAAAATCAGAACATAGCATGGGGGCGTTTTTCTGAGACAGTTCTTATGCAATGAAAGATTCATCATCCCAAATAAAAGTGATCTAACGTGTTTATTATTTTATATGCAAATATTGTGGATTCCAAAGCCCCAGACCATGTAGCCTTTTCTCTTCATAGACACAACAGAAATTTTATGTTTTCTCTTTGGGCACATAAGTGTGCTAGTCTTATAAACTAGCCATGATGCTTTGAGGCTTAAGAAGTCGGTGGGTAGGGTAATTGCAGTCCCTTCTAGCCCCATGTCTTCATCCTTCTTCCTCATTACTCCCTCCTCCCCCACCCCATATACTTGTCCCATTTAGGGTGAAAAGCTCTATATTTGAAGATGTGAGATTGAGACCTAATACTGTCACTCAGTCCCATGGCCTGTAGCAAGTTAGGTGTAACTCTCTGAACCTCTGTTCTTTTATCTGCAACAAAAGGTAAATTAATAATACTTGCCCTGGCTACTTCACAGTCTCCTAAAATCAGTGAGAACTCTTTCATGAAGACACTATACATAAATGTTGATGCTTCCAAAATTATTTTTAGTTTGTGTTAGTGTAAATAATATCATCATTTCCCATTAGTATTATATTTTCACATTGATTGAAGGTTTAAAACAGTTATTATGGGCAAGGTAGTACAGTAGAAAGATCAGTGATTTGGAGTCTGATAGGTTGGTTTTGATTCTTGTCTATTTTTAACAAACTGTGTGACTTCAAGTAAGTTACTAAACCCCCTAAACCTTTGTTTTCTAATATGCGAAATAGGATGTTAAAAAAACCTACATTGCAGAGATACCAGGAAGACTAAGTAAAATGATCTGTGTAAGATAATCAGCATACTATAGATATCAGTAACTGCTGGTGATTACTAATGACAACATTTAAGGACTTCAGTGTATTTTTTTCTGAAATTACACTTAGTAGGCTATTAATGTCTTCACCTCTTACTATACCGTTGATGAAAAAAAATTTTTGTTTTCTTGTATAAAATGCTAAACTTTTATAGTACATGCTTGTATTTCATGGTTTTGTTGTACATCGTCACCCTCATTTACTATTTAAGCAATCAAAGCATATATATATACACACACACACGCTAAATAATGTCTGACACTTGCGACCCCATGGACTATAACTTGCCAGGCTCCTCTGTCCCTGGGATTTTCCAGGGAAGAATACTGGAGTGGGTTGCCATTTCCTTCTCCAGAAGGTCTTCTTGACCCAGGGATCGAACCCGCATCTCCTGCAGTGGCAGGTGGAATCTTTACCACTGAACCACCTAGGAAGCCTGCTTAGCTACTCTACTAGTTTTCTATTGCTGCCAGAATCCTACAAAATTAGCAGCTTAGACAGTACAAGCAGCTTATCTCACGGTTCTGAAGGCCAGAGTCGGCACATGGCGTAGACGCATTCTCTGTCCACCAGGCTGAAACTGAGGGTTTGGTGAGAGCTGCAAATGCCTCTGACACAGCCTTTGGCCAAGCTCACCAGTTGTTGGCAGAACTTATTTCTTCATGGCGATAGAAGCAGGCCCCTCTTCTCTTGCTGGCTGTAAGCTGGAGGCAGTGGCAGCACCCGCAGGCTGCCTGCCATCCTCTGCGTGCGGCTCTCTTCACAACCTGGCAGTCTGCGTCTTCAGTGCCTACAGGAGAACTTCTCTTCAGTTCTCACTCACCTCACAGGCCAGAGTGAGGTAGCGGTGTGGACACTGGTGAACTGGGGGAGGGCACTACATGGAATTCTGTTTCATGCAGTAATTTAGGACTCAGCCTCTTCTATCTGTGTCTCCGGGGCAGGGCTCCCAGCATCCTGCTAACTCAACCAACAGCTGAGCAATGTGCCTGTCTAGATCTGGATGGTCATACATGGGGCTGGTTTTACATTTAGGCAGTCGGTAGACCTCTTTTTTCTTCTCCTAGCAAGTTATTCTTACCACCCTCTTGTCATGAAATCTGGAAAAGTTTTATTAAAATGTCCATACTATCCTTGAGGAAAGGCCATACATTCATGTAATTGTGCTGATTCACTAGTTTATCACATTAGCTATCTTACCTTAGGGGCCCTGAGTGAAAAGAAGAAAGGAAGAACGTATTCCCATGAATGGAAGGCAAAGATAGGTAGAAATATTTAGATAATGGGGTGTGTTTGCCAGGCAGTATGGACAATGTAGTTAGCAGCCCTGGTGGTTATGAGAAACCAGGGTGTTTTGAGAAAAGCCCTAATAACTAGAAGTGGCAGAGCCTTTCCATTGCTCTTTGACTTTGGTTTAGAAAAGACTTGTCCAAGAACAGAAAGAAGAAATTTAATACTAGCAATAGTTACAATAAAGTGTCTGCCTGCAATGCAGGAGACCTGGGTTCAATCCCTGGGTCTGGAAGATCCCCTGGAGGAGGCAGTGGCACCCCACTCCAGTACTCTTGCCTGGAAAACCCCATGGACAGAGGAGCCTGGTAGGCTATAGTCCATGGGGTCGCAAAGAGTCGGACATGACTGAGCGACTTCACGTTCTACTTCTAATGATGATAATATTTAGAATGTTTTACATCATTTTCATATGTTTTAAAGCGTTTTTCCATCTAGTGATGTCACCAGAGAGGCAGAGGAGACCACATGGAAACACAGTTTATCATTTATTCTGCAAACAGAGTCATCAGATAATAAAATACATCTGCCACGCCTTGAGCACATAGGCCCATTTTTAGTCTCTTATGCCTAACACTTAATATAATATATAACACAAATTCTTCTCTTCATGTTCTTATCCCTTATTGCATAAAGCTGCCCCAGTTTCCTTTGCCCAAGGTGGAATTACAAATGCATCTGTGGATCACTCACTGCCAAACCCCAACTGCGTTCTCTGTGCATCTCACTCTTAAGGTGACAAAAAGCTATCATTTGAGGTTTCTTCCTTCATATTTAGTTTTTCCACCCAGCCCTAATGCGCAGTATCCATCCCTATGACTAATTATTTAACTCTACTAAATGAATATGATACACATGTAGTGGGTTCCTCATATGAGATACACTATCAAATAAGCACTTAAAATTTCTTTGTTTTAATCCTCTTAATAAGCTTTTGAAGTAGTTTCTATTATCCTGATTTTGAGACAAGGTAACTAAAAGCTAAAGAAAGCAAATAATGCATCCAAAGCCATAGGGCTGTAAACAGTTGAAAGGTGACAAAAAGCTATCATTTGAGGTTTCTTCCTTCATATTTAGTTTTTCCACCCAGTCCTAATGCCCAATATCCATCCCTATGACTAATTATTTAACTCTACTAACTTAATATGATACGTATGTAGTGGGTTCCTCATATGAGATACACTATCAAATAATAAGCTTTTGAAGTAGTTTCTATTATCCTGATTTTGAGATAAGGTAACTAAAAGCTAAAGAAAGCAAATAATGCATCCAAAGCCATAGGGCTGTAAACAGTTGAAAAGATTTTAATATTTCCATGTTCTGATTACAAATCCAGTGTTTTAAAAAATATACAATACTTTTCTCTAACCAGTTATATCTTGTCCAGGATAAATATTAAATCTTGGCTCAACAATTTTGAATTTCCTATTATAATCTCAAATTTAAGATAAAAATGGAAATTTTCCAATATGTCTTATTATGCAATTTTAAGATGAGAAGTTAAGGCTGAGCATAAAGTAACATTTAATTTTTAAAATATTAACATTAATCATTCCTTATATAAACCAGGACCAGATGAAACATAAATCTATGTTCATTTCACATTACAGTTCCATGTTAGTTTCATCTTCCTGGCAGACATTTAGTGAATTATTCTAATATATTCAGTTCAACATAATTCAGGCAATGCTGTTTGGCCTAAAGTAGAGTGGCTTTTGTCAGTGAATATGTACTTTATTTTCTTTGTGCTAATGAAATAAATATTAATTACAGAAAATTTGGAGTGTGGAGAATAAATTGATTTCTATATTATTTTGTTATAGAAGCTCCTGATTCTTGTGCTGTTCTCAGTAATATGTATTAGGCACTCAGGAAGACTCTTCTTTAATAGTAACATTCCTTGGATGTATGACAGTGACTTTATCATAGTGAACATGTCTCATATGAACACTATATAAAACCATTTTTATTTGACCCCGTAAACTTATTCCTCTAGAGAAAATAAGTTGGAATGATTATTGTATTTGTAATAATTAAGTGAAAATTGACTCCCATGACTAGTAAGGAGAGAAAAAATTTACGTTCCAGTCTTCTGTGACCCTTAAGTGAAAGCACACTGTCTTTCTCTCCTTCCCTCTCCTTAATTAGGTGGGGAGCAATTGAGCACTCATTCAAAAAGCAGTTATCAAGTGAGTACTAACTGGTAGGCATTATGATAGGCACAGCTTTTACACCTCGTTTCCTTGTTTAGAGATTGAAAGTTGAGGAGTGAACCTGATGCTGTTTATAAAGTAGAACTTGGGATATTCTAGTAGAAAAAAATATGTATGCACTATCCATATTCAACAGAATGGGAAAGACTAGAGATCTCTTCAAGAACATCAGAGATACCAAAAGAACATTTCATGGAAAGATGGGCTCAAGAAAGGACAGAAATGGTATGGACCTAACAGAGGCAGAAGATACTAAGAAGAAGTGGCAAGAATACACAGAAGAACTGTACAAAAAAGATCTTCATGACCCAGATAATCACGATGGTGTGATCACTCACCTAGAGCCAAACATCCTGGAATGTGAAGTCAAGTGGGCCTTAGAAAGCACCACTACGAACAAAGCTAGTGGAGGTGATAGAATTCCAGTTGAGCTATTCCAAATCCTGAAAGATGATGCTGTGAAAGTGCTGCACTCAATATGCCAGCAAATGTGGAAAACTCAGCAGTGGTCACAGGACTGGAAAAGGTCAGTTTTCATTCCAACCCCAAAGAAAGGCAATGCCAAAGAATGCTCAAACTACAGCACAGTTGCACTCATCTCACACGCTAGTAAAGTAATGCTCAAAATTCTCCAAGCCAGGCTTCAGCAATACGTGAACCGTGAACTTCCAGATGTTCAAGCTGGTTTTAGAAAAGGCAGAGGAACCAGAGATTAAATTGCCAACATCCGCTGGATCATGGAAAAAGCAAGAGAGTTCCAGAAAAACATCTATTTCTGCTTTATTGACTATGCCAAAGCCTTTGACTGTGTGGATCACAATCAACTGTGGAAAATTCTGAAAGAGATGGAATACCAGACGACTTGATCTGCCTCTTGAGAAACCCGTATACAGGAAGCAAGAGTTAGAATTGGACATGGAACAACAGACCAGTTCCAAATAGGAAAAGGAGTACATCAAGGCTGTATATTGTCACCCTGTTTATTTAACTTCTATGCAGAGTACATTGTGAGAAACGCTGGACTGGAAGAAACACAAGCTGGAATCAAGATTGCTGGGAGAAATATCAATAACCTCAGATATGCAGATGATACCACCCTTATGGCAGAAAGTGAAGAGGAACTCAAAAGCCTCTTGATGAAGGTGAAAGAAGAGAGTGAAAAAGTTGGCTTAAAGCTCAACATTCAGAAAACGAAGATCATGGCATCTGGTCCCATCACTTCATGGGAAATAGATGGGGAGACAGTGGAAACAGTGTCAGACTTTATTTTTCTGGGCTCCAAAATCACTGCAGATGGTGACTGTAGCCATGAAAGTAAAAGACGCTTGCTCCTTGGAAGGAAAGTTATGACCAACCTAGATAGCATATTCAAAAGCGGAGACATTACCTTGCCAACGAAGGTACGTCTAGTCAAGGCTCTGGTTTTTCCTGTGGTCATGTATGGATGTGAGAGTTGGACTGTGAAGAAGGCTGAGCGCCAAAGAATTGATGCTTTTGAACTGTGGTGTTGGAGAAGACTCTTGAGAGTCCCTTGGACTGCAAGGAGATCCAACCAGTCCATTCTGAAGGAGATCAGCCCTGGGATTTCTTTGGAAGGAATGATGCTGAAGCTGAAACTCCAGTACTTTGGCCACCTCATGTGAAGAGTTGACTCATTGGACTCTGATGCTGGGAGGGATTGAGGGCAGGAGGAGAAGGGGATGACAAAGGATGAGATGGTTGGATGGCATCACTGACTCGATGGACATGAGTCTGAGTGAACTCCGGGAGTTGGTGATGGACATGGAGGCCTGGCGTGCTGCGATTCATGGGGTCGCAAAGAGTCGGACACGACTGAGCGACTGATCTGATCTGATCTGATCTGATCCATATTCATTCATTCCTCCTCTGAGAAAGCCCTTTTTTTATGATGATGAACAGTATCTTCTACACAAGTTCTTTGCAGTTAGGTTGATGGTCATTACTGATCTGGGTATCCATACTGACCCTCTTTGCCTTGGTCCTGTGAGAATAATTTAGTTCTGAAAAGCACATTACACAGAAAATTTTCAAAAGAAACCTTTTATTTCAGTAGGAAAGTTTCATGCATTCCTGACTCCAAGGTGGTACTAACTTATGGTATGGTAACATTATATTCCAATAAGATGGACAAAATTTTTTAATAGGCAACATTAGCTATCTATAAGACAACTTAATAAATCATATTACCTTCAATTATAGCTTTATAATATAATTGCTTTTATACTATCATTAAATTCTTTTATAGCTGTTACCACCATATGTTTAAGATGACACTGGCAAATATAATATACATATGATAATATTTATGTATTCAACATTTAACTCATAAGCAGCAGCAAAAAACACCAAAACAAGAAGAGTGAAAACTAAAAATAAATTGAAAACAATGAAAATGTCATCACTGAGTCTTCTACCTTTAAAGACTCTAATAGATTCAACTAGGCAATTAGATTGTTTTCCATAGTTGATATTTTTTTAATTTTACATTTTAAAGACTTTTTATTTTGTATTGCTGGTCTTAAAAATACTATCATAAATACCTTGCAATTTAATCAAATTTTGTATATTGCAAATCTGTCCATAAGACAGATTTCTAGATGTTTCTCTCATAGAACATTTGAACATTTTAAAATTTTTCGGTACATATTCCAATTTGCCTCACAGAAATATCTTCTTAGTTCATACTCTGTGGCAGAACATGACCCTGTCCATCTTACCAGGACTTCAACATAACTGAACATTATTTTAAAAAATATTTACCAATTTGCCAAATAAAAGAGTGCATAAAACTTTTATGTCTTATTTAACACAAGGTTGAACATTTTCTCACTTGCACCGTAGTTGTGTGCACGTGTATATGTGTGTGTGGGCATGCATGTGTGTGTATTAAGGGGGTAGAGTGCTGGTGTTGTTTGCCTGTTTTGTAGACTTTACCTTATTTTCATTGTTTGCTTTGGTTGTTTGCTTTTTGTGTTTCCCTATCTTTTTGTCTATAATATTTTCAGATCTCAACAGTCTTTTGGTGACATGAAGTCAATATTTTTCATAACATGATTTTCAGGAGGGTTCCTCTGGCACAATGATGTGATATAGGAAAAGTCTAGCTGAGTGACTCTAGAGCATTAGATATGATCTGAAAGGACGTCCGAGGCTCTTTCCTTGAAATCCCAGTTGCGTGTATTATAAGCATGCCTTGTGGGGTATCCAAGAACTAGGGGAACTCGAGCAGCAAACTGATGTCAGTCTCCTGCAAAGTCAGTCTTGAAAAGCAACACTGTGTCAGCAACCACAGTGGAAGTGGTGAACTGATGTATGTATAGTGAAGTGAAGTCACTCAGTCGTGTCCAACTCTTTGTGACCCCATGGACTGTAGCCTACCAGGCTCCTCCGTCCATGGGATTTTCCAGGCAAGAGTACTGGAGTGGGTTGCCATGTCCTTCTTTCCTCTATTTGGAATACATAGGATTGCATTGTATTCCAAAGGATGCATTGAAATGTGTGGTAGTCCTAAATAGGAAGGTATTAGGTTTGCTTCTAATAGCGTATTTGGGTACTTATGTGTTGAAGTAAAAAGAAAATGAAATAAAAATGATAATCAGTACATTGAATTTGCTGGCGCAGGTTATATCTTTTTAAAATATGTAATAAGTTATGGACTTCAGTCATTTAAAACTATTTTATGTGCCCCAATTAACATCATTTTTATTCCACTCTATGCTCTGTGATTGAATTTCCACCTTGCCTTAGTCATTCTGCTCTATCCTACACTATTGTACATGTGTTTTATGTTAATACTTATTCTTTTTCCTTTAATATATTTTTTATGTTTTTATCTTCTTCACTTCTCCAGAAAGTAAAATTCTAACCCAAATTTTAATAAGTTAAAAACTTTAATGTTGATCTTCGTGGTTGCCGCAGATGATCTTACAGCTGACTTTTCTTTTTTGCTTTCTGTTTTTAATATTTGCCTCCTGTTTACTTTCCTTTTAAATAGTACTCTCCTTTTTTACACTTTCTAGTGATTTGGGGTAAAAAGGCATAATTTGATCTGTATTTTAAAAATTCTCACATTCAAGGAATAACTGACTCTTCAGAAAATTTTCTCTTCAAAAGTAAGATTTTTCTTCTCCCAGTTTTCCACTCCCCCTTCTAGAATTTGCTCCCATACTTTGTTAATATTTACTGTGATGTTCAACCTGTAGTTTTGTTCTTTAGTTGTTAAATTGTTCACTTTTTCATACCTCATTTTTTTCTTAAGTTTTTATTTTTATTTTTACAGAATTTCTTCTATAGGAAATCTAAGTTTTTACTGTTAAGATCCTCAACTGATTGAGGCCTACTCACATTATCAAGGGTAATTTCCTTACTTGAAGTCAATAGATTTTAGATTTTAACTGCATCTACAAAATACCTTCACAGCAATGTCGAGTTTAGTATTTGATTAAATTACTGGGTACTACAGCCTAACCACGGTGACTCATAGAACTAACCATCACATGTATATACTATCAATATGATTTTTCACTATTCATGTTGACCTTGAACTGAGGTAATATTTGTCAGATTTATAAAATGTTTGTAAATCTGCTTATGTTTTTTCAGTATGTATAGCCTATACTTAAGCATATATTCTTTCCCCTTATGGGCAGAATATCGGCATAATTTATTTAGAATTTTGCAAGGTTGGTATATCTAATCCCTTCCCCATTTGTTTATTCAGTTATTTATTTACATCAGTATAAATTTATGGATATTTACTTCTTACTTTAGGTTATAATCCACTGCTTCTTTACTTTGTTACTCAAAATGTTCACCTTAGGCCACTGGGAGCTCTTTAAGTTGGCTCTTATGTCCCTTTCACATACTTCAAAAATGTAGTAATGGTTCTCTTTTCTTTTTCCAATGTGCCTCACTTAAAGGAACCACTGCTGCTGCTACTGCTGCTAAGTCGCTTCAGTCGTGTCCGATTCTGTGCGACCCCATAGATGGCAGCCCACCAGGCTCCCCCGTCCCTGGGATTCTCCAGGCAAGAACACTCCACAGTGTGCCTCAAATTCATCTGAAATATTTCCAGCTTGTGCTTTAATCAGCCATTTCTCTAAAGAACACTAGTTGCTTTTATTCAAGAGTGTTATTAAGAAGCAAGATTCAGGTCTTCTAGGCCCTTTCAACTAACCGGGTAGGGAGACATATGTGCATGTACAAACCTGTGTTCAGTTCAGCTTAGTCACTCAGTCATGTCCAACTCTTTGAGACCCCATGGACTGCAGTATACTGGGCTTCCCTGTCCATCACTATCTCCCAGAGTTTGCTCAAACTCATGTCCCATTGAGTCAGTGATGCCATCCAACCATCTTATCCTCTGTTGTCCCCTTTTCCTCCTGCCTTCAATCTTTCCCAGCATCAGGGTCTTTTCCAATGAGTTAGTTCTTCACATCAGGTGGCCAAATTATTGAAGTTAAGCTTTAGCATCAGTCTTTCCAATGAATATTCAGGACTGATTTCCTTTAGGATTGACTGGTTTGATTTCCTTGCAGTCCAAGGGATTCTCAAGAGTCTTCTCCAACACCACAGTTCAAAAGCATCAATTCTTTGACACTCAGCTTACTTTATAGTCCAACTCTCACATCCATACATGATTACTGGAAAAACCATACCTTTGACTGTACAGACCTAGAGTGGAATATATATGTAACCACATTTTCTTTTATTGTCAGTATTATAGATTGCACTCATTTTCAAAATAATTTAGGTCAGGATTTTTATGCCCACCCTCTTTAGTTAGTTAGTTAATTCATTCGTTAAGTCGTGTCTGACTCTTTGTGACCCCATGAATTGCAGCATGCCAGGCCTTCCTGTCCATCACCAACTCCCGGAATTTACCCAAACTCATGTCCATTGAGTCGGTGATGCCATCCAGCTGTCTCATCCTCTGTTGACCCCTTCCCCTCCTTCCCCTAATCCCTCCCAGCAGCAGGGTCTTTTCCAATGAGTCAACTCTTTGCATGAGGTGGCCAAAGTATTGGAGTTTCAGTTTCAGCATCAGTCCTTCCATGAACACCCAGGACTGATCTCCTTTAGGATGGACTGGTTGGATCTCCTTGCAGTCCAAGGGACTCTCAAGAGTCTTCTCCAACACCACAGTTCAAAAGCATCAGTTCTTCGGCACTCAGTCTTCTTCACAGTCCAACTCTCACATCCATACATGACCACAGGAAAACCACAGCCTTGACTAGACGGACCTTTGTTGGCAAAGTAATGTCTCTGCGTTTGAATATGCTATCTAGGTTGGTCATAACTTTCCTTCCAAGGAGTAAGCGTCTTTTACTTTCATGGCTGCAGTCACCATCTGCAGTGATTTTGGAGCCCAAAAAAGTAAAGTCTGACACTGTTTCCACTGTTTCCCCATCTATTTCCCATGAAGTGATGGGATGAGATGCCATGATCTTCATTTTCTGAATGTTGAGCTTTAAGCCAACTTTTTCACTCTCCACTTTCACTTTCATCAAGAGGCTTTTTAGTTCCTCTTCACTTTCTGCCATAAGGGTGGTGTCTTCTGCATATCTGAGGTTATTGATATTTCTCCCAGAAATCTTGATTCCAGCTTGTGTTTCTTCCAGCCCAGCGTTTCTCATGATGTACTCTGCATATAAGTTAAATAATCAGGGTGACAATATACAGGCTTGACGTACTCCTTTTCCTATTGGAACCAGTCTGTTGTTCCATGTCCAGTTCTAACTGTTGCTTCCTGACCTGCATATAGGTTTCTCAAGAGGCAGGTCAGGTGGTCTGGTATTCCCTTCTCTTTCAGAATTTTAGTGAGATAATTTCATACATTTGTAGTACAGTCTGTTCTCTTGTCAGTCTACATTTCTTTCTGGGGTACCTCAATCTCCAAAATGATTTTATTTTCATCATTTGTTCTTTAACCTTGTGTTTGTCTTAACAAATGCATAATGTCATATATCCATCACTATAGCATCATACCTTTAGAGGGAAATGGCAACTCACTTCAGTATTCTTGCCTGAAGAATCCCATGGAAAGAGGAGCCTGATGGGCTACAGTCCATGGGGTCACAAAGAGTCGGACACAACTGAGCAACTGAGCACATAGCATTATACAGAATAGTTTAACTGCCCTAAAAAATACCCTATACTTTACCTATTCGATCGTGTTTGCCTTAGTCCCCTAGGAACCACTGATCTTTTTACTTTCACTATTCTTTTGTCTTTTCCAGCCGCTCATGTAATCGGAATCAGGCAGTATGCAGCTGTATCAGACTGACATCTTTCAGTTAGCAATATATATTTCAAGTTTGCAATGTATTTTTCTGTGAATTCATGTGAATTCTTCTTTTAATTCTAGTAATATTCTATCATATGGCCGTATCACAGTTTATTATATAATTTTCTAGTAATCTGTTTCATAAAAAAGCAGTATGTAATAGGTACATGTTTGAGTGTTTGTCATTCTGAATATATTTTCCTGATTTTTTTTAAAATGCAAAATATCAATGGCTATAAGATTTGATGAACATAAACTTTTACTCTCCCATGATCTATAATAATAGAAATTATTAATATTTACTAAGTGTATTTTGTCAATTCTAAAATGTACTTTCCATATTTTAATATTTCTGAAATTATGATGGTACTTGTAGTAATTAATAAGCTCATACAATTACTTTGGAGTGGTACTTGGGATGGCAATGACAGTTTGGTTACACATGCACAAATTTGGTCACAATTCTTTATTTTTCATCATTTCAATAAAGTGCTTTCACTAATGTTTCTGCACATATTAAATGTAAATGCCATGTCAAATGTCTTCAAAAGAATTACACACAAATTCACAGTTAAAAGTTATTGAATATAAAGGAAGTCATAGATCAGAGAAGAAAGGCATCAATTTGATGTTAATGTAGAAATATTAATTGTTGGAAGAATGATTATGATTCTATTTTTTTGCAAAGACTAAACAAAATGTTTTAAGTGATCAAAGAAAGGACTAAACTCTAAAGTAGAGGACTGAGCACTACTAATTATTTATTTTAGATTTTTGTGCACAAATATTGTCTATCATACTCAAAGGAATGCAAATGAAAGCATGAGGAACTGCCAAAAACCTTGGTGTCATTGAAATTAATTTCAAAGCAAACGAGAGGCTGGTGTGATGGATTGTCACTTAGGATTATCATTAAGGCATTATGTCACAGTTTAATTGACAGTCTTTTACTCCCTTACCTAATAGTAGATAAAATAATGGTGTATTTTACAATCCTTGAAATCTTATATTTAATAACATATAGTATTTATGATGTGCTGTGCTGTGTTGTTATGTACTCAGTATCATTTAAGCTCTGCTGTCTCTGTGAGGCTGGTATTACTGTCCTAATTTATGGATGATGCTACTTAGAAAGAATATGTGCCTCCCCTAGAGTCATAAAACTAATAATTGGTAGAGCCTGGACTTGAAAGCAGGGTTTGTGCTGCTATCCTCCACTGCAGTGCTTTAGCCCTTTCTCACAATTAGTGTTACTGAGAAGTTCGAAGTCAGCTGATACCTTATTTGTTTTTTTAAATTCAGATATATTAACCAACTTTAATTATTACTTAATCCTGCCTGCATCCGGTTCCACTCCTTTTTTCATATAGATTAGGTATCCATTAAAAATATTTGTGAGGTTAATGTTATCATGTACAGAATTTCCACACAATAATGTGTAATGAGGTTGGTATATGGATAAAATGCATTGCAGGATTTACACACTTTTTGGCACAAAAGAATGGCAACACTATTACATCAGTATATTGACAAAGTGAAAATTTTGATGTAATAGACAGATAAGAATTTTATTAAATAAACTTTGATAGAAAAATAGGTAGTCATTTAATTGTGTTTACTAATACAGTTGCTAAACAAAGTGGGGTTGGGAGGAGGCTACAGATAACTAAGATAAACAGAATGATCTCAATTTTCTCAGAAACAGAGTTCACCCACAAATATGTTTCCAGTAAATGAGCCAAAAAATCAACACTATTAACAAACCATGGTGGTGCTGTGATTATAAGTGATTACCCTACACCTCAGATATGCAGATGACACCACCCTTATGACAGAATGCAGAGAACTAAAGAGCCTCTTGATGAAAGTGAAAGAGGAGAGTGGAAAAGTTGGCTTAAAACTCAACATTCAGAAAACTAAGATCATGGCATCACTTCATGGCAAATAGATGGGGAAACAATGGAAACAGTGAGAGACTTTATTTTGGGGGGCTCCAAAATCACTGCAGATGGTGACTGCAGCCATGAAATTAGAAGATGCTTGCTTTTTGGAAGAAAAGTTATGACCAACCTAGACAGCATGTTAAAAAACAGAGACATTGCTTTGCTGGCAAAAGTCCATTTAGTCAAAGCTATGGTTTTTCCAGTGGTCATGTATGGATGTGAGAGTTGGACTAGAAAGAAAGCTGAGTGCTGAAGAATTGATGCTTTTGAATTGTGGTGTTGGAGAAAACTCTTGAAAGTCCCTTGGACTGTAAGGAGATCCAACCAATCCACCCTAAAGGAAATCAATCCTGAATATTCATTGGAAGGACTAATGCTGAAGCTGAAACTCCAATACTTTGGCCACCTGATGAGAAGAACTGACTCATTTGAAAAGACTCTGATGCTGGGAAAGACTGAAGATGGGAGGAGAAGGGGATGACAGAGGATGAAATGGTTGGATGGCATCACCAACTCAATGAACATGAGTTTGGGTAAACTCCGGGAGTTGGTGATGGACAGGGAAGCCTGGCGTGCTGCAGTCCATGGGGCCGCAAAGAGTTGGACACGACTGAGCAACTGAACTGAACTGAACTGACTCTTTATAATTCCATGGACTCTAGTCCACCAGGCTCCTCTGTCCATGGGATTCTCCAGGCAAGAATGCTGGAGTGGGTTGCCATGCCTTCTTCCAGGGCATCTTCCCACCACAGGGATAGAACTCACATCTCTTACATCTCCGGCATTCGCAGGCAGGTTCTTTACCACTAGCACCATCTGGGAAGTCCATTTATCTATTTGAGTTTAAAATAGATCTTTTCAGATCTCATATCTGTGAATAAATTTCATTGTCCTAAACTTTACGTGCCATCTACTTGGGGACTGACTCCATGCCCTCTTCAGTTCTGCAGTTATAAGGGAGCTGGGCAGGTATAGTCAGTGGTTAGTGAGCGCTCTTCTGGTATGGATCTGTTGGACTGAATAGAGAATCTTCCACTTCATTGCTTGGCTCTTGCACATTCTTAATCAACTCAATATAAGATAGATTAAAATTTCTACAAAAATTTCTCTTGGGGCTTTCAATAAGTTCATATCTCTCAGATGCCAAACTCCCTTTTCATTGTTCATCTTCTTTATGCCCAGTTATGTTATCAGAGTCTAACCACTAAATGGAAGTGATGAAGGATATTTGGAGAGTATATCTTAACTATCTCAGGAGAAACATCTTTTTTATTGAAGTATAGTTGATGTACAATATCATATATAACTTGTACAGCATAGTGACTTACACATTTTTAAAGAATATACTCCATTTTTAGTTATTATAAAATATTAGCTGTATTCCCTATGTCATACAATATATCCTTGAAGCTTATTTTGTACATAAGTTTGTATCTCTTAATCTCCTACTCCTCTATTGCCCTTCTGATAACGTCTTGTTTATTCTCTGTATCTGTGAATCTGCTTCTCCCCACTGATAACTTCTAATTTGTTCTCTATACCTGTGAGTCTACTCTATTTTTATTATATTCACTAGTTTGTTGTATTTTGGGGGGGATTATACATATAAGGGATATCATATAGTACATGCATTTCTCTGTCTGACTTATTTAACTTATCATAATAATCCTCCAAGTCAATCCATGCTGTTGCAAATGGAATTATTTTATTTTTTTCATGGTTGTGCAGTATTCTACTATGTGTGTATGTATGAGTGTGTGTGTGTGTATGCATATGTGTGTGTGTGTGTGTGTGTGTGTGTGTGTGTGTGTGTGTTTCCATATGCTTCTACAAAAGAGTGGAATGAAGACAACATTTCATGAAAATTAGAAGACTTTATAGGTGTGTTGGGTATAACTATTGAATGTAATACCTGTGAAGTATTAGTGAAAGATCAGATGAATTTTCATCTGGCTAAAATAAAAAGTGCTGGCCACAGATATTAGTTTCTGCAAAAATCCCTTGGTCAATAATGAGTTAATAGCTGTCATATATTTAGGGGCTCTTATGTTGGATGCATAAGTATTTATAATTGTTACATCTTCTTGGATTGATACCTTGATCATTATATAGTGTCCTTCTTTGCCTCTTTTAGCAGTCTTTATTTTAAAGTCACTTTGTCTGATACAAGTATTGAGACTCTGGCTTTTTAAAATTTCCATTTGCATAAAATACCTTTTTCCATCCCCTCAATTTCAGGATAAGCATCTTTTATTAGATAAATTGATGCCTAATTCTTAGGCCATAATTATCTTGAACTTCAGAGTTAAGTAGAATCTGTGGAGTGATGGAGAGAAAGGTTTTCTAACCTCATTTCATTTGGGCAGTTTTCCTTTCTTTTTGGCACCTAAACATACATAAATCATTGTGCTTGTTTATAAACATTCTGCATCCATCCAATTTTAAAATCCCTTCAAAAACTGCTAAGGGATTGACCACAGAGCTTCATGTTGTGATTGATTTTATGTGTGTGTGTGTGTGTGTATGTGTGTGTGTGTGTGTGTGTGTATCAAGGTTTGAAATCCATCTTATAGGTATTTTGAATGTCTTGGAGAATTTGGAGAAGCTACATCATGAGTATCAAACCCTTTTAAACAGAAATTCTAAGGTCATGTATTTAAATGATGATGTTTTCATTTGTAAAACGTTGCCAACATGAGGAAACTTGAGGGAGAACTTTGGAACTAGTGAACTTGTCATATTTCCTTCCTTTTTGCCAAATATGACATGACTTTCAAGTTAAGATTATATCCCTTTTCCTTTAATTTTGGAAATTTGATATTTCTGTATTCATAAAGCGGTAAGTCCCCTCCTCTTTTAACTCATCTGATGGGCCTTCCAGAATTTCCAGTGAGACCTTTCTTGCCAATTTTTAACACAAATACTGGTAATACTCAGTGAGCTCAGTTACAGTAAGTATCACATGCCTCAACAACTGTAGATTATAGTTCAGCTTGTTTCTCCTCACTTGGCCTTGCCTTCAATCTCCTTCCTTTCCCCTGTTGTCTTCCCTCATCACTCTTTTTCTGTCTGTGTACTGGCCTCTTGGGTTATCCTTGTGTTTCCAAACATCCCATTTCAGAACCAAAGAGTATCTTTCTACTTCTATTTAAATAGACCTTTGTTAGCCACAGCATCCTTAGTTTGAAAAGTGCTAGACATCTTTCAGTTGCAGGTTGGCTCAAAAATAAGTGAAATTAAAGCATTTCAAATATCCAGTAATCCCTGTTCCCTTCACATACATACACAAAATCATTCTATTTGCAATGAGTTTGAGAGAAAAGAGACCTGGAATGAGTGCTGGCTTGGCCAGTTCAGTATAGGGCTAAACTTAAACTTTAGTTGTGGAAGAAAATGCACTCAAAGAAGTATGTCAGCATTATTGTGTTGCCTATTTCCCACAATCATTCTGCCTATTTTCTGCTCTCATATCTTACCGGCCCTATTTGTCTTAAGGAATTCTGTCAGTTACCACTTGTCCAACTGACAGTGTATACCAAGAGGACCATGTGCCATGTTCAATGAAATCCTGTGGGAGGTGGAATAAGTGCAAGTATGAGAGGTCATGTTCATGACAGCCTAGCAATTTCTTATTGTTTCTTAAGTCAATAGGCAAGTGGATCAATGAAGCATGATCAACATTTGCTTCTCTTAATATCTATTCTGTCATCCTTAGTAACCTGGGGAAAGAGTTAATCTATACAAGCATCAATACAGAATTTACTTACTAGATGACCATAAATCTTAGAAAATGTGAAAAATATGAAGCTCCTTGAGAATTATAGCTTTTCAGATTAAGGCTATCCCCATTTTTAACAATGTAGCAGACAATGTAGTAAAAGAGAAAGATAATGTAGCAAAAGATGATAATGTATTTAATTCTTAAGATTTATTTTAAATTCTGAAAAGAACTTCAATTTTAAGTTTAGCCCTGTAGAGGATTGACTTAATACCTATTAAATATCTGCATATATTTTACCAGTCCAGGGAAAGTGTATCACATTCCTCCAGGTGTATTTTTGGATCACCAAGATATTTTAACTTATACTGTTCAAGTTATAAAATTCTTAGATCCATTAAGAATAACAAAGGTAGAAAAATAATTATTAAACAGATTTAAATAATGCTGATACACTTCTTTGACTACATTTTCTTCGAATTTCCACAAATAAATGTGTTGATAATGAGAGAGTCAATTCCTAAGAAGGTTGATAGGAAGTCTAGGGATCCCCAAGGAGAGAGGTCTGGGGTTCTTGAGGAGGAAAGAGAAGTCTGGAATTCTCAAGGAGGAGGAAAGGAAAAGTTTTTTTTTCCCCTCTACATTCCTTAGGATTATATAGCAATAATGTATGCAGAGTACATCATGAGAAACGCTGGACTGGAAGAAACAGAGGCTGGAATCAAGATTGCCGGGAGAAATATCAATAACCTCAGATATGCAGATGACACCACCCTTAGGGCAGAAAGTGAAGAGGAACTAAAAAGCCTCTTGATGAAGGTGAAAATGGAGAGTGAAAAAGTTGGCTTAAAGCTCAACATTCAGAAAATGAAGATCATGGCATCTGGTCCCACCACTTCATGGGAAATAGATGGGGAAACAGTGGAAACAGTGTCAGACTTTATTTTTATGGGCTCCAAAATCACTGCAGATGGTGACTGCAGCCATGAAATTAAAAGACGCTTACTCCTTGGAAGAAAGTTATGACCAACCTAGATAGCATATTCAAAAGCAGAGACATTACTTTGCCAACAAAGGTTCGTCTAGTCAAGGCTATGGTTTTTCCTGTGGTCATGTATGGATGTGAGAGTTGGACTGTGAAGAAGACTGAGCGCTGAAGAATTGATGCTTTTGAACTGTGGTGTTGGAGAAGACTCTTGAGAGTCCCTTGGACTGCAAGGAGATCCAACCAGTCCATTCTGAAGGAGATCAGCCCTGGAATTTCTTTGGAAGGAATGATACTAAAGCTGAAACTCCAGTACTTTGGCCACCTCATACGAAGAGTTGACTCATTGGAAAAGACTCTGATGCTGGGAGGGATTGGGGGCAAGAGGAGAAGGGGACGACAGAGGATGAGGTGGCTGGATGGCATCAGTGACTCGATGGACGTGAGTCTGAATGAACTCTGGAAGTTGATGATGGACAGGGAGGCCTGGTGTGCTGCAATTCATGGGGTCACAAAGAGTCGGACACGACTGAGCGACTGATCTGATCTGATCTGATCTGAATGTGTCCTGCTTGAGGACGGTTTCTGGAAAAAACCTTCTGGCTAATCCTGTTATCTTAAAATGTAAATTATGGGAGTGGGTCTAGTAAGGTCTTTACAACCTCCAGACGTTCTTTTGATTACTGTAATAACTAATTAAAAGTATGTAACTCCATTGCTAACACTAGTGAGGGGGCACTCTTTCTGCTCCCTTCTGATGTCTATGTCAGAAACTTTCTCTATATCTTTTATACTTTAATAAAACTTTATTAAACAAAAGCTCTGAGCAATCAAGCCTCATCTCTGGCCCCAGATTGAATTCTTCTCCTCTGGAGGCCAGTAATCCCGGCATCTTTCGTGGTTCCCCAACAACCTTTCAATATCAATCAGTATTGATTCAATTCATTGTTGTTATGTGAAACCACATAACAAAATGCCTTGCACAATTGTATATTATATGCAATTGTGGTCTAGAAATCATATTATATATCAAGGCAAGAATACTAGAATGAGTTGTCATTTCCTTCTCCAGGGTATCTTCATGATGCAGGGATCAAACCAGGGTCTTGTGAATTGCAGGCTGATTCTTTACTGTCTAAGCCACCAGGAAGCCAATATATACACATAAACACTACAAAAAGACTTAATCTTCTTGAAATAATAATGATAGAAAAAATTAATTCACTGTTTTAATAGGTACTAGCGATCATATTTAAGTAATGCTTCTTGTAGTTTACCTCAATCCCAGATATATTTCTTCTTGATTGATTTTTAAGGAGGAAATGAAAATGATTGGTCTCTTAGGTTGGTTTCTATAGCAGCAGAGCCCAGGAAAAGGATTTAAGTTGTAAATGATTTTAGATGTGCCGTGTCCCAAGCACCAAGCATGAGGTGCGGGAGAGCACCTCTCTGGTGAGACGGCTCTCATGTGATGAGGTTGTTGCTCCAGAGAAGAAGGAACCCTACTAGCAGCTGGGGGTAGGTGTGTTGTTCAAATGCTAAGTAATGTCTGACACTTTGTGACCCCACGGACTGCAACACGCCAGGCTCACTGTCCTTCACTGTTTCCCGAAGTTTGCTCAAACTCATGTCCATTGAGTTGGTGGTGTAATACAACCATCTCATCCTCTGTTGCCCCCTTCTTCTCCTGCTCTCAATCTTTCCCATCATCAGGGTCTTTTCCAATAAGTCAACTCTTCATGTCAGATGGCCAAAGGACTGGAACTTCAGCTACAGCATCAGTCCTTCCAATAAATACTCAGGGTTGGTTTCCTTTGGGATTAACTGGTTTTATCTCCTTGCAGTCCAAGGGACTCTCAAGAGTTTTCTCTAGCACCACAGTTCAAAAGCATCAATTCTTCAGTGCTCAGCCTTCTTTATGGTCCAACTCTTACATCCATACATGACTACTGGAAAAAACATAGCTTTGACTAGATGGACCTTTGTTCACAAAATGATGTCTTTGCTTTGTAATACGCTGTCTAGGTTGGTCATAGATTTTCTTCCAAGGAGAAAGCATCTTCTAATTTCATGGTTGCAGTCACCATCTGCAATGATTTTGGAACCCCAAAAAAGAAATTCTGCTGCTCTTTCCATTTTTCCCCATCTATTTGCCATGAAGTGATGGGACCAGATGCCATGACCGTTTTTTGAATGTTGAGTTTTAAGCCAGCTTTTCCACTCTCCTCTTTCAGCTTCATCAAGAGGCTCTTTAGTTCCTCTTCACTTTATGCAATTAGGGTGGTGTCATCTGCATATCGGAGAAGGCAATGGCAACCCACTCCAGTACTCTTGCCTGGAAAATCCCATGGACAGAGGGGCCTGGTAGGCTGCAGTCTGTGGGGTCGCTAGGAGTCAGACACGACTGAATGATTTCACTTTCACTTTTTACTTTCATGCATTGGAGAAGGAAATGGCAACCCACTCCAGTGTTCTTGCCTGGAGAATCCCAGGGACGGGGGAGCCTGGTGGGCTGCCATCTCTGGGGTCGCACAGAGTCAGACACGACTGAAGTGACTTAGCAGCAGCAGCAGCAGCATCTGCATATCTGAGGTTACTGATATTTATCCTGGCAATCTTGACTCCAGCTTGAGTTTTATCCAGCCTGGCATTTTGTGTGATGTACTCTGCATATTAATTAATAAGCAAGGTGGCAATATACAGCCTTGATGTACACCTTTCCCAATTTTGAATCAGTCTGTTGTTCCATGTCTGGTTCTAACTGTTGCTTCTTGACCTGCATACAGGTTTCTCAGGAGGCAGTTAAGGTGGTATGCTATTCCCATCTCTTGATGAATTTTCCAAACCCATTCTGATCCACACAGTCAAAGGCTTTAGCGCAGTCAACGAAGCAGATGTTTTTGGGGGAGTCCCTTGCATTTTCTATGATCCAGTAGATGTTTGCAATTTGATCTCTGTTTCCTCTGCCTTTTCTAACTCCAGCTTGTACCTACCACTGATTGAATCTTGGTAGAATACTAACATTGCCCACTAAAATTCTATACAATCTTCATTGAAGCAGTCAGGCACATTTTGCTATGAATAATACCTTCCTTTACTCAGTCATTCTTATTTTGCTTAATGTCCTAATTTTTATAGTTATTTAATTATTCCTAAAAGTATTAGCCTTTCCTAAGCTTTGTTTTCACAGATTACTGGAGAGTAATACTGGAATTAATGTATAGGGATGATGACCAGGAAGTTCCAACTATTTCATGAATGCTCCAGGCTTCCAGTGTTGTTCTTCACTCTTTACTGAAGTCTTTTATGGGTACCTCATAATCTGGCCAGATAGTTATTATATGGCTAATATATGTTAACATTCACTATTATGTCACCTGAAATTCATTTGCTATTAGCTCACTTGGAATTCATTAAAAATTAACATTTTAGTGCAGGGTATTTATATTAATAAGTTTAGGATTGAATTAATTTGTTATTTTAGAAAATTTCAAAAGAACTTTTGATTTTCAAAAGAACCTCTATAATTTACTTAAGTTGTTTTGATTTTGAATATTATAAAAACCCTTATGCTGTTATTTCAATGAATTTTTAACGTGGATTCATGCATTTTGAGTACTATAGTGGAATAAATATTTCTTGGTAAAACTCTTTTGTAAATTTTATGTTGTGATACAGCTTCATGAAGCTGTGTACCAATTCAACCATCATGGGTAGGATGAAAATGAAAGTGAAAGGTAGTCAGTCGTGTCTGACTCTTTGAAACCCTATGAACTGTAGCCCACCAGGCTCTTCTGTCCATGGAATTCTCCAGGCAAGAATGCTGGAGTGGGTTGCCATAGTATACAAATTTGTATTAAGCATATAACAAACATTTTCTGAACCGTTTCAATACACAAACATATTTAAAACTGGTAGCAACCCTGGTGAAGCATGCTTGCTTAACATCGCCAATTTGCACAGGAGAAAATGGACACAGAGTGATTAAATGACTTGCCAGAGGTTACATAGCAAGTAGAGATACAATTCAAACACAGAGTCTGGCTTCAGAATTGAGTGCTTGACTACCTCTCTAATAAAAGTGTTCTCATTAGTCGTCTTTATCTTCCTTCCCAAGTGGCAGTCTGCATACACAACAGAAGTAGCTAGTACTGATCTTGTGCATGTGCATTGAAAATTGCCAGCAACAGTTGTTATTCTAACTAAACCAGGACCATTAGCCTTGAAACAGCTAGGATGCTATGATGCTATCACATGGTTGCTCCTATTCTCTCCCTTTTCCCTCCTTCCTCTGTCATTCTCTCACCTCCCTTTCTCTTTCCTCCTCTTCTTCCTTACAGGTATAATACACTATTTAAAAAGAAATTTTTAACTAGTCCAGGGGCTGAAAAAAGGCCTAAAATTCTGCAAATCAGAAAGTGAGGCAAGAAATGTGATATATGCTTATGAAAAGAGTATAGCTATAACTATTTTATAAATATCAATTTAACTATTATATACTTTGAGTATAAATACCATATATATGTGTATATATATATATATATATATCTTTTCACTTTGCCTTCTAGAATCTGAGTGATACTCAATGTTAATTGAGGAATTATAATGAAGTGCTTATTTTACTGATGGCTAGTCTAGAATTTCACAACTTATTAATATTATTATTTTTAGATGTTGAGACCATTATTGATTCTGAAGTAGTAGTCATAGTTGATATGTTGGGAAAAATATGCTAATATTATTTTATTGACTGAATTTTATTTTGAAATCTTTAGACAATTCTCCTAGAATGAGGGGGAAAATAATGTGTCTGTAATTTTCAGCATCAAAAGTTGGTTGCGATTATTTCTCTACTTATATATTTTTTCTATTCTGAGGGTTTTGCTTCTTTTATAAAGTGAAGGGATTTCTTTTTAGAAAGTTAAAAATCTTTTGGTATTTAACTCTCTCTTTGGAAAGGGAAATTAGCAGCTGTAGAGTTTTATTCAGACTTAGTCTGATTGTATATCTAGAAATGAAGTCCTACCTTAACTGTTTAATTAAAGATTGGAAAAAAGTATTTAAGCAGGTGTTAATCAAGTCTTTAAAAAGAGTATTGCATACCCCAGCCTTTCCAGGTGCAGTTCAAGATTTTTCCACCTACAAAATAAAGCAGAAACTAGTTAGGGAGATGAAATCTATTTTGAGGCCAGGAAGTTTATTTCTTAAAGTTGAAGAATCATATGATTAACATCTCACACATGGTACTGGTTCCTTTTAAATAAATAATACATCTTAAAAGTTTTTTATGTAGCTTTATAATTGACATTGCATTATTTGTAGTTATATATTAAACTACATATGTATCAAACATATAACATGGTATTTTGCCATATATACATTTATTCATGAAATAATTACTATAATCAAAATAATAAAGATGGCATTTTTCATTGTAAGGTACATAAGCACAAAGAAAATAATGAAACAAAGTTGTATAACTCTACATATATATAGATAGATAAAATACCTTGGTGACTCAGTGGTAAAGAATCTGCCTAGCAAATGCAGGAGATGTGTATTTAATCCCTGGGTTGGTAAGATCCTTTAAAGAAGGAAATGGCAGCCAACTCTAGTATTCTTGCCTAGGAGATCCCATGGGCAGAGGAGCCTGGCAGGCTACAGCCCACAGGGTCAGTAAAGCAGTGGACACAGCTTAGTGATGAAACAACATACATACATACACACACACAGACACACACACACATATATATGTATATACATGCATACATACATATATACATATTATATGTATGTTACTATATTCAATTTGTAAATCTAATGTTTTGTTTAAAATTTTTGTGTGAATAACCATAGTATATTGGATTTAGAAATAAGAAATTAAAAAATATAAGTTAATGACAAAATGTGGAAGGCTTACAGGCCCAAGGTTTTCGAGCACAAAGTCTTGAGTAATAACTGGCTGACCACTAAGATGTGCTGACCTAGGGATGATCTCTATGATGTCAATAATTTAAATAAAAAATAATTTTAAAAATCCCAAAGAGTCCTCAGTGGCAGCACATCGTGTGAGAGAGGAACTCTACATAATTGCTCCAAGCAAGTTACTAAACAACAAAAAACATGAACCAAACAAGTCCCCGGAATGGGGATCGGAATTTCAGACTATGGATTGGCAGCTCTTATTTCATGCTTATTCCAAATTAAATGCTCTTAAAGGGAATGGCTGGTCAGTTACCTCAACCTGTCAAACTAATTTTTCCCATCCTCCTTCCCTCTCTTCCTTCTTCTTCTTCTTTTTATTGCTTCTTTACTTCCTTGGTTCACTTGTCATTCCTTTCTGATACCCTTTTCCTTTCTTTTTTTTTTTTTGCTAAGTAGTAATATTCCTGTAAGTTACAGTGTGACTGGACAATATTTGTACATGTATATTTAGTTGGAACACACATATCACACATATACATCTGGAAGTCACACATATTTGATGTAAAAACCAGAACGTGTAGAGAATTACAAATTAACCTTGCTTCCTCTACCTAGATGTTGAGTATTGCTATCATTTTCTTTCTTTGTTTTTTTTTAAATTTATTTATTTTAATTGGAGGCTAATTACTTTACAATATTGTATTGGTTTTGCCATACATCAACATGAATCTGCCACGGGTGTACACATGTTCCCCATCCTGAACCCCCCTCCCACCTACCTCCTCATACCATCCCTCTGGGTCATCCTCTTGAGGTAAAACCAATAAATGCTATTTATTAGTTGAATAATTAAATTTAGTAATTAACTTATATGAGTAAAAATATAGTTAGTTGAAAAAATGCAGCAATTCAAAGATGCAAGAGAATATTGAATGTAAAAATATAGTGTTTGTAAAATTTAAATTTTGAGATTGTTCTTGAGACATAAAAGAATTTTAAAAGAAAACTTTATTTGTTCACACTTTGGGACACACCCAGATGTATTTTAACATGAAAAATACAGAATCAGTAGTTTTCAAACATTTTTTATAAGCTCAAACAGAATTATATTATGCCAAGAACATTTTGCCTTAATTTTTAATATCATGTGTCATTCAATGAAAGCTAATCCATATGTTTGTGAGTCATTTAAATTAAATAATCAAAATATTGATTTGAAGAACCACTTGATATCTAAAGAGAGATTTTAGAATTTTAAAAAGAGATTATTTTAAATTTTAAAAATTAGATTATTTTATCATACTAATGGTGGGAGCACAAGAATATTATGGAAGATTCAGAATTATTTTTAACATTGAAAAGTATATTTTTTAGGTGGTATCAGAAAATATTTACCCCTACTGAAAAGGGGATAAATATGTTTCTCTGGGTGAGTAAAGTCTGAGCCTGTATATCCCATTCTGCTTTTAAGCATTGTATGCAAATGTGTACAGTATTTTTGTGAAAAAGACTCCTTTCAGAATATTTACTGCGTATTTTCTAGTTTTGTACACATCACATGACAAAACTTACAGCACTTTAATTAATTCCCCAATAAAATTTGAAAATAAACCTTAATATCTGAATTCAAGTTTTGTTTTGTTTTTAGTGCTCCTGGTGATTTTAATATTCCCAACTCTCTCTCTTTTTTTTAACCTACTGTAGCAATAAAGCTATACCAATAAGAATTCTTTTCCCTGGCCCCAGATAAATTGATACTGAATATAAGAGTTGTCCCATTTCTAACACTTATGTAAACATGGGTTCACAAGCACACTCATGTGTTTCATGAGTTTGGAAACATGCAAAGCACATGGGAAAACATTTGTCACAACACTTTCAATCAATAAATACCTATTCATATCTGGAAGAGCTGCAGCCTGTATCAGATCAGATCAGATTAGATCAGTTGCTCAGTCATGTCTGACTCTTTGCGACCCCATGAATCGCAGCACGCCAGGCCTCCCTGTCCATCACCAACTGCCGGAGTTCACCCAGACTCACGTCCATCGAGTCGGTGATGCCATCTAGCCATCTCATCCTCTGTCGTCCCCTTCTCCTCCTGCCCCCAATCCCTCCCCGCATCAGGGTCTTTTCCAATGAGTCAACTCTTCACATGAGGTGGCCAAAGTACTGGAGTTTCAGCTTTAGCATCATTCCTTCCAAAGAAATCTCAGGGCTGATCTCCTTCAGAATGGACTGGTTGGATCTCCTTGCAGTCCAAGGGACTCTCAAGAGTCTTCTCCAACACCACAGTTCAAAAGCATCAATTCTTTTGGCGCTCAGCCTTCTTCACAGTCCAACTCTCACATCCATACATGACCACAGGAAAAACCATAGCCTTGACTAGACAGACCTTTGTTGGCAAAGTAATGTCTCTGCTTTTGAATATGCTATCTAGGTTGGTCATAACTTTCCTTCCAAGGAGTAAGTGTCTTTTAATTTCATGGCTGCAATCACCATCTGTAGTGATTTTGGAGCCCAGAAAAATAAAGTCTGACACTGTTTCCACTGTTTCCCCATCTATTTCCCATGAAGTGATGGGACCGGATGCCATGATCTTCATTTTCTGAATGTTGAGCTTTAAGCCAACTTTTTCACTCTCCACTTTCACTTTCATCAAGAGGCCTTTGAGTTCCTTCTGAGGTTATTGATATTTCTCCCAGCGATCTTGATTCCAGTTTGTGTTTCTTCCAGTCCAGCGTTTCTCATGATGTACTCTGCATATAAGTTAAATAAACAGGGTGACAATATACAGCCTTGACGAACTCCTTTTCCTATTTGGAACCAGTCTGTTGTTCCATGTCTAGTTCTAACTGTTGCTTCCTGACCTGCATACAAATTTCTCGAGGCAGATCAGGTGGTCTGGTATTTCCATGTCTTTCAGAATTTTCCACAGTTTATTGTGATCCACACAGTCAAAGGCTTTGGCATAGTCAATAAAGCAGAAATAGATGTTTTTCTGGAACTCTCTTGCTTTTTCCATGATCCAGCAGATGTTGGCAATTTGATCTCTGGTTCCTCTGCCTTTTCTAAAACCAGCTTGCCTGATTCTATTCCTATGGAATAAGGAGGTGGTAACTTTATCAAAACTCTGCTGGCAAATCTATGTAAGAATACGTTTATTTGGGGAATGCTAACCAACCATCTTAATTATGTTTCATATCAACCCTTATCATGTCATAACACTAACAAATATGTCAATATATATTTAGTGTTTAATAAGATTAACAGAGTAAACTTTAGGATTATTTAAACATTATTTAAATTATAATATATTTTAGTGTTCAAAATATGCCAATGTGCTAAGAGTTTTAAATATTTTTTAAGGAGTTTTAAATTTTTTAGTTAGCTTCATAGCAGTGAAGAAATGCTTAATTTTTTGCCTCTCCTTTATTTCTAAGTACCAAAAATGTCACCTTCCCACTAACTACTTTCTTTCCTGAAGATTTTTTTCTGCAAGTCTTGCATTTTTCTAGTCATTAAATGAATGCCAAAGTTTACATAGCATACTTATAATATATACCTCATGTATACATATTGGTTTTTTATAGCTATCTTAGATTTTCTTTGTGTAATTTGAGGGTCATAAGATATGGAGTTCAGAGGTCCTGCGTTCCTTTCCTACCTTTGTTATGTAGTATTGGTATCACTTTTGTGCAAGTTGGGAAACTTCCTTGAATATAAGTTTCTTCATGAAAATAATAACACGTAAGTGAAAGAGTTGCTTAGAAGATTAAATAAGATAACTGCATAGAGTAGTTCCAGGCCTAGAGGAAACATTCAGTAAATGATGGTAAATGGAAGAAAAGTTATGACCAACCTAGAGAGCATATTGAAAAGCAGAGATATTACTTTGCTGGCAAAGGTCCATCTAGTCAAAGCTATGGTTTTCCAGTAGTCATGTATAGATGTGAGAGTTGGACTATAAAGAAAGCTGACAGCTGAAGAATTGATGCTTTTGAACTGTGGTGTCGGGCAAGACTCTTGAGAGTCCCTTGGACTACAAGGAGATCCAACCAGTCAATCTTAAAGGAAAATCAGTCCTGAATATTCCTTGGAAGGACTAATGATGAAGCTGAAACTCCAATACTTTGGCCACCTTATGCAAAGAACTGACTTATTGGAAAAGACCCTGATGTTGGGAAAGATTGAAGGCGGGAGGAGAAGGGGCTTACAGAGGATGAGGTGGTTGGATGGCATTACTAACTCAATGGACATGAGTTTGAGTATCTCTGGGAGTTGGTGATGAACAGGGAGGCCTGGTGTGCTGCGGTCTATGGGGTCACAAAGAGTCGGACATGACTGAGTGACTGAACTGAACTGAACTGAACTGATTGAAATGGTGGTATTGATGTCTTAGTTTGCATGAGTTTATGTTATATTCTCAGTGCTCTTGCTTTCCTAGAGGGTCTTATCACAGTCATCCTAGGGGCTATTTTAAATACCCCTTCTTCCTGTCCTACTTCTCCTTATTTGATTCTAGACTTCTCCCTGAAAAGACAGTTTTCTCAAGGTCAGTTTGATTTTTAAAAAAATCTTATCATGGACACACATTCGTGTGTGTGTATGTGTGTGTGTTTCTTTTAACTATTTGAGCACATTTACAGTAAGTTGTATTATGTGGAGTAGTTTTCCAAACCATTGGCATTTCCAGAAAAGTTTTATTTGACAATTTTTATTTTGCTTTCCTCACAGTGTTTTCAGTCATTTTAATTTGTCTCTCCTTGACTACTTCTATAACTGAAAGGAGCTGAAATAAAAAGTAGAGGCTGAGTATTGATAGCTAGGCCTACCATCAAACAACACATGTCTGCAGAGGACAGTGATAGAGCACTCAAGACAGGAACCACAAGAGAGGAACCACGTAAGAGATCGTTCAAACTAGAAGTCATTTGAGAGGGAAAGGGGACACTAAAATATTTAACAGATACTATTTTATCTACCACAAGTGGAGAAATAGGAATGTTCTAGTCCAGTTTGTCTGGTCGTCCTCCCTAGGGGATAAACTGGAAATGGATTTAGGGCTGATGAATAAAGAGGGAGATTGATGTACAGTGAAAGAGAATGAAATAATAAGATGTAATAAAGGAGCTAGATCAGAGAAAGGGAAAAATCTGAGGGTCATAAGAATATATTCATAAGACTGCATTCAAAATATGTTTATGCACAATAATATATTCAAATGCCTATTCAAAACTACATTTTTGTGTACATGTAAATGTTCTTTTAATGAAAATGTTTTTCATGAAAATATTTTCCTGATAGATATATTTTTATGGATATATATTTTTATTGGAGGAGAGAGGAATTGAGCATTCCATATGATGCTATTATGAAGACAAATTGAAAAATGGTGAACTATATAGAAATCTTGAAGAGATGGTGAAACTATCCTTTCTAATATGGACTGGTGTAATTTATATTTTAAAGTTCAGCTGGTAAAAGTACTAAGCTTTCAGCAAAGTAACTTTCAATGAGTTTGCTTGTAGGGAATAGACTTTCAGGAGTGGACTTGATAAATTTTGAGTCCTGAGAAAAGTATTGAATGTAATTAATATTAGGAATCAAAACTCAGAAGAATTAAAATTGGGCTTGCTTTAATTTGGGGCCAATATACATAATTGTAAAGGGATTATATTTCTATATGAAATGCTGGGGTTGCTTTATCTCTGTTTTTATTGGCTGCTCCAATGAAAATCCTATTGGTCAGGGGATTAGCCAAAATGTAGGTGGAGGAAAGAGTAGGAAGAGAATGTGGGGAAAAATTTTGGTAGGAAGAAGCTAAAATTGGATTGGAATTCTCTACAAAAGTAGAATAATCAGGCCCTTAACAGAGAGTTACAGTTGTCTTCTGTGTTTTGAATTTAAGCAGTTTAAATATTCTTGGGGACGGAAATATTTTCTTAGCATAAAACACAGGTGCAGGTACTGTGCAGCCAAGGAAAAGCATTGGTAAACATTTGAACGTCCTTCCAATGGCGTGGTTCAGAGCCAAACTTTCAATCTGCCTCAGTGGCTTAATTTTCTCATCACACTCAAATAGAGATAGCCTGTTCTCAGTGTAATGAAAGGACCATCTCAGAGTAACATGAGGAATCTTTGTGCAAAGGCAATGGGGGCTAAAATAATCTTCAAGGGAGTTAGCTATGTTTGTTCAGCAGCAAGACACTTTTAAATGGAAAGTGTTCTCTGGATGTTTGTACTGGACAGTGATGTTTTTACATTCCAGCCATCTCACTTAGTCTCATTGGACTGGATTCTCCCTTTTAAGTTAAGAGGTAGTTGGCAGAATGTCTCCCCTGGCATAGAGGAGAGAAGAAACTTTTTCTGTTTTCAGATTTTTCAAAGCTTTTGTATATATGCCAGGTTATGACAATAAAAGCTAGAAACAACAAATTATTCTAGGCTTTGGTAGATAAGAGAAGCCCACTTTTGTTAAGAGATCCAGATCTTCTGGGCATTTATCGCCTTGATAATGCATTTTGTCGTTTTACACCGTCTTACGTCCTCTCCCTGGACAGAACTCCATGTTCTCAGAACGTGGGCAACCTTCCTTCTTTCTCTCAGCCTGTAGTGGCTATGACAGTCTCCATGTGTGCCCTTTTGTTTTTTTTCCAAAAAAAGAGAAACACTTATTTCCTATTCTGGCTCATTTTACTTTTCCTTTCTAATTCCTAATTAACTACCTTTCTCCATTATAATACATGTCTCCAAGGACTGTGGGGCAAATAGAATCATCACTAACATTCCTTCCTTTGTGAGAATACATCCTGGCATTTAGAATATCTGTAAAGGGAGTTAAATCACTGACTTAAAATTCTGGCATTTTTGTTGTTGATAAAAATTTTGAAGATTCTTTTTAAAATTACCTTGCCTTATTTTTCCCCTTGGGTTCTCACTCATTTTGAACAGTTTCTCCTTTCAGGATATAGTCCTATTTTTATCAAGACTGTAGCTTCTCCAATATTTGGATAGTTAAATGGGAAGGAGAAGAAGGCAACAAGTACTGTGGAAATGAAGTGAGAGAGAGAGAGAGACTTACCTTCTGTATTCTTTCAGAAAGCATGCACTTCTGATTCCACAAAATAGACATGCTAGTAGTTGAAACACTTGTATTTAAAAAGTGATGATTTGACAATGAGAATGACAAATTTCAATTAAATATGTCTGCTTTCTGGGTGGGACCGATTCACCTTTAACAGCATGGAGTTGCAATTCACAATGGCAATGGACTCAGCGGCATCCCGTGTGTCTAATGTTGCTGCTGCTGCTGCTAAGTCACTTCAGTCGTGTCTGACTCTGTGTGACACCATAGACGGCAGCCCACCAGGCTCCCCCGTCCCTGGGATTCTCCAGGCAAGAACACTGGAGTGGGTTGCCATTTCTTCTCCAATGCATGAAAGTGAAAAGTGAAAGGGAAGTCGCTCATTCGTGTCCAACTCTAATAGTGATAATTTATTAATCCAAATTGAAGTTTTAAAATCCTTATAAAACTTAAAGAATAGATACATTAAGTTGTTCTCAAGAGAAAAAAACAGTTTCTTAAACACCTTTTTACCAATGCATGCATGCATGCTAAGTTGCTTCAGACATGTCCAACTCTGTGTGACCCCATACACTGTAGCCCACCAGGCTCCTCTCTCTATTAGATTCTCCAGGCAAGAATTCTGGAGTGGGTTGCCATGCCCTCCTCCAGGGGATCTTCCCAACCCAGGGATCAAACCCACATCTCTTAGGTCTCCTGCACTGGCACTCAGGTTCTTTACCACTAGCACCACCTGGGGAGCCCTTTTCCTAATGGCATGTTGGTAAAAAATAGAAATATTTAATCCAGTTAGTTTTCCGTGTAGTGGTATTATTCCAACAGATCAAGTAGAATAGTCAGGGTATGGAATAAAAGGCAAAAAGATAACACTGGTCTGGATTGGTCTGGATCTCTTCAACAAATTAAGGGTTGCAAGATGCAACTGAAAAAAATAACTAGGCTTCCTTGTCAGGACTTAAACTCCAGCATGAGCTGTAGTGGAGGTCCACAGGAAACCTTTTTCAGGGGAAACAAACAATTATTCTGGACATGTGGCATGGCAAAGGAATTGGAATTTGGCAGGCTCAACTGCATTAATTTCTTCTGGGTGTAAAATATGTTAATTTGCCACTGTCTGGAAGAAACCATGATGAGTCATTCTCAGAACTACAGAGAGTCTACTTCTAACATTCCAGTGTTTATTGCTTTGATTACTTTTTCTCTTTATAAGTCTACTTTTTAATAACTTGTAAAAGTAAGTATGAAAAATCCTTTTATTCCACATGAAACACATTTCTAACAGATAGTCTTGAGTAAACAGTTGATCATATTTAGTTCCCATTCTGAAATTGATTGTATTTTCTGTTGAGTCATGAAATGTTTCACAAAGAGAGGCTGGAATATTTCTTCTGATAATACTTTTTCCCAATTTGTTATGAAATCAGATCAATGTTGTATCCATAAAATGGCTCTCCCAATACCAAAAGATTTTACCTGCACTTTCCAAGCATTCAGAATCATCTTGGGTGATCAGCTCTGTGTTGAAGCAGAAGAGGATTGTATGGAGAGCAAAACATATGAATTCAGTGGGTTAAAAAAAGATTTTTGTTTTATGATCTCAAAATATCTATAATTTGAAACATAACACCCCTACTACACAAATAACCCAACTTCGGCAGATGTCTCAAACCTTGTAACAAGAAGTTCTTCTGCTCAGTCTTCAAAATTACAGCATCCAAACTCCTCTTTCCCCAACACTTCATATAATTAACACTAATCTTAAATTAAGTAATTTGAAGATAAAACATAAAAGTCTACCTGGGTTTATAATCAGTCATTAAATAATTGACAGTAAGCCATTGAATAAGACAGTGCTTTTCACTCTTATGAAACAGGTGAAAAAATAATAACAGAATAAAACCTGTATTTGAAAGGAGTGTTTAGCTTTCTGTGTTTTGGAGAGAAAACACAGGTTCTTAAAATGCCACCGCCTTCCTACCTGTTTTCAACTAGCAATGAACATGGAATTATAAAAATTTGCACACATACCGTTTCTCTTAAAATAGCACTAAATGTATGTGAAGTCTCCAAATTAAAGCTCGCCCCAGTCCAATTACCTCCCTCCCAGCTACAGGACTTTGTAACCATAAATGCCTTGAGATATTGGCTGAATCATCCCCATTCCAAAACTGTCCATCTGTCTTTGAGAGTAGTTGTGATCTGGAGGTTCAAGTTGACTTACTCACTGAGCTGCCTGCCAGCTTAGATGCACTTTGTAGGTGGAAAATTGTTGGTCTTTGTCCCTCCCAGCTTGCAAGTAAAATGAAGCTGCCAAGAGATAAACACATTCTAAGTTTATCATGCTATTCTTGGCCTCAAACTACAAGCCATAAGGCAACTATTGCTCAAGGTACCGTGTTTACAAGTGTTCAGTCCTCCGCTGTTTCAGAGACCCAACAAGATGGAATTTCTTCCTGCCAGCCTATATTTTGTTTTTTCTAAGCGTTCACATTTCTCAATTCCTTTTTAAAAAGTAAGGAAAGGGAGCAGCTTCTCTGACAGTATTTTGAAGGTTTGAAGTCTCATTAAAATTTTGATTGTGATGTCTTGGGGTTTTCTTCCCCAAAGGCACTATAAGTTCCTAAAAAGACTAGAAGCTTCTTTCTGTTATTATCATTGTCAGTATTATCATATTTGTCATCATCATTATTTTACTTATAAGTGAAAAGATATATACTAACCTATCTTTTCATAGATCTGTTCAATTTTTGCTGCTTACTCTTTCCCTCACTTGTTTACTGGATTGACCTTTAATTTAACATATTTATTATCATAAAATACTGTACATGTTTATCTTTTAACTGATAATGATTTTTCATCTAGAGCTATATTGAAAATAATTAATACGTTTGGTAATGTTCTCAAAACCCAAAGAAAGAATTTTTCTTTCTTTTGAGGGAAAGAGTACCGAGTTAACTTTCTTCACAAATGTCTTCCTGGCTGCATTGGATAACAGGATGTATTGAGTTCATACATCTTAAATATAAAAGAGGCGTATAGCTATATCACATCCTATATTGGCACAGTATATTGACATGTATTATGTATGATGTTACACTGTTTAAATTATTAGAAATCACATTAAAAGAAATTATAATGAGATAGGGCTTTTTACCAAATCTAGAGTATTTGGCAAAGACATGATAATCAAGTTCAATCCTTGATTTACAAATAAGACTTTGAGCTTTCAGAATTTTATAACTATATTCTATATCATGATTTCTATGCATTTCATTAAAAGTAACATCGTTTTCAGAGTTTGGTATAGTACATGATAATTTACCTATAGAAACAGGCTTTATTTTATTTCTTGGATATTAGTCTACACCCTGGAAACAAGCTTTGGACATACCCTCACTCATGTTTGCTCTTTCAATGGTTTGATTGCTGCATAGTCAATTCATTTACTACATGACATATGAAAGGAGCACAATAGAAAAAATTGAACTTTGCTTCTCGTTTAAGTTCTAAGGTTAGAGAAGAAACATTTGCAATAGTCTACTCTCAGATTCTGCAAGGAAAAGTGTATTGTTAATTTGAAGCATTGCTTAGGACATTGAAAGGAATAAAATCATTATGTCCTCACTAAAACAAGCAGAGGGCTTTCAGGACTGTCATGCCTAAAGGGTTAGAATAGGCTACACAATACCGGGTGGGCTCTGAAGATGTACAGATCCAATAATTAAGGACAACAGATGAGTATTCTATTTGAAAATTGTCTACTTGTTACTCTGTTAGAATTTATCTGCACTACTCCACTAACAACAGTAATGGTTTATGTTCTGATCCACGCCTGTAAAAATATTAACTACCTTTCCCCATACTTATAACTCAATGTAGGTGACACATCTTGTATAATCTGAAGACTGTCTGGGCAGAGGCATTTGATGTCTGTGCTTTATAGATCTCTTGCTCCTGATTCATTTTTCGCACAGTATTTTAAAATGTTCTTTCTAACACAGAAAAGCTAGGTCACAAAATTAGCTATAACACTTCAAAACTTGTATTATTAAAACATATAAAAGGCTTCAACTTTGAAAGTCTAAGAAATGACCTAGATTTTAAGCGGCTGAAGAAATGATTGGTCATTAGTGCCACGCAGTATGAGCACTATCATTTTGATTGAACTGATGCACACTTTCTACTTCTGGTGGAGGAGACTGTCAGACCTGTGATTCTGGCATTGTCAAAGGTACCATGTAGGTAAATTCACTCATCTATACAAACAACTAATGTGTTAGTAGTCACTGTGGAGAGACACTTCCTGAGTTCTATTTTACAGTCTTTTGCACTGTGCAGATTTATTTAGGTTACTTACTTGTCTTTCGGAGAAGGCAATGGCATCCCACTCTAGTTCTCTTGCCTGGAAAATCCCATGGATGGCGAAGCCTGGTAGGTTGCAGTCCATGGGGTCGCTAATGACTTCACTTTGACTTTTCACTTTCATGCATTGGAGAAGGAAATGGCAACCCACTCCAGTGTTCTTGCCTGGAGAATCCCAGGGACGGGGGAGCCTGGTGGGCTTCTGTCTATGGGGTTGCACAGAGTCGGACACGAGTGAAGCGACTTAGCAGCATTTGTCTTTAAGCTTGATTCTTGGTTTCCTGGAGTGGGAATGGCTACCCACTCCAGTATTCTTTGCCTGGAGAGTTCCATGAACTGAAGAACTTGGTGGGCTACAGCCCATGGGGTTGCAAAGAGTTGGACATGACTGAGAGACTAACACTTTCTTTTTTTTCTTCACTTTGGCTTAAGATAAATGTAAACAATCTCAGAATTAAAGTTATGAGGTATGTAGGTTCCAGCATTCATTGTCACTGGTAAGAAGTAAAAGCGTTGAAATACTCACAAATAATGAAATAAATTTTTTTGAAACCCATAAACTTTTTCTGAAAGATTAAGAATTGTTTTAAAATGTAGATAGTTTTCCCATTTCTCAAATAATATTCTTGCATTACCTATTAAGTCAGGAGATTCTTTTAGTTTTCAATTTACTCTTATATTGGAATCTTTGTTTTTGATACAATTTCTTTCCCTTTTGTTGGGTGAATGTTCTTGAGGGGTATGTGTGAGGCTGTGTGGTGTGATTCAGTAGTCTTGGAGGTAAAGCTGTGATAACAATAGCCCCTAGATCTCAAAATTTCAGTGGCTTAAATAAAATAAAAGTTTATTTCTCACTCATATTACATTTTCAATAGAGAGAAGCTAAAGTCTTCAGGTTAATTGGAGATGCTTTATCGCAATTTCTCTAAGACTCAGTTAATGAAGGCTTTTTGCCCATGCATACTTGGATGACTCATTGCATCAGGAAAAGGAAACAAAGTGAACTACCCAATGACTTTTACAGCTTCCTTGTGTGATGTACATCACTTCCTTTCACATTTCTTTAGCCAAACCTCAAACATGGGATAGAATTGTCCTTACCTTGTATCTTAAAGCGGGGAGTAATGTAAAAATCCCGGATATACCTTATGTCTTGATGATGTTTATAGCTATTAACAGAAGTCGCTTTTTCTTAAGCCAAGAGAAGTACAAAACATTTGACACAGAGCTTGATTTTCCTGCCTAGCATTAATTTAATACCTGGGTACCATCCTGAAATTTACACCTTGCTTCTACCTATGTCTTAATTTACTGTGAATGCCATGATTATGCCATGACAATTACTTTTGGGAAACTTCAAAGTTTCCACAATCTCGTGTAGGAAATCACCATGGAAATGTCTGTTTTTGTCTGTAAACAGTAATGAATAATCAACAGCTACTTAAACCTAGTTGGGGACAAGTTGTGTACATGCATAAACGAAATAGTAAAACAAGATCTAGCATATAATAATATGATATTTTATAAAGTCACCCAAAGATATGCAGCAAACATGATCCTTGTCATTGAAGCATGTAGTTTCCATGCTTTTAGATCACCTCAAAATGGACAGTATGTCCACTCATATGGAATATGTAATAGTACAGAGTTTCATTTTATAGTCTTAAGTATTGTAGCTGAGACAGTAATATCAATAATTTAATTTAAAGGGATCAATACATTTTACACAGACATATAAAACTGTATTAAGTAAAACATCCTTTTAAGCACTCCTGGACATTTCGATGCATCCTACATATTTTGATGTTTTATTTTGGTCTACCACTTCACTAGCAATAATGACATGACAATTACACAAAATCTTGAATTTTACATTTTTTTCCTAACTAATATAGATGCCAGATACCTAAGAAAGGACATAGAAATATCTTCTGAAGATATGCAAATTTACATGTGCTGTATTGTCACCTATTTTTATACACTATCTTCTAATAATTCCCCCCCTGCAACTCTTGTCTCACTAACTTAAAGGATACTCTGGAGGAAGAAGAGCTAGGTCATTTAAAAAGTCTTGAGGGCATGTTTAAATAAAATAAAGAACAAAGGTCTGGAGGCTCTAAGTAAGCAAGAGGACAATGTAGAATCTCTGGAAAGAGAATCGAAGAAACCATGAGAGTGAGAATGGCAAGTGAGACAGATGACAGACAGACATGGCAAATAGTAGCAGGTATCTAGAACTACCTTGATCCTTGATGGCTTCCTGGTTCCCCTTTCCTTTTCCTCAGTCTGAGTAGGATTATTTTCCTCACAATCTAAATATTTGTCTAGAATAGGCTCAGAGGTATTCTATTTCTGAGTTTCTAGCTAGTTGTCTAAATCCTTGTGTAAAATATGAGGATTAACTTTGATCTAAGTAAATGGTTTAGCTATTTTAGAAATTATGTAGACCTTAAGCTTTTTATATTAATGGTGAAAATATGAGTGTTGCTGTTGACCATTTATCTCTGACATGTTGAGAGGTTAAAAGATCCCTGAAAGGTCCCCAGAGTAAAAATTATAATTGTGTGGTCACACAATTTGAAGTGTAATTTTCAAATTATAGCCTGCTCTTCCTATAGTATATACTGTTCCACAGTGAGGCAGCTAATCTGTAGTTTTACTTTATATTAACCAGTATCATATGCAATGTCTATACCTTTGTAGCTAAAGGGAAACTTAAAAGAGAGAAAAAAAAAAAAAAAGCTTTACAGCACATGGATGAGATCTGTTGAGTGTTTCTATGTTTGGGGATTAAAGACAACATATAATTATGCTTGAAAAGTCAGCCCCCTGTGATACCAATTAAGAAAGCTGGTGTTGCTATTACATTCCAGTTGCCATTAGCTGTTCTATGTCACCTGAAAAGATCATTCTGTCTCTTTTTTTTTAGATCTAGATACTTCGATGCTATTTTTTTTTTTTTTTTTTTACTTAAGCAAAAGGAAATCATGTTTATCTTTAAAATGGTTTTTTAAATTGAGACAACACATAATTTTGACTGAATTTTATGAATTGGACATCACAATAGGCATAATGAAATGTCCTATTAGCAAAGTGAGTCAGGTCAAGATGAGTAACATTAACAAGTTGGTAATTTATATTGTCAATTAACAAATGATGCCAAGATTTAGGCTGAAGATGTTGACAATCATTATACATTTATTTGCTAATATAGGACCTAAAATAGTTAAAATGACTTTGGTTTTTCCAACTTTGAAAAAAAAATGGAGTACATACTCTAGTTGATACGAAATATGTAGTATACGTCTCCAGTAATCAAAATAGTGTAGTAATGACTAAGGTATCAGTGGAACACAGTAGAGAATCCAGAATAGATTCATGGGTAGTTAATTGACTTTTGATAAAGATGCCAAAGCAATCAAATGGGTAAATGATCATTTTTTTTAACAAATGTTGGAAAAATTGAACAGCCATGATCAAAACACACACACACACATACACACACACGCATGCAAACACACACAACACCAAAAAACAAAAGAGAGGAAGAGAAAAAGAACAGACGTTTACTTTTCTTCTTTTTTTAGATATAAAAATTTAATGGAAATATATTGTAAACCTAAATAAAATACTTCAGACTGTAAGTGCTAAAAGAAACAGGAGAAAAGCATTGTGACTTAAGTAAATACTTTTAGATGGCAAAAGCACAATCCATAAAATAAAAGATTTGCAAGTTAGATTTAATCACAATTAAAATCTTCAATTTTTCAAAAGAAACTTAAGAAAATGCAAAGATAAACCAAGGACTTGGAAAATACTTGCAAACTCTTATTTCAGAAAGGGTTTGTGTTCAGAATATGTGATGAAACAAATTGTATAAATAGTGTACTATTTATATTTATGAATATAAGTAGTATACTACTCAGTAATAAAAAGGAGCACGACAAAATAGATAAATCTCCAATAGTTATGCTAAATGAAAGAAGCCAGACCAAAAAAGTACTTACCCTATTGAGGTCAGTTATATAAAATTCTAGAAAAGGAAAGATAGTTTATGGTAACAGAGAACCGGTAAATTGGTTACTGAAAGTTTCCCTCAGGGAGAGGGAATGGAGCAGAAATGGATTACAATGGGACATACAAATTTGGGAGGAATAATGTATATTTTTATTACCTCTATTGCAGTGGTGAGTTCAAGAGTGAATACATGTTAAAACTCATAAAATTCTACACCAATATGTGTACTTTATTGTACATCAGTCATATCTCAATAAAATCGAGTAATATATACTAAAGCAACGAAAACTACAAGCATCTTCATTTCCATGTGATCAATAGTAGCAGCTTTTACAAAGATCAAATGTGACCATTTGCAAATGTGTTTCTTTTAAATTAAATGTACGTGGGCTTTGACCATCAGACCTTTTAACGCATCTCCTACTGAGACATAAAATTAAAGAATCATGCATTTGAAATCGTGCTTAAATGCCTTATTAGTCATATAAATGAAATAATCAATTTGGCTTTGATAATCAATTCTTGCATTAAAGACAGCTGAAATGCACCAATCAGTGACATGCATGGGTTAGCCCTCTATGATCCATTGTGGCTTAATAACATTATTATAAGAAAAAATGTCATTATCCAACGTGATCTCATAAGCTACCACAATTTATAGCCACCCCTGCTTATTTTCTATTCTAAAGAACAACTTTGAGGCTTCTGTTAAAGAAAGTGAAGTCTTTTGTTTCTCCCTGAGGTTGTCATACCAACAACAATTATTTAGCTTTAATTGGTCTGTAGGAGGTCAGGATCAGCAGCCTAAAAATGCACTTTAAGGATTTCAGATTTCAACTCAGTGGTTAAATTATAGCAATCTCTCTCTTTATGGTAATATTCTGAAAATGCCTATTTTAGACCTCTCGTTTGCCAGCCCCCTCTTTCTTCTCTATAGGAAGTTTCAGTCCATTAATAAGGCATAAACTTAGGGTGCTTGTGGCTTTAAAATGTAATTGTTTTGCCTCTTTTAAAATTATCCTGCTCTGCTTTTTTGGACCTGAATGTGAAACAATGCTCTATAATTTCAAAGTATGCCATGTGGTTTGGAGTATATTTTACTGTGTCCCCAAAATATAAAAGCACTAAAAAAGTAGAAGCCAACCTAAATCTGATTATTTTATAGCCACCTAAACTCACATATCCCTCTCTTCTTTCTCTCATAATACAGAAGTTTTATTTCATTTAATCTGTATCTGCCTCATTATGCTTATGTATGTCTGTCATAGCTAAGGGCCATAGCCATGTGTTTAGTAAGGATCAGAAATGAGAAACAAAGCAAAATATGATTTAATAATACTCAGGTTATCCATACTAGGCATTTGTTGTTCTGGACTTGGGACTTCCTTGAAGTCTTTAATGCCGTTTGATTTTCAGAATTATAATACAGTTTACTGAATCAAGTATTTAATAGAAAAGACTAAGTCAGCATTTTCCCATTTTGATACATGCAGCAATGGCATAGAGTCTTCTAAAAGCTATTCAATATTTTCCTTGCAAAAGAAATATAAACAGCTTGTTAATTTATGACTATGCTAATAGTTCTTCACTCTAGAAGACTAGAGTATCTGTTTATCTTTAAAGTATAACCATCTATCCATCCACATCTATATGTATGATGGATATCCTTGTCCTCCAGCTTTGACTTCATCTACTTTCTGTCCCTCAACTACAACAATGTTGCAGGCAACTTTTAGCCCCTCATTATAATTGAAATAGTATCATTTATTTCTTCTAGAGTATGTAACTCCTATAGCAGAGGTCTAGATATCCCCATTCTCTGAAATACAGCCCTTAACTGTCCCAAAATCTTGGTAGGAAACATTGAATGATAAGTCAAATAAAATGAGAAACTTTCACCCAGCTTTTGAAACTCTTGAATCAACTGTAACTCATTCTACAAAAGAATTTAATTTTATTCAGAAGTTCTGGGGAAGGTAGCTTTACAGAGGTATAACAAACAATTTTGAAGAACTCTTTCGTTAAAAAATATTAATGGGATTTGGTCTGATACAGTTTATCATCACTAATTGTATAATGTGATTAAACCTAGGACATAACAGATGTTGCTTCTCAGCTATGTGATTTAAACAAGCCAACTAAATTTTTCAACCTAAGATTCCTCACCTATAAAAAGGAAATGATCATTTCTACTTCACCATGGAAATTCAAACAATTAATGGTATGTGCATTAGGTACTAAACACAAGTGAGCATTCAGTAAATAGATATTAGCAGTAGGATGAAGAAAGAATAAATCAAATAGACTGATTTTAAAAGAAAATAATCAAATAATATAACTATGGGAATGATTGGACAAAAAAATGACTAAAATGTAAGCTTAAGACTGGATCAGATTTGTTTAGAAGCAGACTATCTTTTGGAGCAGTTTTAGGTTCACAGCAAAATTTGGGGAAAGAACACAGATTTCCCTTATGACCCCTGCCTCCACATCCATACATGCAGCTATGCTATGCTATGCTAAGTCACTTCAGTCGTGTCTGACTCTGTGCGACCCCAGAGAAGGCAGCACACCAGGCTCCCCCGTCCCTGGGATTCTCCAGGCAAGAACACTGGAATGGGTTGCCATTTCCTTCTCCAATGCATGAAAGTGAAAAGAGAAAGTGAAGTCGCTCAGTCGTGTCTGACTCCTAGCGACCCCATGGACTGCAGCCCACCAGGCTCCTCCATCCATGGGATTTTCCAGGCAAGTGTACTGGAGTGAGGTGCCATTGCCTTCTCTGCCATACATGCAGTCTCCCCACTATCAACATCCCTACAATTGATGAATCTAAATTGACATAGTACAGTCACCCAGAGACCACAGTTTACTTTAGGATTCACTCTTGGGATTGTAAATTCTATGAATTTGGACAAATGTATGATGACATATATCCACCACTGTAGTACAAAGTAGTTTCACTGCCTAAACAATCCAGGTAGGGCTGGCTGGAGTTATTTTCCTACCTTTAGTTCAATTAGTCTCTTGATAGAACCTCAGCAGGTTAGATTCTGCTTAAACAGTTTCTCCTTAGGGCAGACTTTGTTAGGAAGAACAGAATGTAGTGGTGTGTTTCAATATGGTCCTTTTTCCTCCTGCTGCTGGAAGCATGAGGGGTGTTTTGTCAGATATTCACAGAGAGATCCAGGTTGAACTCCTGGAGGTAAAACTCACAGAAGTGTGGAGCCACCCCAGTTACTAGATTCCCCTGGATTTTTAAACTCTTAGTAGTCCACACTGAGTTTCCAATAATTTGTCAATTACAATTCAGAGTTCCCTTCCCTCTGCATACACCCCACTGGTTCCTACAGATATTTTGCTCACGAGTTTCTGCTCCAGTGGCTTGTGAGTCACTGTTTGTGTGTCTCTCTAATATGCAGGGCAGTGGTCCCTGTGATCTGAATTTTATTGGTCTAGGAAGAATTGTTGATTTTTCAGTTTGTTCAGTTTTTCATTTTTGTTAGAATGAACTGGTGACTTCCAAGGTTCTTACAAGCCATTTTGGAAACTGGAAGCCTGATATCAAATTTTAATATTACTTGTGAATTTTTATTGTTGATATTTAAAATTCAAACATATGACTTTCAGATTTAATCTTCAAGACATTGTATCTTTGAAATTTACATACTAAACAAATCAATGTGTCCATGATTTGCTTAGCTTTCGTTAGATTAAGGAGTATTGAAAGTGTTGATAAAAGATAATTATATATTTACAGTATATAAATACATATTACAATATATATCTTATTTTCCTATGCAAAAAAATTTAGGATAAATAATTCAATGTGCTGCCAGATATTGTGTTATGTGGTATGTGTGTGTGTGATCCTTTACCTAGTCTCCTCTATTTTGCTTTTATTTGTACCTGTCTTGAATTTGGTTCAATTACATGAAAATTTAGTTGATTAAATGCTGGATAATGTGAGAAAATGAAATCAGGACCTTGGTTAAAAAAAACAAACAAAAAAAAAAAACAATGTAAGACTGATGTTACTGTAGCTCAAGACCAGAACAAAATTTTTCCTGAGAAATCTCATAAACACCTAATATGGTCTGTGTTGCCATCACTAAAATGTATGTTAAAGGAAAAACATTAATGTGAATTACATAACCTAAAAATCATTTCAGATATGAAATGTAGAAAGTATTCGTGGTTAAAGCTCACATACTGAAAAATGGAAGGAAGCCAAAACACTGGCTCTAACACTCTGCTCTTGTTAGGAAAATGCCAAGGGATCTTTTCACAAGAGTAACTCGCAGATTGCAACACAGTTACCTTAGCTGGCTCCTGATGTGCAGTATCACACCACATTTAAATTTCCATCTGTGGTGTCTGGAACTATTGTTCTCACTGTGAACTTTTTATTCCCCTAAGTATATCTACAGGATTTGAAAGACCACAAGACAGTCTTCCTATAATGGGGCAACCAAATATACTTAAAGAAGCTATACATGAAATCTGCAGTCTTTCTAGCAAGATTCAAGTCATGTCATCTTTTAAAATAAGAAAATCAACATTAAAATTACACATCATGCTGCATTGTGCTTCGTCACTTAGTGCTCAGTGTCTCTGACTCTTTGGCCCCATGAACTGTATCCCACCAGGCTCCTCTACCCATGGAGTTTTCCAGGCAAGAATACTAGAGTGGGTTGTCATTCTCTCTTCCAGAGGATCTTCCCAACCCAGCCATTGAACCTGTGTCTCTTGAGTCCCCTGTGTTGGCAGGCAGATTTTTTACCACTAGTGCCTAGAAGAGGCTAAATTTTGAAATATCTGGATTCACTCATTTTTCTTGGAATGTCTTTAGTGCTCTGTGGTTACATTGTGCTTCTTTGAGTAGGAAAATTGAGGCTGTGTTCCTTGACCTTTCCCTGTGAAACTTAGTCATCAGAACCCTTAGAAGGAGCCCCAGGTAGTTGATGGTTATTAAGTAGCTGGATTGGTAAAGTAACTATTACTTAGCAGTTTAATTTCGATACAAATTGTCTCTGTGATGTTAATGTGTGTACTAGTTGAATTATGATGCTAGAATTTCACATGCAGACTCATACACATAACATCTGGTTTGAAAATATGACAAATTGAAAGGATATTAAACTGAAACTTATGAGCTAGTTATATGACTAATTTTTTTGCTTTAAGACGAGGCAATGACTTTATCTTTAAGCTTTCTGTTTTTACTTTTTCTAAAAGTATATAGTTGATTTACAGTGTTTCAGGTGTACAGCAAAATGATTCCTGTATATATGTATATATACACATATACATGTGATTCAGTTATACATATATATTTTCTCAGATTCTTTTATGCTGTAGGTTGTTATAAGATATTGGATATAGTTCCTTATGCAATACAGTAGGCCCTAGTTTATTTATGTGCTACATCATTTCAGTTATTTCCAACTCTTTGCAACCCCATGGACTGTAGCCCACCAGTTTCCTCTGTCCATGGGATTCTCCAGGCAAGAATGCTGGAGTGGGTAGCCATTCCCTTCTCCAAGGGATCTTCTCGACCCAGGAATTGAACCTAGAACTCTTGCACTGTAGGTAGATATTCTTTACCATCTGAGACACCAGAGAGCCCCTGTATATAGTAGTGTGTTTGTATTAATCCCAAATCTCTGATTTCTCTCACCCCTCACTTTCCTCCTTGGTAATCCTGAGTTTGTTTTCTGTGTCAGTGAATCTATTTCTGTTTTATAAATCATTGTTAAAGATTTTGTATCATTATTTTTAGATTCTATATGGTTTTATCTAATATTTTTATATTCTGTCTGATTTCACTTAATATGATAATCTCTAGATCCATCCATGTTGCTGCAAATGGCATTATTTCATTCTTTTTTATGGCTGTAATATCCCATTGTGTGTGTGTGTGTGTGTGTATGGATATGTGTGTGTTTGTGTGTGTCGGCTTCCAGGTGGTGCTAGTAGTATAGAACCTGCCTGCCAATGCAGGTGACATAAGAGACTCAGAGTTGATTCTTGAGTTGGGAAGATCACCTGAGGAGGGCATGGCAACTCACTCCAGTATTCTTGCCTGGAGAATTCCATGGACAGAGGAGCCTGGCAGGCTATAGTTCATGGGGTCACCAAGAGTCAGACACGACTGAAGTGACAGCATGCATGGACATCTTCTTTATCCATTCATCTGTCAATGGACATTTAGATTGTCTCCATATTTTGACTATTGTAAATAGTGCTGCTCTGAACATTGGCGTGCATTCATGTATTGAGTTGGAGTTTTTGTCTTTTCTGGATACATGCCCAGGAGTGGGATTCCTGGGTTATATGGTCAATCTCTTTTTAGTTTTTTAAGGAAGCTCCATAGTGTTCTCCATAGCAGCTGTACCAATTTACATTCCCACCAACAGTGTAGGAGAGGGTTCCCTTTTCTCCACACCCTCTCCAATATTCATTATCAACATTTTTGGTGATCTTCATTCTGACCAGAGTGGAAAGATAGTTTATTGTGGTTTTGATTTGCATTTCTCTAATAATTAGCAATGTTGAGGGTCTTTTCATGTGCCTGTTGGCCATCTGTATGTCTTCTTTATATAAATGTCTATTCAGTTCTTTTGCCCATTTTTGATTGGGTTGCTTGTTTTTTTCTTTCATATTGAGTTATATGAGTTGTTTGTATATTTTGGAAATTAATCCCTTGTCACTCACATCTTTGGAAATATTTTCCCCCATTCTGTAGGTTGCCTTTTAATTTCATTATAGTTTCCTTTGCTTTTTCAAAAGTTTTCAAGTTTAATTAGTTCCCCAAATTAGTTTAATTTCCTTTCACTTAGGTCCAGGTCTGAAGAATCATTGCTACAATTTATGTTAAAGAGGGCTCTGCCTGTTTTTTTTTTTTTTTTTTTTAGGAGTTTTATAGTATCCATTCTTATAATCTTTAATCCATTTTCAGTTTATTTTTGTATAAAGTATCAGGATGTTCTAATTTCATTATTTTACGTGTAGCTGTCCAGTTTTCCCAGTACCACGTAGTGAACAGAGTCTTGTCTCCATTGTATGTTCTTGTCTCCTTTCTTTTAGATTAATTGACCATAAGTAAGTGGATTTATTTCTGGGCTTTATATCCTGATCCATTGATTCATGTGTCTTGTTTTTGTGCAAATAGCATCCTGTTTCAATTACTGTAGCTTCATAATATTGGAGAAGGAAATGGCAACCCACTCCAGTGTTCTTGCCTGGAGAATCCCATGGATGGAGAAGCCTGGTAGGCTGCAGCCCATGGGGTTGCACAGAGTCAGACACGACTGAAGCCACTTAGCAGCAGCAGCAGCAGCAGCTTCATAATATAGTCTGAAGTCAAGGCATATGATTCTTCCATCTCCATTCTTCTTTGTCAAGATTATTTTGGCTATTCAGTGTCTTTTGTGTTTCCATACAAATTAAAAAAAAAATTTGCTTCATGTTCTGTGAAAAATATCATTGGTAATTTGCTAGAAATTGCATTGATTCCATAGATTGCCTTGGGTAATATGGTCATCTTAACAATATTTATTCGTCCAATCCAAGAACATGATGTATTTTTCCATCTTTTTTTATTGTCTTCAATTTTTTTCATCGGCATCTTATTGTTTTTTGAGTACCGGTATTTTACCTCCTTAGGTATATTGATTTCTAGGTATTTTATTCTTTTAGAGGTTATGGTAAATGGCATTGTTTCCTTTATAATATTTCAGGGTTAGTGTGCAGTAATGCAACAGGTTCCTGTGTATTAATTTTGTATTCTACAACTTTACCGACTTCATTGATGAGTTGTAATAGTTTTCTGGTGACCTGTTTAGGATGTTCTTTACACAGTATCATGATATCTGCAAATAGTGACCGTTTTTCTTCTTCCTTTCTAGTTTGGATTCCTTTTATTTCTTTTTCTTCTCTGATTGCTGTGGCTAGGATTTCCCTCTGTTTAAAAGTGGTTAAGAATGGGCATCCTTGTCTTTTTCCAAATATTGGAATGCTTTCAGCTTTTCACTGTTGAATATGATGTTAGCTTATGAGTTTGTCATATATTGCCTTTATTATGTTGAGTTGTGTTCCCTCTAAGCCCACTTTTTGGAGAGGTTTTTTTTTTTTTTAATCATAAGTGGATGTTTTTATTTTTTTATATAAGGAAAAACATACTTGTATTCATTCAATCTTCAAAAAACTTGGAAGAAAATATGAAATTAAGTGTTTTAAGATCATTGAAAGGAAAGCTTATATAGATATTCATATATATTTTTAATTAAGATGTATGCACATTTGCTGATGTCTTATTTCCCTCATGCATTAACCCAATAATCATTTTTTTTGTTTTTTAATGTATATTTCTTCATGTATATATTCTGTCTCTTCTTAAATACTCAATATATTTACAATGTACAATTTTCACCTCTTCTCCATGTTCTGCAAGTTAAGATACACAACACACTTAAAACTGTTTCTAACATAGTCATACATCAATATTTATTAAGTAATAATTACTATGGTTACTATAATATTTCTATTGAAATGGCTTTATATTTAGTATTTGAATAGCAACATTATTTTGATCTAAGTTAGTATTTGTGGAGAGTTGCTTGTTTTAGGGGTTGCAAGATCTGCAAGGCCCTTGAAATGATCAGCTCAAGTGGCAAGAGTAAAGCAAATGTGCTCTGCAGTCTTGATGCCAAGCAACTAAATTTGTTTATCTTCAGCTCTTTGGGTCAGGACTGGGGATAATGAACTGATGTTGCATGTCAGAGAAAGGAGTTAGCGGCTGACCATGAACTTTAAAATTCTTGGCTTTGCATTATTTTACTACTTAGTGACTTCCTTGGTAACTTTGAGCACATTATTCCATTTCTTTAGGGTTGTTTCTTTTAGATCATTAAATTAAGAATTATATACAGGAGCCTTTAGCAAAGCGTCTACCTCCTGATATGAAGGTAGCCTGATAATATGACATAGCAATTGGACTTCAAGACAAATATTTCTAAATTTTTAAATAAAAATAACATAGAAATGTCTCCTTTGCCAAAGTGAAACTTTTTTATTTTTGCTGATTTGTTATCTATCTCTTTCAAGAAACTAATGGCACAAGTGATTGACAAGGCACTATATACATTCCCAAAGCCAGTTTTTGTGACATAATATAGTGCTACAAATAAAAATGTCTATAAAGATGCATAAGTTATTTCTGTAGGAATAGAAGGGATGAGTTACATGCCATTCCATTTTGATGAACTTGAATCCAGTTTCTAATCAACAAGATTGCCCTATACAATAAACTACTGATTGTGACTGCTGGCGTTAACAGTAACAGGACAAGAAGATGTGTGGCACAATTTTCTCCATTCAGCTATTCATTTTCCTACTGCTTTGCAGGAGTCTTTATATCCTTACGATGCTTCTCAAAGTTAGCCTGATCAATTGTGCTAAATGTGCCCAGTAGAGCCAATGAATACGAGGACAACTCTTGATTACAAAGCAGTGTCGGTTTGGCCTCAGTCCCCATTTTTTTTGTGAGAGTTCTCAAAATATTAACTTAGTTTCAGGGTGTTTTTGTACCCTTTTAAGATCATGTTCTTTCCTCAAATCCCACTTAGTTTTATGCACAATACTAAATATAAGAAAGAGATGTGTCGAAGCTGATATCCTCATGCCATATCATCTCTATTTAGTCTTTCTGAACTCTGTAAATTCATTTTTTTCTCTGCCAGTACTAACTAGAGACCATATGATGTGCTGTATTCAGTTGGAATAAAACCTTTATAAGAACAGTAATAGGAGAGAAAGCATCAACAAAACCTCTACTTTTGTCAGTCTTCATAGTCTCTAGCTCTGACATTTGGACTTGAAGTTTGGAGAGAATCTATAAAGTTGCAGTGAGAATTATTTATCAACTCCAAAAGGCTTTCGTTTGAGAAATCCAAGTTTCCATTTTCAAAGCAAGTTTATAACTAAACATAAATGTCAAGGTTTAAAGAATATTCAAACACAGCATGGATATTTATTTGAAAAAAATCACTTGATAAATTTCAGAATGCACTGTTTTGCTTATTTTTAAAGAACCTGTCAAACTACATTGTTGGATTAACTAAATAATATAGTTTTCCTGGGGTAGATTGCTATGTTCACCACAGTCGGAATGTTCCTTTCTTCCCACTTTCCTTTGGTATGTGTGGTAGCAGATATTTGTGTGGCTGCTATTTGTTCAAGTTACTCTTATGGATGTGCTGTTGAGAATACAGGGAGAAAGGATGCCTTTATAAGGAATGCCCTCATACCTAATTTATTATCCATTATCCATTCTTGACAGCTTAACTTTGTCTCAATGAAACTTCCCCCATGAGTTCAAACATGCTGTCTTTCATAGTGCAAACTAGAATTGTTGCCCAGTTGCTGCTACCTGTATCTCTAATCACTGATATTCATTGTAGAGATACAATTTAAAATTATTAACAATTTGACGTGGTTAAAAAATTTTATTCAAAGATTCTATTGAAATCATTAAGTATATTTTCCTTTCTCATTGTTTCATTTATTCTTTGTTAGAGTAGTAGTAATTTAAAAATTGTTGGACTCTCAATATTTGTAAACTCTGTGCTAACAGCCTTATATGTTTGATTTCATTTGCTTCTCCAAATGACCCTATAAAATAGAAGAGGTGCTATGCTATGGCCACATTACTGGTAAGAGATCTAAGGTACAAAGAAGTTAAATATCATAGTGATATTTAAAGATAGCAGAGCTGGGGTTTCAATCTAGGCGACTTCATTTCATATCTTGTTCTACTAACTGCAATGCTACACCAACAGAAGGAAGCATGGACATTAGGTAGAATTATTTGCTTGAAAGTTTTTCTTTTAGATGTTATACGTAAAATTTTGAATGGTGGCTCAGAGTATAAAGAGTCTGCCTGCAATGTGGGAGACTCAGGTTCGATCCCTGGGTTGGGAAGATCCCCTGGAGAAGGAAATGGCAACCCCCCCAAGTATTCTTACCTAGAGAATGTCAAGGATGGAGCCTGGCAGGCTACACAACTGAGTGACTTCACTTTGTTTTGTTTTGTTTTGTAGCCAGTGTTATCTTAAAATTTTCCAAAGTAGTTTTAATATTAGAGAGCCAAACTACAAAAAAATCATAAACTATTAAACTACTTGCAAGTCATAGGCTATTACAACTTGAAAGAGTTTTTGTACTCATTCAGTCCTGTCCACACATTGTTAGAACTGGGAATCTGAGGGTCCATAAAGTTCTTTTTCTCAACTCACATAGGTGGTCAGAATCAGAACCAGGATGAAGATTTAAGTCTTGTGGCACCCAGTGTGCTGATTGTGTTTATTTCTCAATTACGAAAGAAGACAATTTCTAGGACAAAGTCACTATCTTTTTCTTTGGGGGGGATATTTTTCTGAGCACATTGCATTCCAATGATGTTCATTATGCTCACACATGGAAACTTGGGTAAAATGTGCACATGCACACACATACAGGTCTTTAATTGAAGTCATTTCCAAATATTTTTTGAGGCAATTAGGTCACAGTTGTGGGTATGCGAGGGAAGATCCGTGAGTAGCAAAAAATCTAAATAGCTTGGTGATAGCTGAAAGATTGTATTGGTGAGCAATGATGTTTTTGTTAATTGGAGATACTAGGTCTTCACTGATTCCACTAGAAAATACCAATGAAAGAGTTTTAATAAGGTATTATGGGAATAGGAAAATATATGAATTTGACTTATTCCATGTCCTGTGCGCAGTTTTTAACATTCTCAAATGCTCAACATCTTTATCTACCAGACTAGATCTACTTTCAACAGTTAAAGCCAGATAAGATTAAGAAAAAAGTTTCCTGAGATGTTCACAAGTGTAGAAAGGAGCTATGGATATTTTCAATAAAAGAAGTCAGTCTCTTTGAGTTCTGTAAGAGAGAAGAGTAATGCCAAATATCTTCACAGGATTTTCCAGTAACCTTCCATGCCAGAGAGTTGTAGAATACTTTAAATTGCTCCATCTACTTCTTTTTTTCCTCATGGAATCAGGCTATATAACATCAAAAACTGAAACTGAAAGCTGCTCAGTCGTGTCTGACTGAGACACCAGAAACTATACAGTCCATGGAATTCTCCAGGCCACAATACTGGAGTGGGTAGCCTGTCCCTGCTGCAGTGGATCTTCCTGACCCAGGAATTGAACTGGGGTCTCCTGCATTGCAGGTGGATTCTTTACCAACTGAGCTAGCAAAAAAGCTTCTAATCTAGACTTTAATAAGTTTATTTTACTCCTTATGAACTTGGATAATTCATATTTTATTGGTTGTTTTGAGGGTTTCTGAGAAACAATTTCATGTTTCTGCTAGTTACATTTTCATTTTCTTCAGGTAATTGAATGCTACCCTGATCATGGCAAGTTACCATATTTCCCCAAAGAGTAGGCATTTCTCAGAGGATGTTTTCTCAGAGGACATTCCCCTCTTGGAATACTTTTCTTCTAGTTCATAGCTTCAGTGATGATCATCCTTGTTGTGTCATTGAACATTTACCACACACATCTGGTCCCATACCAAATTCTCACTAAGTACTTGTGAAATTGATGAGCTTTGCTGGACTCTTTTTTTCTGTCCAACTGTTCACTTCGTTTTGACTGCAAATCAACAGTTACTGTGACGGCACCAGTAAGTTACAGATCACCTACCATTCAGTTCATCCTGTGTGTATTGCCCTAAGGATTAATTAATAGGAAGTGACCTTCACTGTAATGCTTACTTTAGTGTTCTTGACTATCATTATCATCAGAGGAGGCTCAGAAGCATAATTTAGAGACATACACTAGAGGGTGGTGTTTTACCTGGACACTAGACTCATCAATGCATCGGCTTTGAGGAAGAATGAAAAATGTCTCCAGGAAATGTTCCCCATGTTTAATGTTACATAATTCTCAGCACATATGCCCCATTAACAAAGTTGATAAACTCCAGGGAATGGAAGCAGAGACTGAGTCACTTGGCGGCCTTGCTATCCCATTTCTTCAACACATTCCTGTAGGTGTTTGGTTTTCCTGAGCTCCACATGCAGAGTGTCACTTGAAAACCAACACTGATCACTGGGTGAGAATATACTTGACTCTAGCTACAGGGACTTGGAAAGCAAGTGAGGCAAATAGTAACTGTGGGTAAAGCTATTAAACACACCGCTTCAGTGTTGAAATCCCCTGAATCGTTTATGTGTACTTCCATGGCTGACCTGAGAAGAAGAAAAGAAAGCATCAGTAGTGGGAGGAAAAGTTGTTTTTTGAAGTGCTCATGTTCCTGTACGTAGCCCCCTCTGGATTTCACTCGGTTAGGAAAAAGGAAAAAACAAAAAAACGTCTCCAATCTAGTGCAGCGCATCTTTCATAACACCTCACATGGAATGATCAAAATGTTGCTGAAAGTCTCTCCACTCTCCAGTAAACATGTTAATGTTAGTGATAGGTTAATTCATTTTGCTTCTGCTGCTTGCTTTCCTCTTTGTGTTTTTCTCAGTTGACTCTTCTAATACTGGTAAAATATTTGCTCAAATCATGAACTCTATTGTTCATGACAAATGTCCAAATTTTCATTGACTTTTAAATGGACATCTCAATACCTGCATGAAGGGGCATGGGGGAGAGCTCAAATGTATTGCTTTGAAGTTTCCCTTCAAGAAAAATTTGTTCTTCCTGCTCTGACCAGTGAAAATTTCCTTTTAGCACATGTAAGTACTCATCTGGTGGTATAGATTTTCACACTTATATTCTTTATTATTCTTTACCACTATTTGATTCAGAAAGACTGCTAGAATCAAGATCTCCTGGAATAAATGTTAAAAGCATAGTTTCATGTGACCTAATTAAAGTGGAATTGACTGGTTCCTATTAAAGCTAAACCCTGTCCTCTACTGTCAAACTCTCTGTTGAAGCTAGGTGCGCACTTTCCTTCAAATGTTCCTAAGCATTTGGCTCTGCTGTTTTCATGCTCCCCTTTCTTCAGTGATACGATAACATTGCAATAATACTTAAACGCTGACATGACAGAAAACCTTGCCAGTTTGGCTCTCAACCTTGGCAAGCTTTTTGTTATAGTTGCAACCAGCTTACTCCTTGAGCTGCACAAAACTTCCAGAGCTCCTCCACAGCATGTCTTATAAAGGGGACTAAAAGGAAAAGTAAGAGAGATGCTAATTTTAGACAGAGAATAGTAAATAGGACAATAAATAAAAACTCTGTTTTGGCACATTGGAACTTTATTTTTTCCCCCTTTGAAATGTGTGATTCCTTTTCCCAAATGTTGCACTAGATTTATTTTTAAAGGTGTCATCTATTTCCATTCCAGTGCTATGTCATCTATAATTTAAATTTATGAGATAAATCTTGAGGTTCACCAGTGGAGCAGCTGGAGAATTCTAGCCACTTTGCCATTGAAAATGCAGATTTGCTGAAGGTTTTTGTGTCTGACAAGCCCCATTGAAAGCACCTCTTTCCTTTTCCTGACAAGTATCCATCAACATGTAATATTTATTCTTCTGTTATAGTTTCACTACAAATAATTGGTGGCCCCTCAGCAAGAAGACAGTTTCCTGCTGAGACAGCACTACCGGTGTAGCTTCACCAAGCCGAGAACAAATGCTCTGAAAAGAAAGTTTTCCTAGAACTGATGAATAAAATGAATGAGGGATATTTACTGAAAGGAGGGAAAACTAAATCTGCTCCTTTTGTTGCGTCATAATTTTTAGTTCTGGAGTCTTCCTTCAATGACTGTCAGAATAGCAATAGAATGTTCATATATGCGTGTTATGGCTGATAAAAATATTCCTGTTGACTTGGCCACCACTCCCCTTTCTCTTGCTCTCTTTCCATGTATATATACATACATACACATACATACATATCTGAGCCTTTAGCCTTGCAATTATCTTTTCATACATGGTTTATGGGCTTATAACCATTTACATTTTTAACATCCAGCAAACATGAAAATTTTACACCCAGCTGTAGTTATAGTGTTAGAAGGACCGTGGCCTTCATATGTTTGTCATGATCGCCAGGTTTCTTGTAACCCCCAGACCTAGTTCCCCGTTGTTGGGAAAGAAGAGGTTCTTAAAGAATTACGTTTCTATGAAATGTGTGTGATTTGCACTCAAAGAGAAAGATGTGACAGGTAAATGAATAAACAAGTTGGTATACTCTTTTTTTTTTTTTTTAAATAAGTAAAGAATGGAGTGACAATTCAGATTTACCTTAATTTCTACTGCAGGAGTTTTCAAATGTTGAGCATCAAAATTTGTTCTTCATTATCAAAGTTAAGTAGTGGTTATTTTCTCCCAATTTCCAGGAAAATAATCAAACTATTATCTAGTATATGCTCTATTTTTAGTGTTAACCTCATGATTATTTTTCAGTGTTTAGTATCTGGAATAGCTCATATTCTAATGAGTAAAATGAATGAACAGGTAAGGGAGATATAGTACAAACACACCAGTGCCAGCATAAATACCAGCTTTTAGTGAGTAGACACCAGTAGTCTTGGCTTTTACTTTGCATTCTATGTATTTCATGTAAACTTAACATTAATAAGCAATTTAAAACCCCCAGAGCTACACCCCAACATTTATCTGAGTTACTCTGAAAGAGATGGAACTGATTAATAGTTTGTAGACTTTCACAAAATTAGCCCATAACTGCTGAGGTTCGTGCTGTCAGAGGAAGTTTAACAACTACCATCCAATGTGCTTCACATATTTTTAATAATGTTTCAACCTAAGGAAAATAGCCTGATTAAGTGGAATAGATTTAGTGAAAACTCAGGAGACTCAGTATATAGTTCATCATTTGATTGGCAATTACTTAAAAAAAATCCAGTTAATATGTTTGCAATAAATATTTCCTGATTATCTTTGTGGTCACATGGCCAATTAGTAGTCAAAGTAAGATTAGAGACCCAAGTTTTAAAAATATGTACTGCACCTTCAAAGGGTATGCTGAGTTTTATAACAAGTGGTTAGGGGAGAGTTGAAAATACTTAGTGTAACATCTTCCCTCATGAAAGTTATAATCTACATAGAAGACATATAACCTGTAAATAATTTACAGACTAGTTCAGATATTGTTCTGAACTAGTGACTCACGTGACTCAGAAAGAAAAGAAGAAAAAAAGATTGGTTTAAGGATTGTATTAAGGAGGGCTGATGAATTACACCTTTGCCATCATTGATGGATTCTTTCCCTGGGCTTGCCTTCAACTCAGGAGCCCTGAATTTCCTGTTTATTAACATTCTGCTAAGTTTCCTTGTTTAATTTGCTAACCTTTTCCCGAAACTTAACTCCTTTCTCTATCAGAGATAGTTAATACTACTTACCTCTAATTATTTTCTAAGGACTAAATGGTTGACCAACTGCTTGGTAAATTGTAAGTTGTTATAACAATGTAAGATATCTGTATGCTCATTTTTCTGTGCCAGGAAAAGTCTAGTTGAAGATCAAGATATTAATGATAAAATAATTATACTAAGTAATATTTATTGTGGGTTTTTTTTTCATGTGTGTGGCCCATCATAGTTCTCAGTTTAATGAGTTTTTGCTCATTTAATTTATGTAACACAATTTACTCATAGATACACATAGCCTAAAAAGATAACAATGCCAAGGTGTATGATAGGTTAAAAAATAGTTACCTATACCATTCTTTAATGTCAAACGGAATTGTGATTCGTTAATGCAAAATTCTGCATTCCAGACTCAGAATTTAGAAGATAAAACTTTTGAATTCTGAGTAAAAGATCATCATGAACTGTGAGGGTCAAGAACAACTTTGTGGGAGGGGCTCAGACATAATCTGAACTTTTAAAGGTGGGAAGGATCTTGATATCTGAGAAGAAGGGAGAGAGTATTGTAAGGGAGAGAAATATATCTTGTGTCCCAGATGTGGTGTTTGCTAAAAATGACTTTGGCCAATTTGTGTATCTACACCTAGGGCATGCAGTTGCTAATTTGCCTTTAGTCAGCATCACTGCTGCTGATGCTGCTAAGTCGCTTCAGTCGTGTCCGACTCTGTGCGACCCCATAGACGGCAGCCCACCGGGCTCCCCCGTCCCTGGGATTCTCCAGGCAAGAACACTGGAGTGGATTGCCATTTCCTTCTCCAAGTCAGTGTCACTAGCTATCATTATTAATGTATGTTTAACAATCCCACATCTTCATGCTTTCAAGACATTTGAATTTGAAGCCCCTTGCATAAAACAAGAGCAGGTTTAAAATGGACAAGAGGAAAATATTAACTCAAAGGGGATGAACTCCCAAGGTTTATAAGTAAAGGGTTATTCCTTTAGATGCAAAGAAGGCTGTAATAAATATTACAATAGAAAATAGAAGAGTGTTTTAAAATATGAAATCATGAGGTTATGAAGACTTCTAGACCCTATTAAGAGAACTCGAAATAGTTTTAGGGTCTTTAAGTTTTTTGTACTTGGTGGGATTAGCCCTATTTAGTAGGTGAGCAAAATGAGTCATGAAGGTTGTAACTTGCCTAGGGTCATGCTGATAAGCAGTAGTTTAAGGATTAAACTACTGCTTGTTTATCTATCACGTGTCAGGTACTGAGAGACTTCCCATATATTCTCTCCTTAAATCCTTACAATAAGTTTGTATGTGCGGCCTTAATGCTGCCACCTTTGCCAAGGTTTTTACCACACATTTCAAATTAAGACTGGGGCCTCTTGATATGATACATTTCAATAATCCCAAATTTCAGACCCTCAGGACAGACACTTTTGCTCGTTCACATCAGCAGCATCAGAACCTCAAATCTAAGAAATTCAGTGTCACAAGAACCTCACCAGCCCTTCATGTGGGTTATTAATACCTAGTCAAAGCCACTGGCACATTCAACCTGCTTGTGGTGAAAAAACCTCAGATACAGCAGTCACTAAGAGAAAATGTCAGAGTTCTCTGACCCTATATTTTGTTCAGTAATAATGTAAAGAATATCTTCGAAAGATACAGGTAGTCAAATTGTCTGCTTTAAAGAAGAGTAGGCAGAGACTCTGTAATTCCACACCTGTTTCTAGCCAGCCATGGCCTCTAGAGCTTTGGAAAAATGACTCAACTTTTCTCAGGCCTATTTTGGGTCCCTGCTGCAGAAACCTTCTGAATGAAATATGTCTTGCAGTTGATATCCTGCCTCAAATCTACTTGGGGCCTCAAACAGCAGGGTGTCTAGAAATACTAGTCTCTGCTACGAGAGCAGAAATCTTAAAGAGCCATGCAAATTGGATCCACCCGGTCTTTAACTTGGGCCAATTCTCCCACAGTACGTGCAGACGCATTCTTAGTTGACTTGACTGCATAATAGAGATAATTATAAGTACTTACTTATCTCACAGGGGTCTACTGAAGATTAATTAGTTAATGTTGGCAGACCAAAGGTGCAATATATGTGCTAAGTATTATTATTATTACTGTGCCACTTATCTTGAAAGAATGTTGTTTCTGAAGTCATAGTGCCTATGTGCCATCTGCTCACAGCAGCCTTTACCATCTCTCTACTCAGAGACTGAATCCGGTATCTGAATAAATAGATGTGCTCAAAAAAAAATCTATCACACCTCCATCTGTGCTTATGGAATATGAATTCAGACATAGGCAGAAATGCAAATCAATCACAAGTGGAGAGGCTTCTCCAGTGCCCAGAGTCACATTTTGAGATGTTGCTCTAATATTCTTGCTTTTCATTTTAGAATCCGCTAACTCACGATGCGAGGCTTCTGTGAAATTCTCTCTTCTGCATCTGAAATAGGATGTCATGTTAGAGGCCCGAACTGCCTTCTCTTTTGTTCCCAGAAAGTTGAAAGAGAAAACTTCCCCAGAACACGTTCACTGCCAGTCTTTTGCAGAAATTAGCTCTATGCTTTTAATGCTTTATATATTAGTATAATTATTAGAAGCTAATGAGTTTTTAAAGGTTCCTATATGAAATCATGATTTTGAAACTTCCCTCCTGCTGGAATTATAACTATGTGACAGACAACACGGCATGATCTATGACCCATTTTTACTAATGACAAAAGAATGAAGATACAGCTTTTTATGAATAAGGACTCCTTCCAGAACATGACAGGGCACTGCAACTGTGAAAGCTCTGAAAATCAGGAAGATTCAAACCTTAAACTAAAATCATCCAAATGTTTCACGGATGCCATTATTGTAACATAAACACCATTTTTTGCCTTTGAAAAAGTTATTGGTATCACAATTATCATAGATATTCAATATTCTTCCACAGTGGGCGGCTCAATGGAATTATTTCTTCCCTCATCATCCTACTGGCTATTCCCTGAGTCTGCTGCCGAAAGTAAATTTATCTTCTCTCTGAAACGTGCCTCCCTTGATCCATAAATCCAGAATAATTCCAATAATGTTTTTGCATAGTTTTATTTTTTGTATCCAGTTTATTTACAAATTTCTCATCTAATCCAAGGGCATGCTAACACATCTTTTATGGTGATAGTGGAATTATTAATCAAGTAGGAAATAAACTTCGGTTCATTGAAGTTCCTATGGCCTTTTATATGCATAACCTGATCTCACGGAGGATGCAAGCAACATTTGAATTCAATTCATCTAATCTAAATTATGCATCTACCTTATGAATTGGTTAGGTTTTAGGAATATAAAGAAGACTGAAATATCTTACCTAGTCTCTACCCAAGAAGATAAATCTATATCTAACTATATTAAAATGATGAGTTCTAAAGTAGGCAATTTGAGCAAGTCTTGAGAGAGAGCTCAGAAGAGGGAATGATTCATTCTCCTGAGAGTCAGAAAGGAGAGTTCCAGAAGGCTTGGATGATGTTTGAAGGGTATCTGTGAAGATGGATGATGTTTGAAGGATGTCTGTGAAGGATGAAAACAACATGGGTAGTAGAGAGGGGACGGAAGGCATACTTGGTTGTTCTGACTCTCTATTTGCAAGAAGACTGCTACCCCTTTCAACTCTGCTACGTCCTGTCTTGTTAAAAATGAGCCTTGGACACCCTTCACATTTTAAGTTTTCTTCTTAGACTCTTGGATTTTACTACCCTCTCAAATCTCAGATCCCTTGACCTAGTTTTCCACTGCTTGCCCCTATATGTGAAAATAGATGTCTTTCCCTATTTTGAACTTCCCCTTGAACATGACTTCAGCTCTGACTACAAAACTACAGCAACCCCAGATACCACCCTGCCTGGTGTCCCTGCAGAGTTCACACTGAACACCTTGCTGGGACTTGGGAATATTTTCAGGCAGAGGAAACTATAAAGGAAAAAAAGAAAACATAGACAGCAATGATTAGGACTTGTGTAACAAAAAGCAAGCTGTCTGAGGGGGTCAAAGCTCTCTGTTCCCTCATGCATGGGGACATTTGACAGAATGAGGTAACCAGCCCCAAAATAGCAGTGATACTGTGAAAGAGCCAGGTAATCCTACCCCAGCAATGCCTCAGCCCATCCCTCAGAAAATGCTAATTATAGACAGGGTCTGCACACAAATAGGCTTAACTCCCTGAACAGCCATGACATCATTTCTTCTTAGAGAAGATGATCTAATCTATCATTCCTTGAACCTACGTTCTGCCCATTTAGGGGTCCAAGTCTCTCAGGGAATAGCTCTTAAGAACATCTAGAAAAATTAAATATTTTATGAACTTCCCGATTTACTAATTTGTGATAGAGTCAATGCAAAGGTATTCAGTGGCTTGAGTCTTGGGTATTTTAGAGCTTCGCTGCCTTTGCCAACCCATCTTGTTAGTGATACAATAATGGGTATCAGTTGGGGAGTCAAGGTTGCCCCTGGATTTGCTGATCTTTAATGGTACTCACGTTATTGAATAGACTAAGAGTCTGAAACCCTTGCCCCCTCAGGGATAATGTTGTGATGGAATGGGGCTAGCTCAGAAGACTTGCAGCAAGACAACTTATGCAGTGCCTTCTCTGTAGACTAAAAAAGGGAGTCTGGACTCAGGGCTGTAAATTTGGCACTGTCCATGAGTTCTAAATTGACTTTGAAATGAATGAGGTAATGGAATACTCAGACAGAAGGCTCATCCATTATAGAAATACACCTCAAATTGGTCCTTCTTTTGGTAAAGGCTAAGGAGTACTTGGAGTTAAAACTTGGCAAGTTATTTGCTTGCCAGGTCTTGCTGGGATTTGAATTAACTGTCACAGTGATAAAATTTTCCTAGAAGCTAAATGAAAAAGCCAACATAAATATTACAGAAAGCCTTCAAAATTTTCGGAATGAACTGTTTGATCTAGTTAGCGCCTCTAGTTCTGTTGGTCCAGTCCATTTAAAACAGCTTTCTGCGAGGGGATAAAGAGTGAAATTGAAGCAAATTACACATATGGCATGGGCCTACCTATTTATGTAATAGAAGAGGAGGCAGAAAACAGAGGAGAGAAGGAAATGAGAAGAAAAGAGATAGTGTGAAGAAACAGATAAAATGCTCCTTTAGCAGACCCTGAAAATTCTCAATCAGGTCATTAAAAAGAACAACAAATTAAAGAGTATTTAAAAAGCATTCAAAATGCATCCAGCTGACTAGAACCCACATGCTTCTGTGAGTTTTTCACATGCTCAGGAGTTTCTTAGTGTACTCAGACTCGACTAAGTTGTATGTGGTTTTCATTCTCTTGTTTTTATGGCTTTTTGGTATTTACTTTGGATCTGTTGAGACCTCTAACCATTTTCTGGTCTGAAGATGCTGCTGTAGACAATACCACAAAGATAATCTCTTTTTATAACTATCCCATCACACTAAAATCTGGGCATCTTTACTCTTTATTTACTATGTCATAATTTAATCCTCTCAGCTACATTATGAAGTTGTTACCCATATCTCTATTTTGTTGCTTGGTTGAGAATTTTCAAGATGGAATAACTTGCTTAAATAAGTGGTACAGCAGCTTCAAAACAAGTTGTCTGAATTAAATTCCTCTACTGTTTTCTCTAAATTACATGTATGCTATTAAATTCTTGCAGCCTCATTTATGTGTAGGAATCGTCTGCAGTTGCATGATTAGAATTTAAAAAGATTACATTGACCACTGAATATCTCTTTACCTTTCCTTGACCCTCAAAATTATTTTTGCCTTGAGGGGACAAATAGTAAGATGACAATTATGACATGAAATGTTGTTATCAGACTTTTAAAACTTTTGTAAAATTTATCCGTCACTGTCAAATCATGAAAATATGAAGTTTATAAAGAATCTAAGTAATGCTTAACTTCCGGGTTTAATATTTTTTAATATTTTAAATTTAAAAAGTAATACACACATTTAAATACATATATATGCAAAAAATTCCAAACAGTAAAGAAGTTATAATATGAAAAGCAACTCTTCTTCCATCCTTGTTCTGTAGTCCCAATTTTCAGATTAGAGTCTTTTGTATTTTAAACAATTTTCAAATATATGTAGACATAAAATATTTATCTTTTTGAAAACGTATTTTGGTGATATTTTCATTATCAGCTCTATAGCTTGCCTTGCTTTTCATGGCTGCAGAGTTATTTCATTTATGAGTAGACTGAAATTGATCTAACCCATTTATGACTACTTAGCATTTAGAGATTTTTACAGATTTTTGTTCTTTCTAAGGATGTTGCAATGAACATCATTGTTTTTATTTGTTTATAGATGTATATATAAATGCTGGATAAATGCTTTGAAGCTGCATTACTGAGTCACAACTTAGATAAGTTTATAGTTAAATTTCTGACTACATTTTCCTTCTGTGTGTGCCTATTTTCTACATCAGTTAGAATGTATAAAAAATATATATGTTTATTATAAGTAAAAAACTATCTTCTTTATAAAGCTTTATAAAATATTTTTCTTTAATTCTTCATATATGGGGCTTGGGAAATAGAATATATAAATTTTTATGTAGTCAAATTTATTAATATTTTCTAATGTTGCTTTAGATGGTTACTCTTATTTAGAAAGAGTATTTCCATGTCAAAACTATTTTTAATGTAATGTTTTAGTACTTTTAAAGTTTTATTTTTACATTTAAATCTTCAATACGTCTGGATTTTACTGGGGCCTACCCTTAAGGCCATAATAATTTCTTTATGGCTAGCTAGCTGTCCCAACATGTTTATTCAGAAAGTTATTTGTTTTTTATTGATTTGAAATGCCAACTTTATCATACAGTAAATTCTCATTTGTATTTCTGTTTCTTTCTTGACTGTTTCTTTCATTTAATTGCTCAATCTTCCTAATTAGACACTAGCACCAAATACTTAGTTGTATTAAGATATATTTTACTATCTTATGAAGGTATTCTCCTTCACTGCATCTTATTTTTCCAGAAACTGGCTGCCAATTTTTTCATGTTTATTTTTACATAAGAAATTTAGAATCAGCTAGCTCAATTTCCAAAAATAAGGCTGTTGGTATTTTATTTGGATCTTGTGAAATCTGTAGATTAATTTAGTTTGAACTTACAATTTTGCAGTATTAAATCTGTGCAGGAATAATTTTTGTCATTTTTCCTTTTGAAGCCTTTTAGAAATACATATCCTTTAGTAGAATTAAAACATTTTTCCAAAGAGATTTCTCACGTTATGTAATTAACTTCATACCTAGATATTTATTCTTATTTTAAAGATGAGATTCTTATTTCTCTTTTTAAAAATAGCTGGATATGTTTGTTTCTAGGAAAACAATTCATTTTCATGTATTTATTTATTTGGATTTGGCTCCCTGGGTTAATATTTCTATTGCTTTTAATTTTAATTGTTTTACGTTTTCTAGTTGTATAATCATCTGAAAAGAACGTTGCTTTATCCTTTCCAGTATTTACATCTTTTATATTTAAAATCAGTTTAAGTTTCTAAAAAGTTTTTAAGGTCTATATTATCTGATACTCCTAGGGTAATATTAAGTATTTAAATAGTAGTGATATTAGTAAGTATCCTATTTTATTGTTACTGAATTTAATGAGGATGCTTTTAATATTTCACTATGCTTATGGATTTTGCTTTCAGACATATATATCAAACAGATTAACTTAGACAAAATACCAGTTATTTTACACAATTTTATTAAAAACCAAAATTCTGTTTATCAAATGACTTTTTCCTGTGTACAAAGATAATCATTTGTTTTTATTTTCTTACTTCTAATATTTTAATATATATTGATAGATTTTATATAAGGATGTTTTATAACATATCCTGTGTATGTTTTATATAAGGATATTTATATTCCTTTAATAAAACTTATTAATCTTGTTCTATCCTTTTAATAGTCTGAGAATTTTTGTTTTGTTTTATATACAAAAGTAGTATCGGTTGTAGTTTTTTCCACCTTTTTAAATCTGGAAAGATGTTTTTCCAGATTTAGAACATTAATTTTATGTTGGCTTCATAGAAGATAAACTTGGAAGCTATGTTTTTATGCTTTCTAGAATATTTAAAATAACTTTATAATTTTTCTGTTTTTCAGGCGATGTTTAGAATTCATCACTGAAACTCTTTAGTAAAGGACTGGCTTGTTTACAGTTAGGGATGAATAAATATTTGTCCTAATTTTTCTCCTAAGAAAATTAGAAAATCTGCCTTTACCTAATTTGACTTTTTCTGTCTTTAGGAACGATTTTGTTTCTGACTGTTATCATAAAAAGCACCATCCTTTTCACACATTTAAGTTTATCTTTAGTGTGTGACAAGTATTTTCTCATAATGGTTTTCATTTTTTCTTCATCTGTATTTATTAACAAATTCTAATTTTTCTTATTTTATTTATTGTATGTGCTTTCGCCTTATCTTTTTTTTCCAAGATGAGTTTATCCATATACACATACACACACATGCAGGGACACACATACATACATGTATACAGTCATATATAATGCATGTGTATAATACATAGTATAGATATATAATATACACATACATATTCTTAAATTTATACATGTATATAGTCATATATAATGTATGTGTATAATACATAGTATAGATATATAATATATAGTTGCTAACACATTGAATTTTTATTTTTTATTACATGTGCTTTTCTGTGAATATTATTCAATATTATGTATATATGCATATTTATTAATATTTGCATGTATGTCTAATATATATTCAGTTATTAATAATACATATTTATATGAATACCTCAATTAATGAATTTGCTTTTTTACACTTTCTTTGTTTTCTAATTTATTAATTTTGCATTTATCACTAGTAATTCCTTCCTTTTACTTTTCTTATTTTCTTGTTTTGCTACTTTTAAAATTTCCTCAATAGAATATTTGATTAAATTATTTTATCCTTGGTAGTTAAGAAAGGTGATTATTAAAACGTGTTAATTTCTTTTTGATTACAATCTTAGTTTTCATAGGTTCTGATATATAATGACTTCAAAGTTATTTTCTTGGTATTCTATACTTTTTTTAAACTCATGAATTGCTAAATATAGAACTTCTGCATCTTTAAAGATTTGGTATATTGTTTTTTCCTTTTTTGTTATCATAATTGTAGTGTATTATAAGCAGAGAATTTCTCTAATCTCTTTGTTTAAAAAAATCGCTTTAAGTTTTCTTTGTAATCTAAACCATATGCTGTTTTACTCATAAAAATATATTTTATTAGGAATATCTATACACATTCATTTGGTCTCTTTGACCAAATGAGCTCAAAACTGTGTTTAAAATGCTGTGCTGCTCTTATGTGTCTTCTATTTTCATTAAACCGCCTATTTGTACTCCTTTGGTGTTCTTTTTCCTCCTCTTCAGCTCTACTATTAATGTAACATATTTTGCCTTCTTTTTTCTTAGCATTTTCCCAATATGCCTTTTCCTATTTGTTTCTTATATTACTTTGAAAATGAAAGTTTTAGTCGCTCAGTTATGTTCAGTTGTTTGCAACCCTATGGATTGTACCCCGCCAGGCTCATCTGTCCATGGAATTCTCCAGGCAAGAATACTGGAGTGAATAGCCTTTTCTTTCTCCAAGGAATCTTCCCAACCCAGGGATTGAACCTGCGTCTCCTGCATTGTAAGGCAGATTCTTTGCTGTCTGAGCCAGCAGAGCCCTTATTACTTTAGAGACACTTTATTTTAAAAATTTAACTTGCTATGGGACTGAGCTTTCTTGTTGATCCAATTAGATTATCTTTTATTCTTAATAAATTATTTTATTCTGTTTGGCTTCATTGATGTGAAAAATATTGCTAAGTCACTTCAGTCGTGTCCGACTCTGTGCGACCCCGTAGACGGCAGCCCACCAAGCTCCCCCGTCCCTGGGATTCTCCAGGCAAGAACATTGGAGTGGGGTGCCATTGCCTTCTCTCATATCTAATGAATATTTCATATTTCCTTATTTTCAGTCTTTTTGCTGAAGTCTGTATTTTATCATGCTTCTGTTTATGTACTTTTTTCTTATGACTTGGAATGTTTATTAACTTTCAAGTTTTTCTTGTCTGTTTAACTATATATACTTCTTAATTTATTAACTTTAGAAAATTAATTGAATCCCTACATCAATATATGAAAAAAAATTAACTCACTTATACTTTTGTTACTGTCACCTACAAGAACATAATATATTAGTTTTGGTTGATATTATGGTTATTATTAACTTTTATTAGTAAAATTTATTTCAAAAAATTAGAAAATATATATTGAGTTCTCCCTGAGGAAACAATTATGCACTCACTTCATCAAACTTCCTCTTCTCTCATCCTCTTTCTGTTTTGTCATTTATATCATTATATAATTGACAAGTAATAATAATACCCATATTTCTTCACCAGTATTTAGTTTATGTGCATGGAATTAGTGCTCACCATTTTTATATTTTTTCCTTTAATTTTATTGGAGTTAATAGTTCATTGACAATGCCATGTTTAATTTCTTCTATCCAATCAAATGACTCAGTTATACATTATATTCTTTTTCATATTATTTTCCATTATAGTTTATTATAAGATATTGAATAGAGTTCCCTGCACCTCGTTGTTTATCTGTCCTATATGTAATAGTTTGCACCTGCTAATCCCAAACCTCCAAATCTTTCCTCTCCACCACCCCTTCCCCTTGGAAATCATCATTGCTAGATTTCTAAAAGTTTCATTCCTGGTCTTTTATTTTGACTAATCTTGGTCAGGTTTGATCTTGTGATTAAGTAGTTCTTGAATATGCTTGAATGGGGATTGTATAGCCTGGGCTCTATGTAATTTCTCACTGTTGCCTTAATTATTAAGAGACTATTTATTAATTATTTGTTGTTGAGGACTAAATAATTTAGACCACCTTTTCCTTCCCTCAGGAATTTATTCTTTTCTCTAATTGGTTATATATTTTATTTTTATTGTCTGCCTAGAATTAGTTTTTTATAAAGTCCAGGAACTCTTCCAGAATATGTTGTGATGTTGGTTGATCCATATCACTTACTTTCCATGTGATAGAATTTATAATTTTAATATACAAATTCAGATCTTTATTATTTCATTTTTAAGGGCCTTTAAGATTAAGGCCCTTAATTAACAGATTAAGAAACTTTGTTCTTTTCCTTAGAAATATGAACTGTATATATATATATATGCATGATACATTTTCATGTACAGAATTTATCCCCCTTATCTTTTATGACTACACATTTATTTTCCTTTTTTAATGTTTTCTGTTTATTCAAGTTGATACATGTCCCCAGTGTCGTTTCCATATTATCTCTACTATATTTTGTTTCTTTTAATGTGTCTTTATGTACAAAATTGTTTTAACTCCAAATTCCACTTACATTTTAGCATTTCTGGTGTCTTCCTTTTCTGGTCTCCTTGATTATATGTGTTTCTTCCTTGAACTCTCCAAAAAAAAAGTATTTTTTCTTTAAGCTATGATGGAGAAAGGATTTTGAAGGCTCACTCTCTCTTCCATCATCCATGTAATCATCTGATGCCCAATCCCATGCCAGTCTCCTGAATGTTATTACTGTTGATTGGGGCTGCAATATGGTTCAACTTTGTAGTCATGAAGTACGAATAAAGGAGAAGGAGGCTTAGTGAACTAGGGCATTTACTGCTTCAATTTGAACATTTTTTCTCTGCTGAGATGTCTGCCATGACAGTGGTGCGGCCAAGAGTATTTGTGCAGTAATGAGCCTTGGACATATAAGAATTGAAACAATCTCAGATGGAGGCAGCATGGTGCAGTGCTTATAGGCACAGGTTTTAGAACCAGATAGCCTTCTTGGCTTAAAACTTAACTTCACTTACTAGCTATGTGCTGTTGAAGAAGTAACCTCTCTGAGCTGCTCGCCTGTACCTACTTCACAGGCTTACTGTGAATATCAGTGACGTTAACATGTTTAGAGCACTCGGTACATAATAAGCACCCAAATAGCTTTCACAGCAATACTTAGAACCTTATATGAAACAACTAACTGGTTAAGAATTAGGAAAGGAGTATGACAAGGCTGTATATTGTCACCTTGTTTATTTAACTTATATGCAGAACATATACACATTATGTAAAATCCTGGTCTGGATAAATCACAAGCCGGAATCAAGGTTGCCAGGAGAAATATGAATAACCTCAGATACGCAGATGCTACCACTCTAATAGCAGAAAGTGAAGAGGAACTAAAAAATGCCTCTTGATGAGGGTAAAAGAGGAAGGTGAAAAAGCTAGCTTAAAACTCAACACTCAAAAAACTAAGATCATGACATCCCAGTCCCATTATGTCATGGCAAATAGAAGGGGAAAAGTGGAAACAGTGACAGATTTTCTTGGGCTCCAAAATCACTGCAGATGGTGACTGCAGTCATGACATTAAAAGACACTTGCTCCTTGGAGAAAAGCTATGACAAACCTAGATGGCATATTAAAAAGCAGAGACATCACTTTGCTGACAAAGCTTTAGTCAAAGCTATGGTTTTTCTAGTAGCCATGTATGGATATGAAAGTTGGACCATAAAGCAGACTAAGCACGAAGAATTAATGCCTTCAAATGTGGTAATGGAGAAGACTCTTGAGAGTCCCTTGGCCTGCAAGAGTGTCAAACCAGTCAAACCTAAAGGAAATCAACCCTGAAAACTAACCGGAAGCACTGATGCTGAAGCTCCAATACTTGGTCACCTGATGTGAAGAGCCGACTCACTGGAAAAGACCCTTATGCTGGGAACCAGTGAAGGCGCAAGGAGAAGAGGGTGGCAGAGGATAAGATGGACTCAATGGGCATGAATCTGAGCAAACTCTGCAAGATAGTGAAGGACAGGGAAGCTTGGTGAGCTGCAGTTCATGGGGGTGCAAAGAGTCAGACGTGACTTAGCAACTGAATGGCAACAACTTTCACTAACACTTCAACACTTGTTGTAATACAGCATACTTAATGGTGAGGATTGCATGGCTTCAAACACCAGCTCTGCCACTTTTTAGCAGTGTGACATTGTAGAATTTATTTAATCTTCCTGATTCCTCATATGCAAAAAGATTATATTAGTACTTATTTCATAGAGTGTAGGGGAGGTTTAATACAATATATGATATATGGTAGGGACTCAATAGTTTTATTGATAATCATAGCTCACAGCAAAGCTTAACTTGGCATAGAATCAAAGTATAATTTAATTTTGATTCATTCATGAGCATTAAATAATGCCTGAAGATGGGTGTTTCAAGATGTTTATGACATGTGAGCATTTACCACAGTATTTAGTACAATAATAACTTAGTAAGTGGTTGTAGAATGAATAAATATTAATAGAAAGAGTGATGATGTCAGTTTAATACCACTTTCCCCCCAACAATTTTGCCTCCTGTTTTTAATTGTGGAAAAGATACTGAGTTCAGTTTGGAAGGTTTCCTACTTCATGATCTTATTTATCCTTTCTTTGTCTTCTTTGTTTTCAGTGACTTCTTTTCTTTGTATTCCTATTTCAATAGTACCAATTATCTACAGGAATATAGTAGAGATTGATGGGAATTTGAAGTCCTTTAAATTCCAATTAAATATTATTTTTATCTCCTAGGATCAAGCCTCTAATTCAGCTTGAATACTATTATGGATTGCCTTAATTACAGCCCATCTATGTGGGGTAGATAGTTCACAATATTTATTTAAAACATTACCCTGATACAGAGAACTTTCAGTTATATATTTTCCACTTAATTTATTTGACTCATCATTATTTGTTTGCAGTCGCTTGTGTATCCTAAGTTTAATAGGAAAGTGGCTTTCCTTCTCCAAACAGTAACCAAGCTTCATTTCCCCAGCTGTGATAGAATTGCCAGTCTTTGTGCCTGATTCTTGTTTAACCAGCTTACTGCAGTTATTATCTTTATTATTGTTATCGTTACTGTTCACTGAGTGCTGAAAACCTATTCAACACTTTTAAATATTTAAGTCAAACATAAATCAAATATAGCTTCTGCCCTGGCAGCTCCTATCCTGAATGCTACAACTGATACCGCAGAAAAAGAAAGAAACAGTAGGAGAACATAATGAATTTAGTTCAACTAGGGTTAACACCATTTCATACTCAATTCTTTAACTAATGTTATTTCTGAGGAGATCTCTTGAACTGCTTTACGTTCTTTGAGAAATATGAAAAAGTAAAAGGCATATAAAAATTTCCAATTTAGTTTGGAAGACCAAAAATATGCATACAATATGACTAGACAAAAATTGCTAGGTACCCTGTGTTGGTCAATAAATATTCATTAAGCCTCTACTGAATGCCAGGTATGAAGAGAGAGGCTTAGCATACAAAAGAGTTAAGACATAGTCTCTTTGATTTCAAAGAACTAAGAATTTGAATTGAATATGGAGAGAAAATATTACTTGATAATATTAATACTGCGACCACTACAAGCCGATGTTTATTGCAAAGTCATTCTACGTGCAGTTACTCTTTTACAGGCATTTCACATTCTACCTCTGAGCTCCTCATTATCATTTTAAAGATGAGGAATTGAAGGCACAGAATGTTGAGGTCACTTGCTCCGGATCATCTAATTAGTAAGACAATTGTGTATACAGGCCTAAAAATGAAGGTGAGATAAAGTGGGCTCGGAATTACGAAAATCCTTTTGAAAGAGCTACATTTTTAGTGCAATCTCAATAAGATAAGGACTTTCAGGAGGAAGGAAGGGCAGCAACCAGCGTGCAGTGAAGAAGCGTAGGTGTGGAGAGGAGTAAAAATGTTGGTTATAGAGTGAAGGGAGACAAGCTTTGGTTCTGCTCAAGATTTTAGGGAAATCATGAATAAAATGCTTCTGAAATGCCAGAAAAGTTGAGTAAGATAATCGAAGATAACAGCTTCTCCCCACAAAAGTTTTCCCTGCCTGTTTTGGAAAAACTTGGACTGAATGTCCAGGTAACATTTGAGAATTGACCTGACAGATGAAAAGCTCTGTTGTTTTCCTAATGCCTTATGGAGCCTCAGAGTCACTCTTCAGAGCCAGGACATTCTTTTCAGACTATCGCTCTCAGTATTGCAGATAACACTAGACAGAATACAGAACCAAGCCGTTATCTCTATTAACACTTAGTGCCCATTAGCTCATTTGTGAGTTTATTGGCTCACTTAAGTTATTAGGTCTTAGTGACAGAATGCTAAGCAGGCAAGTGATTTTAATGGAGGTGAGAGTGTATTGTAGGATTGCTAAATCATAGCTAAGCAATGGACACTGCAAAGTGATGAAAAGTCAGGGAAATTGAAAGGTGAAGCAAAACTGAGTTCTAACTTTGTGAGTTTGCCTAGCGCTGGCCCTGAGAAAGTCGGACAGAAAGCGTAGGGTAGAATAATGAGTGGGGTAGAAAGGGAAATGGGGTCTTACTCCTCAAAGTTTTTTATACAACACTCTTGGTAGTGGTGTGCAGGGGCTAGCTCATAACAGCTTCTGAGAGCTGATTGCTAAATTGACAAAAATCCAGCAGCCAGTTCATAAATTGATGTTATATTCAAGTTGACCATGGTGGGTATATTTACACCATGGAAAGTGGCAAATGTTAAAAGTCAAACTTTCAGTTAATACCTTCCCATCTTCCCCAACTCCCATCCCCTCCCCTCCCCACAAGGCACATACTTCCTTGGTGGTAGATTGAAAGCTAAGAAAGGAAAGTGAAGGCCTGAGAGTTAATTAGCCCACCATGGGCTCTGAGGGGACAAATGCCTTACACTGTGCTAATAGGAATTAGCACTTCTTGGAGAAAGTGAGGACAGGAAGCCCTCTGACCCCATCATTTCTTGGACTCATATGAGGAAACACACTTGATGATGTTTTTAGTTTCCTGCTTTTCTAAGACTGTAAGATACCATGATGTCCGTGATTCACAAGAGTGAAGCATGGGGGAAAGATTTAGAAAGTGAAAATGTTGAGGGGTGTTATTGATTGAACAGTTTAGGGAACAACACTGGCTGAGGCACTGTAGACTGTATTTCCTTAAAATGGGGTTGCTTCTTCAGTTCAGTTCAGTAGCTCCGTCATATCCAACTCTTTGAGACCCCACGGACTGCAGCACGCCAGGCCTCCCTGGCCATCACCAACTCCTGGAGTTTACTCAAACTCATTGCTTCTTCATCCTCCACTTAAATCCTCATTCTTTGAACTCTTCTTCTTTCATTGTGATTTCATACAGTTTTTGGAACTGTTTTAGACTGAAGAATATCAAGGGAAAAGAAAAGGTTTATAAAAGGCCTCTGAGAAGAACAAAAGCAGACTATTGGCGGGGGGGGGGGGGGGGGGGGGGCGGGGGGGGAAGGTGGCAGGGAAAACAAAAAGTACAGCAATACTTTTTAACATCCTATTAGTAAAGAGCCTTGAAATTCTCAAGTTGCAAGAATAAAGCCACTTAAGCAGATGGGGGAAGATAAAAGTTAGATGAAACTATAAAATATTCCAGTTACTAAACTGAAGAAACCATTAGTGGAGCTCCTCCTTTCATTTAAACAGCGTGAATAAGACTCATTCAATAATAAATTCTTATCCTGCAAGCTGTTTGTAGAGTCAAGGAACTTATCTCATGCAGGTGTTCCATGTGTGAAATGCCAAAACAGATAATAGAAGCCCCAAACATACCATATTGTGGTTAGAGGGAACGCTAAACCCAGAGACACGGTAGGAGGAATAAGGGGTTTTCAGAACAAAAGTATGTTTGTGCTTCAGTGCTGTTTTAAAGTGATTCCATTTGTTTTAATCAGTTATACTTTTTATGCCATAAATTCCATATGTATACTAATTATACTAGTAAAATTTGAGTTTAACGTTGCAAGGAGAGAGCTTGTGAGTTCTGTGAGAAGATAGAGCTTTTCCTAAAGGATACAAACTCAACTTCAGGTCATTACAAACGAAATTTACTGTAGAAATTATTTGCAGGATAGCTTAAGGGCTTGATTTGGCATGCTCGTGCATGCAGAGCTCCTGGAGAAGTTATGGAAACTTACAGCTCTATAAATGCCAGCTGTTGAAGGCAGACTGCACATGATCTGAGAAGAGGAGGAAAGAATATGAAGATGTGAAAGGGGAAAAAATGGGAGCAAAGAGAAACATCAGGCTACGCATTTGATTTACACAAAAGACTATGACAAAAACAGGTTGGATATTGCTTAGGAGAGATGGGAAAAAAGAAATAACAGTGATTAAAACTGTCAGTGCTGCCAGAGTGGGCTTGGAGGCTCAGGGACTTCACGTGTATATTCATTAAGTTAACCTTGCTCATTGATATTTTTGTAGCCACTATTAAATATACAGGGTAAATACATATCTACACATATGTTCATACATTTATACACAAATATATGCATAATTGATTATGCACATCCATGCACACATATGTAAGTATGTACATATACACACACATAAATATATATACATATAAAATGGGATGGAAATAGGATAGAAAAGTAGTATAAACACTGCACTCTAGAAATTTGTGGTTTAATTCAGGATACAGGATGTGATATACAGAATAATTGAGCTATAGTGCAATCTTTGATGTCCCATTTGTTTTCAACTCACTTTAATTTGGGTCTTGCCCCACAGTCATTGAAAGAGCTCTATAGGCAATTGTCGGAGAAGGCGATGGCACCCGACTCCAGTACTCTTGCCTGGAAAATCCCATGGACAGAGGAGCCTGGTGGGCTGCAGCCCATGGGGGTTGCTAAGAGTTGGACACAACTGAGCGACTTCACTTTCACTCTTCACTTTCATGCGTTGGAGAAGGAAATGGCGACCCACTCCAGGGTTCTTGCCTGGAGAATCCCAGGGACGAGGGAGCCTGGTGGGCTGCCGTCTATGGGGTCGCACAGAGTCGGACACGACTGAAGTGACTTAGCAGCAGCAGCAGCAGCATAGGCAATTGTGGTCAATCAAATGTAACATACTTAAAAAAAAAATTTTTTTTTTTAACTTTTAGCTTTATAACATAAACTGATCTGCAATATTTGACCTCTGCACACATTCTGAAACTTTCTTTTAATTGACCCTTCTCTCTTGATTTCCTTCTCTGGATATATACTCTGTCTCCATGCATGGCTTTTCTGTCCTTTGCTGTTCTGTTGATAGGTGAAGCTCCGCAGAAGTCTTCTCCTATAATTTCATCCTTTTCTCCTATAATTTCATCCTCTGGGTGTTTTCTCTTGTACCCATTTATCATCATATAGACATTGATAATTCTAAATCCAGCCTAAACCTCTATCGTGTATTTGTATATAAACTCAGGTGTTTATATATAACCACCACTCTAAGCGTCCACTAAGCTATCTTATACCACTTCACACTGAACTTTTAGTTTTCTTATAATCTTCAATAAACCTGCCCTTCCTCCTATCTTCCCCTTCTTAGGTGGTGACATTCCCATTATCTCAGAAACCATAAGCCTGAATCATACCTCACTCTCCCTACTCTCCCGTCAGTTCCCAAAACGAATCCCTGTGAAATAGTGTCAATAATAATTCTCAAATAATTTTTCAATGGAGTCTTTTTTCCTTCACCAGGGCTACTTATTTTCTAGAAAAGTGTAACAATTTTTCTAGCAGCTTTCTAAGTGATCTTTCTCTTTTCAAAGTTTTCAACAAATAATTTCTAGATGAATGGGTCCAAAATATGTCTTATTTTATTCCTCCTTTTGAAAATCCTTCAGTGTCTTCTAAACATGTGCAGGTAAAGCCCTAAATTCCTGAGCAGGGCATAGAAAGCATTTTATAACTTGCCTTCTGGCCACTTGTCCAGCCCCACCATCACTCCCCTCCCTTTCACTTCAATGGTAATTCGGATGCATTTGGGGCTTGGCTCAGGTGTCTTCCTTGGGGGCGTTTTCTTTCACATGCTTACCTAAAGTTCTCATAGCACCTGAGAGTTGCCTCAACCACAGTGCTTCCGTCCATTGCATTTATTAATTTTTTTTTTCTTGTTTAACTTTCCTATTGCATGTGGGGAGATCTTGGAAGGCAAAAATCATTTCTCATTTGTCTTTGTGTCATCTGTATAGAGCAAAATATCTGGTATATAAGAAATGTCCAATGCACAACAAGTGTGTTGTTAGTGACTGAATTTGAGGCTAAATAGTGCCAAATCTGGTAGGATTGTATTTGGGTAAGGGAAATGAAATATTCTTTTCCCCCACCCAAACAAAACCTTAGCAGATTAAAGAGTGTTATTTACCTTTCATGTTAAAGAAAGCCAAAGGTATTTATTAAGAGTTGGTGTGGCCACCCCACCATGATCAAATCTGGGATCTTCAGTCTTTCTCCTCAGTGATTATTAGTGCAGGGTTTTCATATTCAAAGTAATTTCCTGATCCAGGGTGGCTCTTGGATTCCCAGCCTTCATATCTCTGTTGTAGGCAAGAAGAAGGAGGAAGAAGGGCAGAGCAAAACAGCAATGAGCACCTCAGTCAATCCCCTTCTAAAGAACTTCCTTGGAATCCTCTGTCCAGTCCTTATTCTCACTTCTCTTTGGTCACCACCATCAGCAAAGCAGGGGAGGAAACAATTCTTTAGGTGGGCTCATTTCTTCTTGGAGTAAAATTAGCATCTGTTAACGTAGAAGAAGGAAAAGTGGATTTTCAGTAGATAAATTTTAATATTGGCACATGTGCCAAAGTTCATTGTACCAATGACCAATTCTGTGTAGGAGTTTTGAAAATAACCCTAATCACTGAAGCGTCCTTGCAGGGAGGAGACTGGTTATATCTATAAATGAGCTCTGAAAGATGAATAAGATTGGAGTAAGCTTGGGCACGGATGTCAATCCAGAGCAGGAAAACACTATGAGTAAAATTTAGAAGGAAAGATCAAGGCTGGTAGATTTGGAATATTTGTTGTTTGCTATTCATCTTTACCAGATTCTGAACTCTTGGAGTAGAGACTATATCCGAATTATTGTAATTTTCCTGTATGTAACACAGCCCCTGATACCTAGTAGGTCCTCAGTCAATTATGTGCTAGAATTGATGTTGTAGATGTATTCGAGAAAATATTTGGAGAAATTTTTTGAACATACAAAATAAGTTGGGCTTAATTCTAACATAGGTGTAGGCATTTAAAAATTTTGAGAGGAATTAATATATTTCCACAGGACAATGAAAATATTTCCAAAGGACCAGTTTTATGATCAACGTGCTGGAGAAGGCCATAGCTACTCTTTTAAAAATGCAGTTTGAAGAAGAAATTTAAGTAGAAGGGAATCAGGAGATAAGCAGAAAGAAGAAATGGTTAAAGATACTCTTTGATAGCAATTATTACCCTTGTTCCCTGATACCACCTTTTCCCTTTCCCTGCTTGATATTTTTCTGTGTCAATTATCACCTCATATACAATGTAATTTATTCAGTTTTTAAAATAGAGTATCTTTGGGGGCAATAGGAAGTATAGTGAATTGGTTTGTTGGATTTATAATGTTGGCAGAACATTCAAGTCAGAGAGATAAACCTGAGATTGAGAAATAAATTCTGAGCTGGAGATACAGATTTGAGGATTATTAATATGGTGCTTTTTATTAAGCTGTGGAGTATTGATAAGAGCAGCTCTACAGAGAAGATAAGATACAGTGAGCAAGATCAGATCAGATCAGTCGCTCAGTCGTGTCCAACTCTTTGCGACCTTATGAATCTCAGCACGCCAGGCCTCCCTGTCCATCACCGACTCCCGGAGTTCACCCAGACTCACGTCCATCGAGTCAGTGATGCCATCCAGCCATCTCATCCTCTATCGTCCCCTTCTCCTCTTGCCCTCAATCCTTCCCAGCGTCAGAGCAACAGTGAACAAAGAAGAAAGCAAAAGAATAGGTAAGAAAGATAAAATTTCAGATGGTATTTACAACCATAGAAGAGTCTTCTTCAGAAAATAATGAAGACTTTCGCATCTTGAGGCAAAAGTGAACATGTAAATCCTCTCTCCTCTTTTCTTCTTTAGCCAGGGAATGCTAAGACAGACTAGGCGAGGGATGGGAATGGAATGAGACTTTTATCTCTATGGTATGGATCCAAGTTGTCTTTTACATTGCATATGTTTTTACTTTTAGTAAAATGAATTAAATTAAAAAACAGTTAGAAGGTGGTGCTGGTTAGAGCCCTGGGTACTGCCGTAAGAAGTTCTTTAAGAGTACAAAGCTGGGGAGTTTTGAGCTGTTGCCAGAAGTAACCAGACTTCTGAGAATGATCTGGTCTGAATGAGAGATTGTGCTCTACACAAATAGTTTCTCTTTACTTTCTCATTACTGTTTGCTTCTGGAAATTTTTTTCCTAACTCTTCCTATAAGTAAAGTAGAGTAGAATAAAGTAAAGTAGAGTAGAGTAAAGTAAAGTAGAGTCCTCTTATATGTGGATTTTTTTTTTTTCAGTTAAGACATATACATACTATAAATGTATTTTCTCTTCCTTATGATTTTCTTAATAATGTTTTCTTTATGGTAAGAATATAATATATGATATATAAATAATATAAAAATAAGTGTTAACTGTTTATGTTATTAATATGGCTTCTGATCAACAGTCAAAGTGAAAGTCACTTAGCTGTGTCTGACTCTTTGCAACTCTATGGACTGTGGCCTGCCAGGCTCCTCTGTCCATGGAGTTCTCCAGGCCAGAATATTGAAGTGGGTAGCTGTCCCCTTCTCTAGGGCATCTTCCCAATCCAGGGATTGAACCCAGGTCTCCCACATTGCAGGCATATTCTTTCCTATCTGAGCCACCAGGGAAGCCCAAGAATACTGGAGGGTGTAGCCTATCCCTTCTCCAGAAGATCTTCCCTGACCCAGGAATCGAACTGGGTCTCCTGCATTGCAGGCAGATTCTTTACCAGCTGAGCTACCAGGGAAGCCCTCTGATCAACAATAGTCTATTAGTAAACTTTGTGGAGAGTCAAAAGTTCTATGAGGGTGATCAATTGTGCAGGGCTGCAACTATAATCCCTTCACTGTTCAAGGGTCAACCATATATCCTTGGTGAATTGGGTGGTAATGAAGAGTGGTTTCCTGGGCTTTTCTCACTGTGGTGGAAGCATTTCATCAATTTCACTCTGGGTTAGTTTGCTCTGACATCTGATAGGTCACGATGTAACAAAAGGGCATAGTGTTTAGTTTTTCAGCTGACAAAAACTCCATATGGTAGGTAAGTACGTATGTATTGGGTTGGCCAAAATGTTTGTTTGGGTTTTTCTGTATGATGCTATGAAAAACCCCCAAAGAACTTTTTGACGAACCTTGTATATAACCGTCTATTGATCATATTTTCACTGATTAAAACTTTGTTTCCAAGTCGATTGAATTCTTTCTAGAAAATCTATTTCAGTCTTGTAAAAATTAAATGTCTTATGTGATTCTGGTCTGCATGAAGAAATTATAAAAGACAATGCTGTGGATAAGACAGATTCAGAGGAAATGAGATGGCCAGATGACCACCATCCTAGTGACTACTTAAGTGATGCTTCTGTGACAAAAATGTTTTATGTCTTTTTTAAAGCTGATAAAAAGATCCCAGAGAAAATAGATCTTTTAGAAATGTCTGATTAAGAACTGCACTTCTGCACTTATGAATTAGCTTTGGAGTTGAGGAGCGAGTACAGCCCTAGTAAAGTGAAGTCGCTCTGTTGTGTCTGACTCTTTGTGACCCCATGGACTGTAGCCCACCAGGCTTCTCCATCCATCGGGTTTTCCAGGCAAGAGTACTGGAGTGGGTTGCCATTTCCTTCTCCAGGGGATCTTCCCCACCCAGGGATCGAACCCAGGTCTCCTGTATTGTAGGCAGACAATTTACCCTCTGAGCCACCAGGGAACCCTAGGAAAAAAAAAAAGGCCCAAAGCATTTGAATATACAGTAAATTCAAGTCAATAAATATTTAGTGAGAATTTAGTTTGTTGCCATCTTGGTGAGCAAGACTGATATGGTTTTAGGAGAAACTCACACAATAGCAGCTTAGATGCCAAGTCTTTAAGACTATATTGCTAAGATTTTCTGGTCTCTTGCAAAGTAGTTTGTCCTTGAAAGAGAAATAAGGTACAGCCTGTGGTACCTCCATGGTGTAGTTTTGTTTTGTTTTCATAACTAATGTTTTGCTAGTCTCACTGAATATAGGCAAAACTCTTGGTATAGCAATATTATTCTTGGCGAATGATAACTCATTTAGTCATGTTCTAAAGAGAGAAGGATTTTGTGCTGTCATTTGCTTCTCAATAAGAATAAAAATTTAAATTAAAAGTTAAGCTAATAGTGGATGTCTCTGTGGCAATAGTCCTATAAATTTTATTGGTTTTGCCCAGTCGATCAGGTCCTTAGCATCTGTAAATTTTTCATGCCTGTTAAACTTGTGAATCTTTGGAATTAGAATTGAGTTATGTCAAAAATTACATTAAACACAATACCTCAGGTTGAGCTCAGAAAACTTAATTTTTCCATATGATTTGTAATGAAGTCATCAGCAGTCCTGTAATTTAATTCCTGTTTGTAATATTTCATAGAGTAGAAATATTCTGAAAGTTAGAAATTATAATAATTACTTCTGGACATCTCTCTGATTTCCCTTCCAGACCTAGGGCATTTTACAATTTCTATTTAATAAAGGGTCATTCTGTTATCTGGTAAAGTAGTCTGGCACAGAGATTCTAGAAGCAAGTTCCAAGCAGAGTTTTATTTACTTTCTACCTTTGTTTACATCCTGACCCCAGTTTTATTTGCAGAATTTATTTATGAAGCTCTTTTCCCCTTCTTGCTTGTGAAGCAGCTCTTGGGTCTGTAAGGCGCAGAGTAGTGTTCTCATCATGCATATATTTAGCACCCTAATCTCTGCAACCAGTTTTAGCTGCTTGGTATACTTTGCTTGACATTTTCTTGTATGCTTTTTGACATCTGCTTGCAAACTCCTGCAGCCTTTTCAGTCCTGATATTCACTTGTTTCATCTGATGTTGTTATCGTTCTCCTTAGATATGCAGATGTGTTGCTTCCCTTCCAGTCCTGTCCCTTCAGTCTTGCTAGAGACTAGAGACTCATACCCATTGCCTGCTGATTGGTTTATTTGCCTGTTTATTGTTATACTATTTTTCTGCCTCATACTTCTAGCTTCATACTCTTCCTTTGAGAACTGAATGCCTTGAGTTGACTTTTTAATGCAATCCATTTTTTGGCATACACACATGCAAACTGCACAATGGATTATATTTCAAAGAAGGTAGTACTTAATATCATCCTTTTCAATGACTCCAACAAAATTCTTTGCAAAACTCTATTTCACAAGAGCTTGAAAAGCCTCATGAAATGAACACTTGTCAGAAATGATTTTATAAACTTGAGTCATTAGCAACCTAAGGTGCTGTCTCATCACATGGCATCACTTTGTGTCAACAATCATCCTTTCTGATCATCACAGCTGAATTAATCGTTTATTTGCCTTTAGGATCATGTAGATCTGTGACATTATCTGAGTGTTTGGTAATGAAACTGAGTGTAGTGCAGTGCTTTCTTCAGATCTCTGAATATTTCAAAAGACAGAATCTTTTGTCTCTCTGGAAATGTGCCACACTTGTAATGCAATTTATATCTGTGGAAGAGATGCCTGCGGGAATGCAGGCACAAAGCAGCCATGATTTCAGGTAAGCCAAAACAGGTCCTGAGACCCTGACATCATCCTATGTAATGGCTCAGAGTCATGAAAGTTTACATCTAATGCTATATTTCTAATTTCTGAAACAAAGACTCTCTTAAATCTGTGTTCCAATTATCAGAAGACATTTGGGTAGTAGTTAATTGGTAAAAATCTGTCAGTGCTGAAGGTGAAGCAGTAAGGAGCTCAGCTTTCATCGATGCTGAACGTGTGATGTCTCACACATAATATTTAAGTCAGTAGCTTAACCTTCCTTGTATATTTAATGCACGATAAGCTACTAACACAGCATTTTGAAGTATTTAGGTAACTCTATGTTTGAATTAAGTTTGAATGAGCAGCAAAATATTTCTTCTAGTAGCATTAATAGGAAAAGATAACTCTGTACATGATTTTGTCCCTATTCACTACCACTAATAATAGACATACAATATTTGAATTTGATTTCTAATAGCAGACATTGGATTATATGGATGGAATAAATTATTGGAAGATTCAAAAAAATTGTAAACAATGCAGTATTAAAAATATGCTCTCCTGTAACCATGATAAAATCTTTTTAAGGCCAGTTAAATAATAGTTCTTGTATTTATCAGACTTTGGACTTTTTTTTTAACTATCCTAGAGGAAGAAAAAGACAATAGCATAGTTTTCTGGAAGAACTGATTTCCTCCCCAGCTCTTTAAACACTGAGCTAAGTACATGAGTTAGTGAAGTGAAATAAGTTGCTTTCAACAGTTGTTAATATATCATTAATAATCATACATGCAATAAATAACAACACATGAGTTATTTCCTAAGAGATATATGACTGCAAATTGCAGTAACAAATCACAGCGTGTGTAAAGAATGCTCATTACTCTAGTGTGTACAGAAGCTGTTTTAACAACTGTATTCTTTATGGTGAAGCTCACCCTAATTAGCCTTGCAGATTCCTTAGGGAATGTGTGCAGAATGTTTGACATTGTGATGCTGGAGCGAAAGTGGCGGGGGGAGGATATCATTTCTGCACCAAGAAAGCTCGAGGCCGCAAGCCTGGCTTTCTATTCAGTCACTTGTTTTAATGTATGCATTGTGGTGAAAGTAAATAGCCTTTTCAAACAAGTGGATAATAAGGGTGTTTGGAATTAAATGACTAATTAAATCAATATTAAACATGAAAGCTAGACGGCAATGTGGACTAACATTTTCCCCCCCTCTGTGGTGCTCCCTCCAGTACAAAGGTGCATAAACCAACTAGATGTCTGAAGTGCTTGAACACCAAGATTTGTAGTCACAAATGTAAGAGGAGAACTCTTCCTACTTTCCTTTGTAGTTGAAAGCTAAGTGGACTATATATATATATATATATTTATTTATTTATAAGAAAAGAGAAAAAACAAGGCTGAGCACACAAAAAAGCAGCATGTTTTTTTTTTCTCCTTTCTATGAAACATTATATGTGGATTCTGCTGCTCTGTTAGCTTATAGCTTGTTACTAAATCAGACCTTTCCTGCAGTGAAAAAAATTGCATCTTTTCGTTGTAATCCTTGACAGCTTAAAGTTTAATGGAGGAAGGTGTTTTTTTTTTTTTAAGGTATATAATGGGTTGACACCATGGTAGGCTGCCGGGAGTGCACAAACTCAGAAATAGCATGAAATGCAATAAGAACAAGCTCTTGCCAATTTTTTTTTTTTTAATCATAATTTTCTATTCTTGTTAGTGAAAGCAAGTGAAGGAAACAGCTTTTTGTTTTCTTCAAGTCAGTGATTTGTCTCATCCCAATCGAATGATTCTCTTCTACCCGGGAAAAATTTCAAAGTGGGGATTTGTTCAGAAGGTAAGAGTAAGGTTATACAGCCATTAATAGGGAGAAAACAGATATCTGCCTAAAAGTTCAAGTAAAATATGAATTGCCAAACTGAGAACTCAGCAACAGGGATAGATTTTATATCTTTGGAAAGAATAGGCTTGATAGACTTGTCACAGGCTGACAGTATTATCCTCCTTGACATCCAGAGGTCAGGCCTGGTCACATTTCAATTTACAGACTCCAGAATACTATCTGTAGATAACATGTGTTCAGGGATGTTCCTGAGGAGACTGCAGAGATTACACCTGTGGTGGACTTTAAAACAGTCTTGACAGTTGGCACCAAGATTCCTTTCAAAGAGATAATACTTTGGTTTATCATGGTTTGGTTCCTCTTGGTTTAGGATAACTCTTTGATAAAGGCTCAGAATGTTTGGTTAGCCTCAGGTGATAGGTCAAACTTTAAGGGAATTTGTTGACCTACAGATAAGCAAAATAAAAGACTGGTAACTACTTTACATAATAATAAATAGGAACATTCAGTTCAGTTCAGTTCAGTCACTTAGTCCTGTCCGACTCTTTGCGACCCCATGAATTGCAGCACACCAGGCCTCCCTGTCCATCACCAATTCCCGGAGTTCACTCAAACTCACATCCATCAAGTTGGTGATGCCATCCAGCCATCTCATCCTCTGTCGTCCCCTTCTCCTCCTGCCCCCAATCCCTCCCAGCATCAGAGTCTTTTCCAATGAGTCAACTCTTCACATGAGGTTGCCAAAGTATTGGAGTTTCAGCTTTAGCATCAATCCTTCCAAAGAACACCCAGGACTGATCTCCTTTAGAATGGACTGGTTGGATGTCCTTGCAGTCCAAGGGACTCTCAAGAGTCTTCTCCAACACCACAGTTCAAAAGCATTAATTCTTCAGCACTCAGCTTTCTTCACAGTCCAACTTTCACATCCATACATGACTACTGGAAAAACCATAGCCTTAACTAGATGGACCTTTGTTGGCAAAGTAATGTCTCTGCTTTTGAATATGCTATCTAGGTTGGTCATAACTTTTCTTCCAAGGAGTAAGTGTCTTTTAATTTCATGGCTGCAGTCACCATCTGCAGTGATTTTGGAGCCCCCCAAAACAAAGTCCGACACTGTTTCCACTGTTTCCCCATCTCTTTGCCATGAAGTGATGGGACCAGATACCATGATCTTAGTTTTCTGAATGTTGAGTTTTAAGCCAACTTTTCACTCTCCTCTTTTACTTTCTTCAAGAGGATTTTCAGTTCCGCTTCACTTTCTGCCATAAGGGTGGTGTCATCTGCATATCTGAGGTTATTGATATTTCTCCCGGCAATCTTGATTCCAGCCTGTGCTTCTTCCAGCCCAGTGTTTCTCATGATGTACTCTGCATAGAAGTTAAACAAATAGGAACATTAGGGACTGAGTAAAGGCAATGGAGGAAGGTGAGAAGAAAAGATAATTCAAAAATATAGCGTGGCACAAGTTTTTCTTCTTTTACGAGTATAATTCTTCTTTTTCTTCTTTTACTGTGTACAGTTTAATTTTAATTTCTCTGAAAGACTACAATATAAAGCCTGTTTCACCACAGCATTCAGGAAAATTGGACATAGACACATAAAACAATTAGGAAGGGAGAAATGAATAGCTTCCTTGAATGAACCAATATGGAACAAAGAGAAGAAACAATCCATAGACTTCATTGATAAAAACAGAGTATTAACAAGTGATAACCAGACAGAGTAATAGTTCTGGAAAGGAAGACTTGAGAAGGTAGATAAATATCTGGAGGTGAGCTGGAAGAAATTTGTTTTCAACAGGCTTACTTTATGCTTCCTTTGGAGAAAAGTATTTGCTTTTACCTGAGAGTCTTATTTTGATAATACCATTATATTTTCCAAGACCCTTCTCAGGACTACATTAAGTTCAGTACAAGTGTGACACCCTATTGAGTGTCAAAATCTATAATCATGGAAATGCTAATAATGTTAATCAATTTCTTATATTAATTTTGAGAATAAAATGAAATGCTTATTCTCAGGTGAATGATTGCTCTCTAAACAACAGTTCGGTTTGTGCTCAAGCACTGACCTAAGCATATTTAAAACACTATTTATCTTAGGATTTTAAAAAATAAATTGAAAAAAGCAAATGGGGAAACCAAGGCTTATAATAAGAGGTAATCAGAACATATTGTAACTTTCTAATGCTACACTTACAGTATTTTCAAAGACTTTTAATTTATTTCATCAAACTTCATCGAGAACTTACTGTGAACCAAAGAATATTCTAAATACATAGTGAGTACTCATGGTTCTAGACATTGACTACATAAAACTTAATTTTTCAAATTTAAACATGTTTCTGTTATCTCCTTTTAAAGTACATATGATAAAATCTGGATGGGTTAAAGTTGGAGTATAACTTTCCACATATTTTTAAAAATCAGGTAAATCAAGTAGATGTAAACCAAATCCTAAACTGCACTGTGATTTAGAATTTAAGCTTTCCAGTGCTTACCTGTATCAGTGGATGCTGCGCTCAGTATTTCAGCAAATTTGGAAAACTCAACAGTGGCTACAGGACTGGAAAAGTTCAGTTTTCATTCCAATCCCAAAGAAAGGCAATGCCGAAGAAGGTTCAAACTGTTTTAAAATTGCACTCATTCCACATGTTTAGAAGATTATACCAAAAATCCTTCAAGCTGGACTTCACCAATACTTGATCTGAGAACTTCCAGATGTACAAGCTGGATTTAGAAAAGGCAGTGGAACCAGAGTTTAAATTACTAACATTTGTTGAAACAAAGAAAGAGCAAGGGAATTCCAGGAAAACATCTACTTTTGCTTTATTGACTATACTAAAGCCTTTGACTGTGTGGATCACAACAAACTGTGGAATATTCTTAAGGAGATGGGAGTACCAGACCACCATCTTACCTGTCTCCTGAGAAGTCTCCTGTATGCAAGTCAAGAAGCAATAGTTAGAATCAGACATGGAGCAACAGAATGGCTCAAAAGTGGAAAAGAAGTTCCATAAGGCCGTATATTGTCACCCTGCTTATTTAACTTCTATACAGAGTACATCATGTTAAATGCCAGGCTGGATATATCACAAGCTGGAATCAAGATTGCCAGGAAAAATATCAACAACCTCAGATATACAGATGATACCACTCTAATGGCAGAGAATGAAGAAGAAATAAAGAGCCTCTTCAGTTCAGTTCAGTTCAGTCACTCAGTCATGTTCAACTCTTTGCGACCCCATGGACTGCAGCACACCAGGCCTTCCTGTCCATCACCAACTCCCCGAGTTCACTCAAACTCACATCCATCGAGTCAGTGATGCCATCCAGCCATCTCATCCTCTGTCGTCCCCTTCTCCTCCTGCCCCCAATCCCTCCCAGCATCAGGGTCTTTTCCAATGAGTCAACTCTTCGCATCAGGTGGCCAAAGTACTGGAGCTTCAGCTTTAGAATCATTCCCTCCAAAGAACACCCAGGGCTGATCTCCTTCAGAATGGACTGGTTGAATCTCCTTGTAGTCCAAGGGACTCTCAGGAGTCTTCTCCAACACCACAGTTCAAAAGCATCAATTCTTCGGCACTCAGCTTTCTTCACAGTCCAACTCTCACATCCATACATGACCACTGGAAAAACTGTAGCCTTGACTAGACGAACCTTTGTTGGCAAAGTAATGTCTCTGCAAAGAGCCTCTTAATGAGGGTGAAAGAGGAGAGTGAAAAAGCTGGCTTAAAACAACATTTCAAAAACTAAGATCATGACATCTGTTTCTATCACTTCATGGCAAATAGAAAGGGGAAAAGTGAAAGAAGTGACAGATTTCTTTTCTTGGTCTCCAAAATCACTGTGGACAGTGCCTACAGCCATGAAATTAACAGATGCTTTCTCCTTGGAAGAAAAGCTCTGATAAACCTAGATCGAGAGCATATAAAAAGCAGAGACATTACTTTTCTAACAAAGGTTTATGGAGACAAAGCTACGATTTTTCCATTAGTCATGTATGGATGTGAATTTTGGACCATACATGACTAATAGAATGTTCCAAAGAACTGATGCTTTCAAACTGTGGTGCTTAAGACTCTTGAGAATCCTTGGACTGCAAGGAGTTCAAACCAGTCATTCCTAAAGGAGTTCAACCCATGAATATTCATTGGAAGGACTGATGCTGAAGATGAAGTTCCAAATACTTTGGCCACCTGATGTGAAGAGCTGACTCATTGGAAAAGACCCTGATGCTGGGAAGGATTGAAGACAAAAGGAGAAGGGGGCAGCAGAGGATGAGTTGGTTAGATAGCATCACTGACTTAATGGATATGAATTTGAGCAAACTTCAGGAGATAGTGAAAGACAGGGAAGCCTGGCATGCTGCAGTCGATGGGGTTGCAAAGAGTCAGACACGTCTTAGCGACTGAACAACAACAAAATAACTTAATTAAAATAAAATAGAACACTTAAGCCACTATTATAGAGAATGTCTAGGTGCCAGTGATTGTGCTAAGCATATTGGGTGAATAATCATATTTAATCTTCTAAACCACCCCTGGAGGCAAGGATATTATTATTCTTATTTTATGGATTTCAAACTCTAAACTGTGATAAGGAAATTGAAAGAGACCAGTTTATACCTATAACATACGCCTCAATTGATGCACTGGTATAAATCCATATGTGTGCATCGAATAGGGTCTATTAATATATTAACAAATAAATAATTGTTCCAGAAAAAAGGATACAGTTCAAGATAGTGATAACACTACCAGTGATTTATTGAGCAGTGGCTCTACCTAGTGAGCTAGGTAGGTTACAGATATGATCTCTGTACTGCTAAATTAGACTTGAGTACTGTTGTCTGATCTGCATTATAACCATAAAGCAGTAATATAACCATAAAGCTGTTTTTCAGGGGGAATGAACAAATAGGACATGGACTATTATGATGTGTGAATTCTAAATAGCCTTCTTCTTGGTACTATTTTAATCAAGTCTTCAGTATGTCCATTTTGAGGGCAAAAACATAAAAATAACCAGAATAGATATAGAGTAACCAGAGATAGTTTTGAGAGGAAGAACAAAGTGATTAAAATGGCAGAAAATATTTCCTATGAGAAAAAGCTGAACTATAAGTCAGAATTAACATGTCTTAGTGCTGTTTTTCGGAGAAGCAATGGCACCCCACTCCAGTACTCTTGCCTGGAAAATCCCATGGGTGGAGGAGCCTCGTGGGCTGTAGTCCATGGGGTCGCTAAGAGTCGGACATGACTGAGCGACTTCACTTTCCCTTTTCACTTTCATGCATTGGGGAAATGGCAACCCAGTCCGTGTTCTTGCCTGGAGAATCCCAGGGACGGGGGAGCCTGGTGGGCTGCCGTCTATGGGGTCGCACAGAGTCGGACACGACTGAAGCGATGCAGCAGCAGCAGCAGTGCTGTTTTTATTACTTGTTGACTGTGTGATTTTGGGGCACATTAACTATCTTTTGGATCTCAGTTTCACGTTTATAAAATAAGGGTACTGTCAGAAGTTTCATAGAGTAAATGTAAAATTTAATGAAAGATGGGTATTACCTTAAGCATTACTGAGGTGGGAAGGGAATGTTTTTTGCTAAGGGAGTGATGTGTAGAAAGAGATCAGAGGAAAGGGCAGTCATGGAACATTAGGAAACTTAAAGTACATAATTTGTTATGTCAGCAGTGAGTGGTGAAAGCTGAGCATTTGTGAGATGTGAAGATGAAAAGTTAGCCCTTACAAAATTAAGAGAAGCTATTTGTATTAGTGGTTAAGAGCATAGACTCAGCAACAGGACTATCTGGACTCAAATCCCCCTCTACTGTTTCTTTATTGAATAATATGGGGTAAGTTATATCTCTCAATTCATTTTGATAGAGTAGCAACTCTGCATAATGAGTTATATATTTCTATTTATTAGTTGACTGGATTCATTTTTGCATAATAAGAGGATTGTTGTTGCTTTTTTCCCCTGAAAGCAATGGAGATTATCTACTAAAGGATTTTTAGCAGTGGAATGACATGATAAATTTGTCTTTAAAAAACATCTCTAGCAGTATGGAAGTCAATGAGAAAAATATATGCATAAAACTATTTTATTTCTCTGGGTTTGTGTGTGTCAGGATTACACTTTCTATTGAGTCATAGTGGAGAAAAATGAGAAAATGCAAAAGAAATAAAAGTTACTTTATATAGTCTTGTGGCAGAAACACCTCCCTCACTAATTTTTACCAATAAAAATAACTCACTTTGGAAGTTCCAAGGGATTTTCACATTCAGGGGGTAAAAGGGAAATCAACTAATGCTGTAGTCTAAATTAAATGAAAATTCATTATACAAATTATCCATGAATTTGAAACAGGTGTTCCTTTCCTACTTCAGGAGGTAAGAAATGAGAAAACTGCCACAAATTTGTTATTTATTTAAAGTGTTCTTAAAGTGAAGGAAAAGTTCATCCACAGTGCCTTATTTCTAAGTTTCCTTCTGAGGAAGTCTTCTTGAACAAAGAGAATTTACAGAATGTCAGAAAGAAAAAAAATAACCAAGAAAGAGATGTGTCATTTATAATATTTTCATCTGCCAATATGGTTGGCTAAGTAATCAGGGAATTGTGATGCTGGTGGCTCCAAAGGAAAATTGTGATTTATTAGTTGGCGCCACTCAAATAAAGGTGACTCTACTCTCTTTGTGACTTTGGAAATGCCCAATTCCATCCCTAAAAGGAATACAGGGATTAAAAATCCAGGACAGCTGCAGGAAGCCTTCTCTGAGGGCTCTCATTCTACTGCCTAAAAAAGAGAGCACGGAAAAAAAAATATTTTACACGAATCTGTTGGCAAGACTCTGCCTTCATAAAACTCAGCTGTTTTTGCATTAACTGTAAGAACGCCCATGAGGTTTGAATAAAAGCAGATATTTCTCTTTTATACTGACCTCTCTTAGAAGACATCCAAGGGATCAACATGTTCTTAAAAATCTCAAACTGACCACTTATAATAACACAGTTTGAGATATGATTCTCTAAAAAAGGATCACTAGCTTATAACTTTCTTTCTTTCTTTTTCCTTTTTTTTCCAGCGTTTTACTTCTGTAAGCATGATGTTGCATGGTATTCCTGATGTTCTCATGATAGGGTGAAGAAAGGCTAATCTGAGTACAAGCATTGCATGAAAGTGAAACATACTAAAAGTATAAGTCTGACTGAAATAAATAATCCTGGACCCAGTAAATCACATTTGCAAAATCAAATTCAAGTAGTTTCTGCATAATTTGTACTTCCTACCCACACATCATGCTTCTTTAAATTTATATGCCTTCTAAGCCCATCCTATGTATTTTCCAGCAAAAGACAACCATGTCTTAGCTGTCTGCCGGGGAAAGTAAAACTTAAAAGGAATTAATAGAGTATTGGTGATTTGGTGTAGTTTCATATTGAAGCATGACACAGTTCGGATAGCACTTTGCCTTTAAATCAGCAACTTACTCTAATAATCTCCATGAGTAGGAACAAACAATATTGAAAAATTAGAAAGAATGGGTGCTTTGTTTTGAATCCACCATAACCAATACCTTTGGATGGGCTCTATGATAGATCCATCATATCCAAACTTCCAATTGATCATCAAATATGTGCTGAATGCACTGTTCCATAGATAGTGAGCATTTGACAAATGTCACAGAAGAGTAGCAGCAGAGTAGGCAAGTAGTTAAGACAAAGCATACAGTTCAGAGTCCTATGTCACAGAAGAGTAGCAGCAGAGTAGGCAAGTAGTTAAGACAAAGCATACAGTTCAGAGTCCTATGTCACAGAAGAGTAGCAGCAGAGTAGGCAAGTAGTTAAGACAAAGCATAAAGTTCAGAGTCCTTAATGTGCTTTGAGGACTGTCTACGTAATTACTTAACTGTCTAGCATGCTGCTTTACTATCTAGCATCATGGATCTCTTAACCATTCAGATTCCAGCATTCTGAGACAGCATCTTTTGGGGATATTCCCATTTTTCTTCCCTGCATTGCTTTCTCTTTATTCTCATTTTTAGTTACCTGGCATATTCATCCAGGGCATATTCCCATACTCCCAAACCCTGGGTTACATGGCTCTACTGTAGATTGTGACTATTTTGTCATTTCCTTATTATGATGTTTATTCCACAGTTAGAAATTTTCAAATTGCATAACTATTTCCCTCATGAGGCTATAACCCTGTGAACAACAGGAACATTAACTTTCTTGTTCACATTGTGTCAAAGGCTTTGGTCCTATGCCTGGCACATAGTGAGTACCCTCACTATGTATAATTAATAGAAATATTTATTAATTGAAAAAAAGCTTGTATTTAAAGTGTAGGTAAGTTGATCGAGTGCTTTACAAATAAGAGATCCCTAATTAAACATTGCCTCATTCACTATGTCTGTAAGTCATTTGAGTTTTGGCCTCATTCCTAATATAATTGTTCAAAGAGACCAAGAGTAGAGAGACTCCATTTCTAAGTGACTATCTCACTTGGACTATTTCAAAGAACCCTGAAGCAGCCACTGAGTCCATGATATATATTAACTTTGTTGTAAGATTCCCATGAGCAGTCAAACTACATTATGATATGATTGATTTATCATTACAAGTTACACCTGTTTCTCTGGTCAAATTGTGTTTACTGAAAGCTGTCATCGCAAGCAAATAATGAGATGATATTAAAATATAGGCCTTGTTTTTGAAGGCAATGGCAACCCACTCCAGTACTCTTGCCTGGAAAATCCCATGGACAGAGGAGCCTGGCAGGCTGCAGTCCATGGGGTCTCGAAGAGTCAGACATGACTGAGCGACTTCACTTTCACTTTTCACTTTCCACTTTCATGCATTGAAGAAGGAAACGGCAACCCACTCCAGTGTTCTTGCCTGGAGAATCCCAGGGATGGGGAAGCCTGGTGGACTGCTGTCTATGGGGTCGCACAGAGTCGGACACGACTGAAGTGACTTAGTAGCAGCAGCAGCAGCAAGTATTAGAGGTATTTCTACCATGTACCTTTTATAGAGATCTCATTTAATGATGTTTCAAAATGTCCCTCAGAGAAACTAGTAAAACAGTTTGGTTTTCTAACGATGTATAGTCAGTTAAATCTGTTGACTCACATCATGAATCCTGTGTCATTCAGTAATCTCTCTGTATCTGGATGAAGTTGGGAAGCCATAACTTTAGACAAAAGCTTCCACTTTTTATTTTAATTTGAGGAATATGACCTTGTCTAGAACTACATAATTTTCAAAAGTACAAATATGGAAATGCTTTATTCTGATTTTCTGGAAGGAATAATGATTTTTTTTTTAAAGCATGTGTGTGTGTGTTTTAAGTAGATGATAATGAATGTAAATCATTCTACAAAACAATGTGAGCTTATTTTCACATTTGTTTGGGATTAAACTGCATCCATAAACTGCTTCCACATGTATGCTAATTAACTCTGCAGCAGTACCAACTACTCTACTTTGAGGATTATAGACAAAAGCTTTATGAAATCCTGCCTTTTTAGTTTAACATTTATCACCGTATTTCTAGTCACCAGGGCTCAGTTTTAAGTCTGTTTGAGGGTCTCTTTTGGCTCAGGGCATTGGTAACAGGATATAGAATCTTCCTCTTGTAGATAAAAAGATTGAACGCAAACCAGCCTGATCTAAACCCATAGTTATTATTATTATTTGATAGCTGTCAGTAGTGAAAATGAAATGAATTAATGGTTTTCTAGAAAATGATTCTTAAGACTAAAAAAAAAAAAAAAAAGCAAACGTCATCTTTACATTGGGATTAATTGCTAGAAGCTTCAAGAGACCAGATATTAAGTAGGCATTTAATAACATCCATACCTCTTAGACTAGAAACTCTAAGTCACACATTAGCTATGCTACTAGCTATGGTTTCAGGAAGTTATTATGTGCCTAAGCCCTGTTTGGAAGAGCTTGTTTGTATTTGAGGCTTGTTATTCTAAGTTATAAGTAAGTAAAATGAAAGAAGAGCAAAATGTAAATGAACAATAGTGTTTTTTTTCATGAATGTGTGTTTGTTGTGTGTGTGTGGGAGAGGAGAGGAAGAAAGACCATATTTTAAATATAGGCACTATTTGTCATTACTAATTGGCAGAGAAATTGACTCTAATATTTACTATAAGAATCATCTTCATTGCTCATTGTGTTAGTGCTTTATTTCATTTTATTTGGATTAAGTATATAAGCAAAAATCTTAAGAACTGTAGGAGTATCTAGTTCTACCTTGATTGCAATACAGGTCAGATTGCTCAACATAGCACTTCTTTCATAGTTTACATCATCATGGTATAGTTTTTGTAGTGATTTAGGTAATAATTGTAAGCAAATAATGCAAATGATACTAACTGATAGCTTTCAAGTTTCTCAGACTAAAGCAATACCACAGAATTTCCACCATTGTTTCATACTTTCATCCACACATTCATTCAGGAAGAAATTACTAAACATCAACTCCATACCAGATACATTGCTAGGCACTAATTTTACACAGACCTGCATAAATAAAGGAACTGGTTTACTTTATTTTACAGAGCTTTCAGCATAGTATATGTGTGCATGTGAGTGTGTATATTTAATTTAAAATTGTGAAAAAGTTTTTGAAGGAAATTAAAAGGATCTATGAGAGGATTAAGAGAAATTTGCTTAATTTAGATTGAAGGCCAGAACAAGGCCTCTGAGCATTTACACTATTGAACTTGAATGTCTCACTGTGTTAATGTTGTTTACTTGGCTTCACTGACATTTAAGCAGTAATAGAGAAGAATGTTTTAGCTCAAATATGCACCTTCAGAATAGCTTTTGGGTGTCTCTTGCTGTAGTATATTGTTGACTGGCTCCTGAAACGATTGATTCAGAATACTATGGGAGTGGAAAAAAGTGAGATAGACAAGTTATCTAGAGTGACCAGCACCTTGTGTTACCCTCCCTTCCTCAGTTCAGTTCAGTTCAGTCACTCAGTCGTGTCCGACTCTCTGCGACCCTATGAATCACAGCACGCCAGGCCTCCCTGTCCATCACCAACTCCCGGAGTTCACTCAGACTCATATCCATCGAGTCAGTGATGCCATCCAGCCATCTTATCCTCTGTCATCCCCTTCTCCTCCTGCCCCCAATCACTCCCAGCATCAGAGTCCAATGAGTCAACTCTTCGCATGAGGTGGCCAAAGTACTGGAGTTTCAGCTTTAGCATCATTCCTTCCAAAGAAATCCCAGGGATGATCTCCTTCAGAATGGACTGGTTGGATCTCCTTGCAGTCCAAGGGACTCTCAAGAGTCTTCTCCAACACCACAGTTCAAAAGCATCAATTCTTCGGTGCTCAGCTTTCTTCACAGCCAACTCCCTTCCTCAAACATTCCCTACACACACACTCTGATTAGCTTTCTCATATTTGCTGGAAATGTGGAGATATTGTTAAATATATAATTCCAAATTTAACCTTACTTGGAACAGGGTATAATTTAAAAATAGAATTTAACCTCCAAATATATACTTCAGACTTGTTTTTTTTTTTAAATTGATGTTAATGAGAATATCAGGTTAAAACTGGCCCAATTAATACTCTGTTACAATTCACAATTCCTTACATTATTATTTTTTTGGTCTACAGAAATATTATTACACATGAAAATATTACATTGTGTCAATTACACATTTTGATGACAAAAGTAAATTGGAATACTGAACATTTGTAGACTTTAATAACCTAGGAAAAAAACGAATCTTTTATCTCAGCTACTTTTACATTTTAAACACATTTCCTCTTCTGGTGTGAAAAGAATCTTCCAAAATTACTGTTCCATCTCTGTGTTGTACATGATCATAAAGTGAGTAAGTATCACACTGTTGTGCTTAATAACTATTTTGGATTGAATAGATGGAGGGCTGTTGAGCCAAATTTCAGTCCTTGTGAATTTCTCCATTTTATAAAATAATATACACCTACAGAACTAATATGATGAAGGAAGAAACTCAGGGTTGCAATAGTTATCTTCTACATGAGAAAGAAAAGATACCTTATCAGCTCATAAAGATCCACTGAAATAGGTTGGAAAGGATCTGAAGCTGCTGACAAAACCACAACACTGGGCCCAATTAACAATACCCATTTTTAATTAACAGTTGCTGACTCTTTGCCATTGAAATATTCACGCTCTAGGTGTGAAATGGCAACCCCCATTTGTCATATCTGTCAAAATTAATTTTGAAACCCTATGTTCTTCCTTCCACAGGATAAAAGTGAATAACTAGAATACGCTTCCTACCTGCCAAAGTTCAGTTCCAGGACAAAGACTAGGTAAACAGCACCCAGAAAACAGGTTGGGTCAGCATTAGTAATGTAATTCATGTAAACTATTTTCATAGCATTTATGATGCTAACTATTGCAGTATGTATCCCATATTTTGAGATCAGGTATAAATGGCATTTGAAAGTTCTTATCTATAATTCTTTTTTTACTTTATCATTCAAAAAATATATTAAGCATATAACATGTTAGATACTAACCTAGATATGCCTTTCAATCCTGAGGCCACGAATATGCATAAGACAATGCATTTTAGAGCTTGTCCCAATCTAATAAAGATGGAAAAGTTGCCAAATTTCTATATATGTGAATATTAGGAATGAAATTATAATGTCTTTACAAAGATGTAAAAGTGTACCACCATCAAGGATAGCAGGGTTGGGAGGGAAGTTAAAATAAGACTAAAGAGCAAGCAAGCTTCCTAAACCTGGGTAAGACTTCTTTTTTGCAAATGACCATAAAATGTTCATTTGGATTCTATAATAGAATTAGAATTCACATCATTTGTAAGTATTTACTGAGTATTTACATTTTTTTTGGAAACAGCAATTGATAGATCATGTTCTACTTATCTCATTTGATCCTTCCACTTATCTTATGAAGTCAATAGTATTATTTTGATTATATAAAGGAAAAAACAATCTCAAAGACCTAATTGACCATCCTTAAATTGCAGAGTTGGTAGTACTAGAATGACTAATTAACACATCATTTTATGAATTCATTTATTGAGGGATCACTGTATACCCTGAGATATTGGTGATTGAAAGTATAGAGATGTAATAAAACAAATTCCCTGACCACAAAGCATGTGTTGCAGGCAGAGGTGAAGGGTATGCCTATAAGAAATTATAAAGAAGAGAAAATACCATGTGCACAACATACTATGTGCCAGGGGAGCACAGATAAGAGGGAATGCTAAATTCCTGCTATAGAGGTAGAGAAGTATTCAAGAGAAAATGACATTTTCTGATATATTTCGTGACTTTCTTTCCCAATTGTCTGCTTTCTGCGTCCATTCTGTGTAAAACATAGTTATCATTAGAAAAGAAAAAAAAGATCTAAAAACATTGAATTGTTCCAGGGCTCAAGAAGCTTATATTCTAATTAAAGAACAAAATACCACCCTTGAAGCAACAGAAGAGCAATAGAGTTTCCAAGGTTGTAATCATTGCCTAGATCTCCAGCTAAACAAAAGCAAGAATCAGCAGTGGAATGTGGAGGGGTTGTCTCAGTCCTCTACCACTGCGGAATTTACTGTGGCTAAAAGGAGAACTAAGCTGAGTGTATCAGGGGTAAAAGCAAAATGGAGGAGGTAAAATGCAACAAAAGGTACCTGGAAATTGCTGCTCTGTTTAAAGCCCTGTACTGTTTCATGTGTGCAGAAAGATGAACAAGATAAAATCCCTATAAGATTCAGTTCAGATCAGTTGCTCAGTCGTGTCCGACTCTTTGCGACCCCATGAATCGCAGCATGCCAGGCCTCCCTGTCCATCACCTACTCCTGGAGTTCACTCAAACTCATGTTCATCGAGTAGGTGACGCCATCCAGCCATCTCATCCTCTGTCGTCCCTTCTCCTCCTGCCCCCTACCCCTCCCAGCATCAGGGTCTTTTCCAATGAGTCAACTCTTCACATGAGTGGCCAAAGTATTGGAGTTTCAGCTTTAGCATCAGTCCTTCCAATGAACACCCAGGACTGATCTCATTTAACTGAGATTAAACCCATTGTTATCCAGACTTGACACAGAAGCCCAGATATACTACTTATTCAGAAATTTGAGTTAAATGAAGAAGGCTTATATTCAGTCAGTTCAGTTCAGTCGCTCAGTCGTGTCCGACTCTTTGCGACCCCATGGACTACAGTATACCAGGCTTCCCTGTCCATCATCAACTCCCAGAGCTTGCTCAAACTCATGTCCATTGAATTGGTGATACCATCCAACCATCTTATCCTCTGTCATCCCCTTCTCCTCCTGCCTTCAATCTTTCCCAGCATCAGGGTCTTTTCCAATGAGTCAGTTCTTCGCATCAGGTGGCCAAAGGTTTGGAGCTTCGGCTTCAGCATCAGTCCTTCCAATGAATATTCAGGACTGATTTCCTTTAGGATTGACTGGTTTGATCTCCTTGCAGTCCAACGGACTCTCAAAAGTCTTCTCTAATACCACAGTTAAAAAACAATTCTTTGGTGCTCAGCTTTCTTCCTGGTCTAACTCTCACATCCATACATGACTACTGAGAAAACAATAGCTTTGACCAGATGGATCTTTTTTAGTAAAGTAATGTCTCTGCTTTTTAATATGCTATCTAGCTTTTCTTCCAAGGAGCAAGTGTCTTTTAATTTCATGGCTGTAGTCACCATCTGCAGTGATTTTGGAGCCCAAGACTTTATAAATCTTTTCCATCTTTGGCTGCAAAGAATATAAGCAATCTGATTTCGGTATTGACCATCTGCTGATGTCCATGTGTTGAGTCGTCTCTTGTGTTGTTGGAAGTGGGTGATTGTTATGACCAATACGTTCTCTTGGGAAAACTCTGTTAGCCTTTGCCCTGCTTCATTTTGTACTCCAAGGCCAAACTTGCATGTTACTCCAGGTACCTCTTGACTTACTACTTTTGCATTCCAGTCCCCTGTGATGAAAATTACCTCGTTTTTGGTGTTCTAGAAGGTATTGTAAGTCATCAAAGCTCCATTCAACTTCAGCTTCTGCGGCATTAGTGTTTGGGGCATGGACTTGAGTTACTGTGATATTGAATGGTTTGCCTTGCAAACGAACAGAAATCATTCTGTTGTTTTTGAGATTGCACCCAAGTGCTGCATTTTGGACTCTTGTTGACTGTGAGGGCTACTCCATTTCTTCTAAGGGATTCTTGACCACAGTAGTAGATATCATGGTCACCTGAATTAAGTTCATCCATACCAGTCTGTTTTAGTTCACTGATTCCTAAAATGTGGATAGTCACTCTTACCATCTCCTGTTTGACCACTTCTAATTTACCTTGACATTCCAGGTTCCTATGTAATGTTGTTCTTTATAGCATCAGACTTTACTTCCATCACCAGTCACATCCACAACTAGGTGTTGTTTCACTTTGGCTCAGCCTCTTCATTCTTTCTGGGGCTATTTCTCCACTCTTCTCTAGTAGCATATTGGACGCTTACCTAATAATGATTACCAATAACTCTTTTTTCTTCATTTTATGTGATGTTAAAATGTTAGTAAATATAGGTAGACAAAAAGAGAAAAATACTACATTTTCATTGTAAATTGAATATGCACACACAAACACACATTTGTGGGTTTATATTGAATAAGATTTAATGCAAATATTTTCACTTTAAAGGCCATTAGTATCATCTAGGGTTTTATTTTTAGTGGCTACTTATTATTCACTATGCTTCCCTGGTGGCTCAGCAGTAAAGAATCTATCTGCCAATGCAGGAGACCCAGTTTTGATCCTGGTTGGGAAGATCCCTTGGAGAAGGAAATGGCTACCCACTCCAGTATTCTTGCCTGGGAAATCCCATGGACAGAGGTGCCTGTCAGGCTACAGTCCATGGGATCTCAGTGGATCCCATGACTTGGGCATAACTTAGCAACTAAACAACAATAATAACAGTTATTCCCAATATCTTTGTACTACACATTTAATTAGTCGGTCATTTTGAGAAATTCCAGTTTTTCCCTATTATAAACAGTACTTATTCTCATAGATAAATCTATCATAGTTTTATGACTGTTTCCTATTCTCAGATTTCTGAAAATGCAGCTATTAGATAAATGAACAGTAAATATTTTAACACTTTTGATATGTGATCAATTTTAATTTAGAAATATACTGATTTACACCCCCTTTGGTATTGAGAAGTCTTATTTTCTCAAAATTGAGTTTCAATAAATGTTATTTCCAGCTATATGTATATGTGTGTGTGTGTATTCCATTCTTTTAATTTACATTTATCAGTTATTGATGATGTAGAATGTTTTCCCTTATATTTACTCTTCCATTAATATTTGGTGTTCTTCCTTAGTCTGTGTACTTACTGGTGACTTTTTTGTGATTTGTGAGAAATATTTATATAGTAATTCTGTTGATTCATTGCCATCAGATATGCTACAATTATGAGAGGGCCTTTTACTCTGTATTTTTATATAGCTGGACCCAGTAATCTTCTCCTTCATACTTTCTATTTAGGTGGTGTCATATATAAAATGTTTCCATTCAAATTACATAATTAACATCTCTGTTTATTCTCGTGTCTTTATTTAGATCTTTAGTTCAGCTAGAATTTTGATCTGTGGTGTGAAATAAAAATCAAATTTTATTTTTTACTACTGGTTAACAATTTTCCCAATGCTACTGAAATCTTTCTCCACTGATTTGACATACAATATTTATTATATCCTCAATTATTTAATATATTTTTATCTGTTTCTGATCTTTCTCATCTTTACCATTGATCTATTTCTGCTTTATTCTTTTATTTATTAAGTCTTTAAAGTAATTTTTACATATGCCATAATGTTACTTCTCAAGTATTTCACAGCTGGTCTCTCACATATATCCTCCAGAAAATCTTTGAACGATGTTGTCATATATGAAAAAACAAACTTTCTGATATTTTATGATTGTGTAAAATTCATAGATTCATCTGGGGAGAATTAGCATCTTCACTATTTTGCCTTTTTACCTAGGTACATATTTTCACTTGCCATTTATCCATATTTCTGTATTTCTTGGGTAATTAACAACTTTTTGTCCCAGAACTTGTATTAGAGAAATCCTAGTGTACAATCATAGAGGACTGCTAAAATATCCTGGAATGAATTACACAAAGGCTAATTCAGTCTTGGAAATGTTTACATCTTTTTATTTGAAGAGGAAAAAATTGACTGTTAAGATAATGCCAAGTTAAACACTATCTAGAGACATAGCATTGATGGTAATTAAATGTTTTTTACAACTTGTATTTTTTATCAGTCTCCTTTTTTCTCTGAGTAAATGAAATTTGATGAAATATACGCTGTGAAATTTTCTTGTTAAACCATGAAACCTATTGGAAAAGCAAAAGTTCTGGAAATGAAAGTCACATTTTATATATAGAAAAATATTACACAATATCAAAATGGTGAAGTTTAATGTTGGAATTAGATGTGCGCATGGGTGAACCACAAAACCCTAGCCACCATCAAGGCCAGCACTAAGTGTCAAAGAAAGTAACCAAATTAGGTGCTCATCATGTAGTTTAAAACAGGTCAAAAATGAGTGTTTAGACTAGCTCACAAGTGTTAGGAAAGGGTCCAGGAACCCTGAAATGAAGAATGGGCTGTGAATGTGAGTGCATGAAGAAGTTTCTATATGTAGCCCGTACTGCACTGGAAGTACTGATATTGGAAAACTTGTCCAATTTGGCCAGATGATACAGAGAAATCTCATGGAGGTTAAAAAAAATTATAATTTGGCAGGGTTGTTTTTTTTTTTTTTTCTGTAGAAGTTCCAAGCAGCAATAATTATTTTGTGCTTTTTTTGATAGTGACATATGAAGATATGACTATAGAGTTTTGAGTTTTTTTCTCTTTTAAAGGATGCATTTTTCTGAGCTATATCAAACTCACACCATATACTTTATGGCCAAAGTCATGCATAAGCAATGTAAAAAATGAATGAAAAATTATGCCCAAGACATGCAAAGAAGTAGGGAAGTATGACCCATCCAAAGATAAAGCAGAGTAGGTAATAGAAACTGCCTTTGAGAAGGCTTAGATGTTGGACTTAGCAGACTATAAGACAATGTCATAACTAGGTTCAAAGGATGAAGAAAATTATGCTTAAAGAATTAAAGATATGACGACAATTTGCTATGAAGTAGCGAATATCCATTAAAAGAAAATTATTTTTAAATGGTAAGGCTATAATTAAAACATACAATAACTGGAATGAAAAAAATAATGAATAAAGGGATTCAGTAGTAGATTTTAGCTGACAACAGAAAGAATCAATGAACTTAAATATAGAACTGTACAGATTATGTAACATGAAGACAGAGGGGAATAAAAGAATAAAGAACAATAAACAGTCTTGGAGAAATGTGGGACACTATTGGGACCATTGGGACTTGGAGAAATGTGATGTTGAAGTGAAACTCCAATACTTTGGCCACCTGATGTGAAAAGCTGAATCCTTTGAAAAGACCCTGATGCTGGGAAAGATCAAGCTCAGGAGAAGAAGGGGATGACAGAGGATAAGATGGTTGGATAGCATCACCGACTCAATGGACGTGTGTTTGGGTGGACTCTGGGAGTTGGTGATGGACAGGGAGGCCTGGTGTGCTGTGGTTCATGGGGTCACAAAGAGTCGAACATGACTGAGCGACTGAACTGAACTGAATAACATATTTATAATAATTTTAGAATCTATAACCTGCTGACTCCAATAACTGATTCATTTGTGAATCTACTTCTGTGTATTAATTTTTCTCTTCCTTTCATTTATTTTCATTTTTGACATTATGTAGGGTTGCATAATTAAATGAACCAAAGAATTTGAAGCAAAAAATAATTTTCCTCAGAGAAAACACATCCCTTTCTCTGTCAGGTAGGTTGGTAGGGTGTGGAGTTGATTATTTTGATCCAAATAGGAATTTAGATGGAGTGTGTTTGGGTTGCAGCTGGAGTTTCAGTTTACCTTTGATTTCGATGTCTTCAGTTATATCTATCCTGAGTGATTACGGGCACCCTCTAGGGGAAGTTTAGGATTGAAGCACTATAGAGTATGGAGATTTCTCTCTGATTTATAGCCCAGCCCAAAGCATCCTCTGCTGACCTACTAGAAGCAAAATTCTCTTGGGGTAGCACTGCCTGGTCAGAAGAATCAGCTCTGAGTTTGGGGATACAATAGTTTCCAATGCATCATGCCAGCCTGTGCAGCTATTAAAAACTGCCATATTTCTTGCTATCCCAGCAGAGTTCTGTTCATAGCTGGCCCATTTCTTGCCCATTTTTTCCCAGACATGACTAATATTCACAGATAGAGAAGTAGCACTGGTATTTGCTCAAAAAACCCTTTATTATTCTCTAGAAAAGAAACTAGTTATTTTAGACTTATTTTTCTATAAAACTCCATGAAATCTTAAATAAGCATGTACATTATACATATATGTTTGTATATGCTTTATATTTTTAAAAATTTGTTCTACTTGCTATGATGAGAATTATGATCACTTGTATTTCCTAAATGGATGTGGAACACCCAGTTCCTTAGCAGTGTTTATTTCATGCCTCAAAAAGTAATTGACATACTGTTGTTTTTAGTTATTACTAAAAGTATGTATTTTACAAGTTATGTTAGCCTCCACTGTAGTCAATAGAATGTCTTTGCCACAACAACAGCTATTGTTTGTAGAGCTCTCACCATAAAGTGGGTAATGTTCTAAGTGCTTTACATAGATTACCTAATTTAATCCCCACAACAATCCTGTGAGTTAGGTACTGTCATTAGCCCTATTATACACACAGGAAAACTGAGCCATGGAGAGTTTAGGTCGCCAGCCTGGTGGGCTGCCGTCTATGGGGTCGCACAGGCTCGGACACGACTGAAGCAACTTAGCAGCAGCAGCAGCGTGAGGCCATGCAGTTCGTAAATATTGGAGTCAGAATTCAAATTCAAGCCATCTTCCTCAGAGCCCAAGGTCTTAGTCATACTCTAAAAACATTTGTTTTTATATAATACAAATCATTCTGTTCCATACTTCAGTCTTTTTCCATATATCTTTATTCTGCCAAGAATTACTTCTATTCCTTGTTTTCAAAAAACATCTTTTTTCAGAATTTCAGCTTGGCTGCCACTTCCTTTAGAATCTTTAACCCCTAAATTAGAATTTATTACTCCTCATCTATTCTCTCTTTGCACTCTGTACATACACCTCCCTTAGCATTTAACTTATTGTATGTAATGTATTTATATGATGTGTCCCACCCATTAGTACATAAGATCCTTGAGAGCAGGAACTGGGTCTTATCCATAATTCTTTACCATACCTAATAATGCTTGGACCGCAAGGAGATCCAACCAGTCCATTCTAAAGGACATCAGCCCTGGGTGTTCTTTGGAAGGAATGATGCTAAAGCTGAAACTCTAGTACTTCGGCCACCTCATGCGAAGAGTTGACTCATTGGAAAAGACTCTGATGCTGGGAGGGATTGGGGGCAGGAGGAGAAGGGGACGACAGAGGATGAGATGACTGGATGGCATCACCGACTCGATGGACATGGGTTTGAGTGAACTCCGGGAGTAGGTGATGGACAGGGAGGCCTGGCATGCTGCGATTCATGGGGTGGCAGAGTCGGACACCACTGAGCGACTGAACTGAACTGAACTGAATAATGCTTGACATGTAATGGTCACTGAATATATGTTTACAAAATTAATTTCAATCTCTATCTGTTCCTAAAATTGATTCTCCATAGGAATTTTAAAGGTTACAAGTCTCTGTGGTATATTGCACTTATCTTTCTCCAAAAGTTGAGACATAATAGGCCTCAAAATAAATGTTGTCATACATTTTAGAAGATCACCTTGGCTAAAGTTAAAATAGCAAGAAATGTGACTGTTTAAAACTATAAAATTATTCACTTTAATTTTGTCTGTTTCTAATAGTTAAAAGCAAAATTCAAGTCTCCCATTTCAAGTTAAACTACAATTCAGTCTTAACTAATAATACCTTTATGTGCCTGACACTTCAGGTGGAATGATTAAATTATGCACCTGTAGAAAGATCTCAGAAAGCAATGACAGGTATTACAAACCTACTATGCTCCTGGGTACTTACAAAAGTATTGTATTTAAAATTTAAGACTTTGATTTCAATTCACTGTTTCTCTTATATATGACATTCTTCTTTTTTTTTTTTTTTATTCCCATATGGGTGTACATTTTCATTTCCTTAGCTTTGCTTTTTATTGAATTTGTACCATAGGATATTGTACTGTTTTGTTAGATAGTTACTTTAAGGAAGAAAGTAGACATATACTACTATATCATTTCTCTTGCTCAAATGGAAGATGCCTTAAAGGTACATTTCCTTAAAAAAAAATTCAACAATGGACTGCATACAGAGAAATTAAGACAGAGCACAAAGTCTTTAAAGCCTCTCTTTCCATTCTTTGTGTATAGAACATGATTTGCTGTGTTGAATGGGTTACAGATTTTTAGAGCTAAAGTCCTCTAATAGATATTTGGAATGAACAACCCCCCAAAACTCCTCATTTAGCTGTTGCAAAATTGTTTATGCCTGCCACCCTCTTGAATTCTTTGGGATGTACATAGCATCCAACTATAAGAAATGCTGAGACTGCTGCTCCTTAGAAGGAAGAAACAGAAGCGTTAATTTTGACCCTTTGGGGTCTATAATTTTAATTCAATAAATGACTCTCATGCCATTCTTTCATATTACTTTCTATTATTTCTTTCTAATCTAGATTCATTTTTTTTTTTTGATGTCTAACAAGAAAGAACGTGGCCAAAAAGCATGTGAATATTATCTTCCTAAAACTGCTAGATGTGCTTTTTTTTTCATGGAACAGAAGAGATGTGGAACAATGATCTGAAAAACACTTCCTTGAATGAAGGTGTCCAGGATGAGGGGGGAATATTTTTCCATGTTGGGGCAATACTATCACTCTGGTTCACAAGGGTTTTATGTATAGTGTTTTATGCTAAGACAATATATTTCATCTTCTGAAAGGAATTGTTGCTTCAAGGAGACCGTCTTGTGTCTTGGATGTGAATGTAACAGAAAGGGATTTGGCTAATGGTGCGTTTCCTGTGCCAGTCAATGCTTCTCCTCTCCAGGGGCAGCAGGGACACCTGTTCTTGTGGTTTGCCCAGAGTTTGAATCTGAAAATCACCCCCCCCTCCCAAATCATGTTTAAAATCAGTGTGTTATAATCAATACTTCTCTTTTGGTCAGGCTTTATAGATAGAATATGGGACAAAGTAATTTTGTTTTCTCTTTTGCCACTGGTCATAGTTACATGTACTCCACGGTAAGTTTTGGTTCTCAATGAGTGAATAATTTAAAACAACAGGGAGAAGGCAGAGTCCAATTTCTCCTCATCCCCAACTAAAACCTCTTTATGTATATCTGAAAATTATATATAAAGGATAAATGAGAATAAAATTATGTGACTATGAGAGAGGTGTATGCTCATACCTCTATGTTTATGTATTTGTGCATTTATTTATTCATTTAATTAAAGATCACTAATCATTTATTGATTAAATTTGAGTCTAAAATATTATCTTACAAGCTGTGTGAAGATAGGCAGACCTATTAACCTTCATGGAACTGAATTTTTTGTATAAAAATGGGGATACTAATTTTCTTGGTGTATTTAAGGTTCTTCCTGCTGAAAGAATTCAGAGATGAAGCAGAGAGATTGAGAAAGTTAAGTGAAAGTTTGTTTAAGCAAGGATATGCTCTCAGGAGAGCAGGCAGACAGGTGATGAGCTGCTACCCTGGTTTTCTTTGGCAAGCTGGTTATGAGGAGCATGCAAATGAAGGGGAGGAATATTCATTGGGGAAGGAGGAGTTTCAGGGTCGTCTTATTTCCTGATTTTCCATTCCAGCTCCATTTTCCAGAGGGGAGGAGGGATTTTTGACCTTACTGAGCTTTGATGAAAAGGGTCATGGTGCCGGCTTGGTTTATGATGGGTACCTAAGTGCAAGGCTAATATTATTGTAATGAGAGCATAATTAATGAGCAACAGGTTACATTCAGATGCAGGAGAGTCCTACCTTGTCCCACTTTTCTTTGTCTGCTACCTGGACACTTATCACCCAAAATGTGTGATTTCCTTCAGTCTGGAGGTTTCTACTTTTGTTTGTCTGCCTATGGACCCCTGCTTTTTACAAGATGTGTGATTTCCTGCCACCTGACCCCTGACCTCATTTCTCTGCTCATACCTAGGTACCTGCCTGCTGTAACACTAAACTTGTCTGACGTGGTTTATATAATATATAAAATAACTGGCATAATTTCTGGCACATTATCAGAACCCCCTATGTGGTAGTTATAATAATTATTATTATAATAATAATATATTACCCGGCTACTCCTGTTACTTCCTAGTCCATAGACTAAGCTGCTCAGAGATTTAAAAAAAAAAAAAAAAAAAAAAAAACCTCTTAAAAGACTCAAAGTCTACTGAGGAAAACTTGAAAGAGCATCAAAACCCAAAATATAGTACGGTAAGTGCTGTTCGCCTTCAAGAAAGTGGAGCATAGTAAGAACCCGATGAGTGATGGTTGGCAATAGAACTGCCAATGTCATTACCAACTTAATTGAAACTATTTACAAATCAGGGGATTTTGTCCTTGCTATTAATGATTTTTTTTAGTTTTTTGATTATTTTTTAATTTACTTCTTTTAAGAGTTGTGTGTCCCTTTGTAAAGCTAAGCATAGGGAGTTGTTCTGACTTTGGACTTGAGCATCAAAAACTTAGAGGATACCACTGATCTCAGAAATGTTGCCTTATCCTGAAATTAGAAGGAATCTCTTAGCATAAGTAATGTGTGTGGGGACCCAGGCATTCATGTGAATATTTAGAGACTGAATACTAATCACCTTTGTAGAAATGAATTTCAAAAGTTTAGAGATCATAAATATTTTCCTATCATTCCTATAATGAGGCAATTTTCCCAACTTCAGAGCTTTAACATATAGTATTTTAAGATTAAAGAAAATGCTATAAGACACAGAGGAGCAATTTTCAGAAGACTCAAAACTCCTGAGGTATAGGAGTGATTGCAATCTGGACCACAATAAAATTTATTAACCTCAAAGTTAGGTTAATAAATTAGGAGTTAGGAGTCAGGATTAGCAACTGGAGTTTGAAAAAGGATGCAGCACTTATATTTACTTTCTCCATCACTTTGATGGGTCTGGCAAAGCTTAAAATGTGTGTGTTTCTCAGGATATCACTTTTTCACACTTTCTGAGAATTAGAAGTTAAGATAGTTTGAGACTTGGGCTGATTTAAAGAGAAAGGGAATCTGGTATTGTTCTTTATCTTCATCAAACACAAGTTTGAGTAACTGGGAATGGACAGGAAATGAAGTCCTTACAGGTGGACATAAATAACAAACAAACGAAGAATTTAAGCATGGATAAGAAATGGGAATACTTAGGAATCAAAAACTGAGATAGAAGAAGGTAAGTGTGAATATATGAAATAAAGAAAACAGACATCAATGTAATCTTTTTAAAGAAACAAAGACTAAGCTGAAATAGTCTTAATATAGTCCCCTTTGTTGTTTTTCTCTCTTAGTTTCTAGACAAGAAAAAGTCCGCTGTTAGCTGCTTACTTGCTTCTTTGTTTTATGGCTGGGGGACTGGGGGATAGAAAGATGAAAAACCACCCAAGGTGAGGTATCCATGAGGGGCTGAGCAGGGTCTCAGACCCAGATGTACTGGAGTCTGTTACACTGCCTGCCCTCTCTGAGTTTTAATTATGTCTTTTTCAAAATTTGGGGAAATGTAGCAAATAAAATGTGCAGAATTAAATGCTTCCTTTCTCAAGTTTTTATACGGTAACCTCCTTTTTAATCTGACTTGCAGTAAATAAATATTCATCTCACTTTACTGGTTTTCTCTGAGGCTGGAGTTCATTTAAGGTTCAATTTTAGGAAGTTGGATTTTTAATAAGATTCCTTTAAATGGTTTCCATATTTAGCCAATCTTGCAGTTCTCAACAGTACATGGAAGAGCAAGCAGGGAGCTTAAGAAAAAAATTAGCTTCTTTAACTACTAGATGAAACCGAAATTTGGGCTCTCTGACTCCTAAGAGGCTGCAGTTGTGTTTGGCAATCTAAATTTATCAATAGCCTAACATACCACTCTTCAAAAAGGACTTCTTTAGCTTTCTTATGATAGTAATGTTTCTTAAGTTATCAGGAATGGTCTTTTCCCTCTAAGTGTTTTCAGCTTGACAGATAGCTCTTTTCTGAAATGCATTAATTTCAATCCTGTGCCACTGCTGCATATTAACTTATACATACGAAAAACAACATCAAATATGGAAGAATTCGTTCATGACCCTGTTTTAAAAAGACAAATCTGGGTGTAGTTTTTAAAACTGCGCAAAACTTGGCCATTTTTATAGTACATGTGTGATGCCATCCCTTGTTTTTCTCTACTGGATACTTCAACAAAATTAAGAATGTTATTTTTCTTTGGATTGTTACTTGAATTCTGCGAGGCAGTCAATACCGAGCCCTGTAGCTGCTGATGGTGTAGATAGGAAGGTGGGCAGGGGAAGGAAGGTGGGCAGGAAGCAGAAGGATAGCAGGAAACATTTTATGATTTATACAACTCTTATGAAAAATGTTCTCTTTACTTACGGCATAGTGTTACTATTATTATCACTTGGTGGGCCTGAGGCATGGGCCACACACATCATCTGGCTAAAAATAATTCTGCAGCCTGTCTGGGTGTCATTATGGTGTTTGTTTCATAACAACTGCCTATGAATCTTTATTAAAATTCAAGTGGGTTGCGACTTGCTGCCAACAGTGGGGCCCGTATATAACTAAGAGGGCATGGTCTGTCTCTGGGAAGGCTCTGGCAGGATCAGAGCAGGGTGCGTCCAAAACTGGCTCTCTGCAAAGATGCCCAGACCAGAGACTCTGAAAGAGACAGGAAGAGACCATTAACACGTGTTTCTCACAAATAAGATATGTGATATTGAGTTCACTCACAGAATGAAAAGGGGTAGACCTGCCAGGCTAACAACCTAGTTGAGAGCGAGTTGCCACTTCTTCCCTTGCTGACTGACCTGGGGAGTGAGTGTTAAGGGTCAGGGACTTTTCTAAAGATTTCTACAAGCATGAAAGCAACGATTTAGCCTTTTGGGTAGATAGATTATGAAATGGTGGGATTTCAATGGTGGTATAATAATCTTTATAATTGTTTTTGTTCTTTCATGTATTAAGATACAACCAGGGTTTATGACAAAATCTTCATAAAAATATAGGTAATAATCAAGAGTGAGGTTCACAGATTTAACATCTGAACTGTATATTATTTTTGCAAGTTTTTTTTTTTTTTTCTGGATTAAAATACTCCGAGAAAACTACTATGAAAACATGGGCATAGAACTGCTTGTGAGGAAAAAATACATAATCTTAGTATTAAAATTAAATAATTGTTAAAAGGAATTTATTTGATATTAAATGACTATTGTGCTTTGTGCTCAGTCACTTTGGTTGTTTCTGACTCTGCGACTCCATAGACTGTAGCCCACCAGGCTCCTTTGTCCATGGGATTATCCAGGCAAGAATCCTGGAGTGGGTTGCCATCTTCTATATACTCCATTAATTACAAAATAATATATTTATTAAAAATGTGGGAGTATGTAGATACCAAATGGAAAAAAAATATTTCTCATGATCATATTGGAGCATATGTATAGATGTTTTGATGCTGAACAGTTTCGAAGAATTGCGACAAACGGCTTGAAAGGACTTGAGTATAAGTGATTTTAGAGTGACATTAGATATTCTTAAGGTTAAGTATTAGTGGAAATGTTATAAAATTTTGCTTTATTCTTTATTTCTTTCTAAAATTTCTTTATTTAGTAATTAAAAGCAGTGTGGTATGGTGTAAGGAACTGTATAACAGACAGGTCTGTGTTCAAGTCTCAATAATACTGTTTCTTAACTTTGTGACTTTACTGAACTCAGCTCCTAAGTCTCAGTTTAATTGTATGTAAAATGGACATAATAAACTCTACCTTAGAGAATCATGAAGAATAAGTAATACCAATGTGAAAGCACCTACTCCTGTTTGTCGGTTTTTAAGTCTGTTTTTAATATTTAATGTTGGTATGAACTTTGATGTAAAACTTTAAAAAGAACAAAAAATGTTATTAACAGACACAATGTATCTACACTTCAAATTTAAGAAATTTTAACATTGTTCATTAAAAAAAATAGCAGCTGGGTCCCTTTTTACTTTTTCATTAATACAAGTCCTTTTGTATTTGTACAAATACAAAACTGGTTTATATTATCCTGATGCATTTATAACAATTTTATTGATGTTTGACTCATCACCATATGATCTACCTATTTAAAGTATACAGTTTAGTACTTTTTAGTCTCTTCACAAGATGTGTGTCCATCATAACAGCCTAATCTCTGGGACAGAAATCTGTATCTACTAGTGATCACTCTCCATTCTTCCCCAAAATCACCAGATCTAGGCAAGAATCTATTTTCTACCTCCGTGATTTGCCTATTCTGGCTATTTTATATAAATGAAATAATATACACATGGTCTTTTGTGATTGGCTACATGCACCTAGCACAAATTTTTAAATGTCCACTCATATTGTAGTGTGTCTCAGTACTTTCTTCCTTTTGTTGACAATATTATTGTACTGAATGGACATACCACATTTTTTTATCCTTTTATCATTTGATGTGCATTTGGGTCTTTTCCACCTTTTGCCTATTATGAGAAATGCTGTTATGAACATACATATGCATGTTTTTTAGAAATATTTTTTTTATTTCTCTAGTGTATATTCCTGGGAATGGAACTGTGGCATCATACTATAATTCTATATTTGTTATATAGAGAAATTTATGTTTCCAAAGTGGCTATACCATTTTTCATTCCCATCAGCAGTGTATGATGGATCCAATATCTCTACATCCTGATGAGACATCTAGTCTAGTTCCTTCTCTGGTTAACTCATTGAAAATGTTGACTAGTATTCTATTGCATGAATAAACCATTGTTCAATCATTATATTTTCTTCTTCCTGCATACTGTGTTCCAGCTGATTTTGAACTAGACACCTTGAATACATTGGCTGCTCTCTCATTCTTAACAACCATTAGAACATTAACTGTTAAATATTGTCAGATAAAAACTCCTTCTAAAATAGAGGAATTAATAAAGTCCAGACACTATTACTCAATACAAACAGTATCCCAGAAACATATCTTTAGTCACCATAATTGATACAGTAATGCCTTACTTCTGTGGACATAAAAAGTGTGTTTATTTTCATTCTGTAGGCTGAGGCAGAGACATAGTAATTAAGCTTGATGATCACATAGTATGTTTCTGAAGTTACAAAAGTAGGAAGAAAAAAATATTTGTAACTTAAAACTGCCTGAAGATAATTCATAAAAACAAGTCACAAGTAGAGAGTGGGGCAGTTGCCCACCCCCCAAATTCCTCTGTAATGTGAACCTTGGGGGACAAAAGGTTGTTGAGGACATTGAGGATTGATGCTGAATACTGCATGGTGTCAGAGATCTTGACATCTCTCTCTGCTAGACACTGATTTAAAAGGGGGCACAGTCACCTCCATCAGACGTTCTGTGTCAGAAAGTCGCTGTTCATACTTCAAAGGGCAGCTGTCATTCTATTCACAGAGAATGCTCTGATTCTGAGGAGGCTATACTTTGACCTGGAGAAGTAGAGGGATAGAAAGAGAGCTCTAAAAAGAGACTTTCAGGATTTATTAATTGTATTATTTTTTTACCTTCTGAATTTCTTTCCATCTTTACAAAGCTTTGCCAGATTGGTTATCAGACCAGTAAATGTCTCTTTTCCATGAATGAAATTTATTTGCTCATCTTAACACATAACCAGAACTCTAACACTCTTACCTACGTTTCAGGCTCTAGATATTTGTTTACTCTAAATGATTTATACTTTTGCTACACTTTGGGTTTTAACTTTTTAAATTTCATTTTTTATTAGTTTTGACAGATCAGCCATTTTTAAAAGTTCAATTTTGTGTCTTTTCAGAAATATTCAATAACTTTGTTTCTTACTACATCTTGGCCCCTGAAGCCAGATGTCTGGGAAGTGCTTCAGAATAATTTGGGCTTGGGGAAAAATGAGTGGATATTGATATAAGGTGGCTTATTAGCCTATCTTTCTAGCTTTCAACATAGATTTGGAATTTTCTGTAACCAAAAATTAAAAATGTATTGAGTTGATTTTATTAAACCCTGCTTTAACTACAATATATATGTATATATTTTATTATAAATATTTTATATATTTACAAAGTAGGATTAGTAGAATTAAGGTGTAGGAAAATGACAATTGAGTAAAAATGTGAAAAAGTGACTTTGGAGCAAAAATGCAGAAAAGCATAACTTTGTGAAGAGTAACTAGCATCATTAAGAGACCTAAAAAAAGGCTTGGGCAGGCACGCTTTTCTCATAGAAGCCAAAACTACTTATTGTAAAAGAAGATAGCATTCCTTTAAAGTAGGGCCACCCTTGCTTTACTTACTAATTTCATTTATACACAGAGAAATCAAGACTTTTTTTTTTTTTACCTTCTGAATTTAACTCTGCCATATGTATATATCTTTGTTCTTTTACATATATTCTTTTATTCTCGTTTTTGTCATCTGAAGCAGTTGAAATACTATAAACTACTCTTAATATCAAAAGAGAATAGCTTCCCACTTCATGACTTCGTATTCCTAATTACATTTATATCACTTCTTATAGTTCTGTTCTTTACACCTAAGCTGACTATCAAATAAGATGGCTTCATATTATTTTGGGAAATTGATACTCTGAACAAATAAGAACATTTCTAATACCTAAAACATCCATTTAAAAGCTAATATTTGGAATTATTTACTTATTTCACAGCTACATTTCTAAAATTTAATGCCCATTCTTTACCTTATTAAATAGACTGCAAGAGTGATGCTTAATACTTTCCTAACTAGCTGTGCTCATAATTATGCCCATCAGTGTTTGTATTCACTCTAAATACATTGACTGTTGCAGCACTCCTGAGGTTAGGTTTGCTTTTAAAGTAAATGACTACAGGTAAACTCTGATGATTCTGATGTCGGATTGTGAGTGTTTTCTTATTTTTGCACAATAGATCAGCTACTAACACTTTCTTCTTATTTCTAATCAGGTGTTCACTATCATTTGGTAAGAAATCAAGGTTTCCAAGGAAACCAGGTGGACACATTTGCTAAGAGAATAGTCTTAATTCTACATGAATTACCAAGTCATTTGACTATTGTTTGAGGGTTGGACATACTTCCCATGCAATGCTCTTGAGCTTTATTACAATTATTTTCTTTATTCTTCCAAAGACTTTCTTATATATTTCCTGTGAAGCTAGTGTCTGAATCTGAATACAGCTGAGACTGCAGAAATGGGTTGCCACCATCCTTTAAAAAATTGTGAGTGATTTTTTAGTTATGTTGATTAATAACTGAGAAGCTATTGAAATAAAGTAAAGGCAGTACTAGTATAAGAACTAAACCTAAAACCAGGAGTTTTATTAAAACCATTCTTGACAGAAACCAAAGAGGATCTCGTTCTTAAAAGCAAAAAATTAGAGTAAAGTGTTCACCCTGAAGTTCTTGATTTCTTATAACTTCCCTGATGTTGATAACACTATACACAGTGTTTATATACTAGCTGAATGATTCCTATTTTGTTCCAGAAATGTTTAGCTAAATGAATACTTTATGAATAGTAAAATAGTTTTGAAAATACATTGATTTACCTAGTAAAGGAAAAGGATAACTTTAAGTTCTGGACTAATTTATAAAATTAAAAAATATTTTGATCACTAATAAATATTAAATTGCATTTTGAAGTTAAATATCTTTATATATTATTAAGGAAATAAAAATAAACAATTTTCTTTTTACTGATTGCTTTATGTGTAAATATGAGTGACAAACAACTAAAAAGAAATTGCAGAGAATTTATGAAAGCTTTCAGGGGGAGATAGCCCGTTGAGTTAATTACTTTTTCCTTTACAATGAGAAGACGATTTTGAGTATTTGGTAACAAATCACCATCTCAATTAAAAATGATTCCTATTAGGGGCTTAAAAGCTGCTACTTCATTTTATTTGTGCCTTGGCCATTAGACTGTATAATAAAAGAAATTAAAGTGAAAGGAAATAGTTTGAATGCTGTACAGAACAGAATTAAAGAACAAATGAAAAATGTTTCTCAAAAACAGCGTTACGTTATTTAATTTACATGTAATATTTGAATCTCTCATTATTAGCTATATAATCAAAGAGCCAAGCAACCAAACTGTTGTTTGAGGTCATTTACCATCGATCAGATGGTGCTTCACACATGCAGTAAGAGGAAAGTTATATTCACGACACTCTGGGAATGAAAATTTCTGTGACTATTTTCAGTTGCGGCTATTTTTCACCTGTGTAAGAATAAAGATATCTCTGTTTTCATTTATGACTCAGTATTTGAAACAGATCGAGATATCCAGAATAGAGCAATCAGAGCTTTTCAAGAATCAGTCATTATTTCAGGGAAACATTCCTCTGCTTACATTTGCTGTTCTCCTTAATATTAAAACATCAAAACAGTGTAAAATCACCAGGAGCTACTTCCATGCATCTTAAAAACTGTTTCATGGAAGATGTTTAGGGTTCTACACTGGGACTTGGAAGTTTGAGCTGTCTTACTTGTTCACCTTGCTATCCAGGGCTGTACTGCATAGCAGTATTATTTGTTTCCTGCAGAAAATTCTGGGGGGTGACTTTCGTATTGTCCATCTAAATGGTGTCCTCTAAGACAGTTTAACACCAAACTGCAAAACTATGGCAGACTTGGAGTATTGTCATTAAACTGATCTGTCATCTATAACATTACTGAACTCTACCAAAGTATTTTATTTCTGTGTTTTGAAAATAAAGCAATTCAAGTTTCAAGACTAAAGCACAAAATACAACTTGAATGATAGAAGATTTGGATTATATTGTAGTTCTCAGTTCAGTTCAGTTCAGTTCAGTTGCTCAGTCGTGTCTGACTCTTTAAGACCCCGTGGACTGCAGCACACTAGGCCTCCCTGTCTATCACCAATACCCGGAGTTTACTCAAACTCATGTCCATCGAGTCAGTGATGCCCTCCAACCATCTTATCCTTTGTTGTCCCCTTCTCCTCCTGCTCTCAATCTTTCCCAGCATCAGGGTCTTTTCCAATGAGTCATCTTTTCACATCAGGTGGCCAAAGTATTGGAGGTTCAATTCAGCATCAGTCCTTCCTATGAGTATTCAGAACTGATTTCCTTTAGGATTGACTTGTTTGATCTTCTTGCAGCCCAAGGGACTCTCAAGAGTCTTCTTCAACATCACAGTTCAAAAGCATCAATTCTTCAGCACTTAGCTTTCTGTACAGTTCAACTCCCACATGCATACATGATGACTGGAAAAAGCATAGCCTTGACTAGACGGACATTTGTTGGCAAAGTTATGTCTCTGCTTTTTAATATGTTGTCTAGGTTGGTCATAGCTTTTCTTCCAAGGATCAAGTATCTTTTAATTTCATGGCTGCAGTCACCATCTGCAGTGATTTTGGAGCCTAAAAAAATAAAGTCTCTCACTGTTTCCATTGTTTCCCCATCTACTTGCCATGAAGTGATGAAGTGATGAGCCCAGATGCCATGATCTTAGTTTTTTGAAAGTTGGGTTTTAAGCCATCTTTTTCACTCCTCTTTCACTTTCATCAAGAGGCTTTTTAGTTCCTCTTCACTTTCTGCCATAAGGGTGGTGTCATCTGTGTTTCTGAGCTCATTGCTATTTCTCCTGGCAACCTTGATTCCATCTTGTGCTTCATCCAGCCTGGCATTTCACATGATCTGCATATAAGTTAAATAAGGCAGGGTGACAATATACATTCTTGACATACTCCTCTCCCAGTTTTGAACCAGTCAATTGTTCCAGATCTGGCTCTAACTATTGCCTCTTTACCTGCATACAGACTTAGCAGGCAGGTCAGGTGGTCTGGTATTCCATCTCTTTAAGAATTTTCTACAGTTTGTTGTGATCTACACAGTCAAAGGCTTTGGTGTAGTCAATAAAGCAGAAATAGATGTTTTTCTGGAGCTCTCTTGCTTTGTCTATGATCCAATGGATGTTGGCAACTTGATCTCTGGTTCCTCTGTCTTTTCTAAATCCAGCTTGAACATCTGGAACTTCACAGTTCATGTACTGTTGAATCCTGGCTTGGAGGATTTTGAGCATTACTTTGCTAGTGTGTGAGATGAGTGCAATTGTGTTGTAGTTTGAACATTCCTTGGCACTGCCTTTTTTGGGGATTGGAATGAAAACTGACCTTTTCCAGTCCTATGGCCACTGCTGAATTTTCCAAATTTTGCTGGCATATTTAGTGCAGTATTTTAATAGCACTTCAGAAATATGACCTTATAAGTATTTGATTCTTTACAGTTTACAATAAGCTTTGTAGAGTAACAGTAAAAAAAACAGTGATAATAATAACATTCTCAGTTCTCAAATACGCTGAATGGAGGCTAAAGACCTCTTTAGCTTTCGTGGTGACTCAGAGGGTAAAAAATCTCCCTGTAGTATAAGAGACCTGGATTCAGTCCCTGGAGAAGGGAACGGCTACTCCAGTATTCTTGCCTGGAGAATCCCTTGGACAGAGGAGCCTGGTTGGCTATATATAGTCCATGGGGTGGCAAAGTATGTTCTTTTGAGGTCAGCAAGGATATTAGAATTTCATTGCTCTTTTCCCCAACAGTGAAAAGTGGACCGTTTTCCCCATCTCTTACATTCAAATGCTGTATTATTAGATTCTGAAAATTTTCATGAAGAAATGGTGTAAGCAATACCGAATCTCAAACTAGAGATAGGTGTTATGTCTTGTGAAAATGTCTTATATCAAGTATTTTTTAACATAGATGCTCTCTATGATCTG